>NC_139943.1:44562971-44567971 GCF_963454915.1 Gymnoscopelus microlampas
TGCCAGTCTGTTTTGTTACCATGCCCTGTTGTTCAACACACGCACACACACACACACACACACACACACACACACACACACACACACACACACACACACACACACACACACACACACACACACTCCCTGTCTCTCCGGTCGACCCCTCATAGTTTACACTGTGGCCAAACACAGAAGCATAACATGGGAAAAGATGAACATATGACTACGTGCAGAATAAACTCTGGATTCTATTTTAAAGATTTGGAGAGTGAAAGTATTATTATGTCTTATGTCAACTTTATGGTCAAAGGGACACGTGGCTGCCAATAACAGCACTATGCATACTTCTGTTTTAATTCACCTGTGTAGTAACTAAACGTTAATACAATGTTACAAAGTGCCAGGTCATGTAGCAATGTCAAACATTAATTTCACTCCTTCGAATGAAAAAACACAAATTTGGAACCTGTGCATTACAGTTATATTTAGTAGGACAAAATATGGAAAATAAAGTTAATCACCAAAGTAAGGTAATAGTAAGTATATTATTCAGTATCGATTAGATTGATTGAGTATTTCACAAGTTGGCTGACATTAATATCTATCCAATATTCATTTTGTGTGCGACATTTGAATATCCTAGGTCACCTCCCGAAGCCTTACCCAAAATCTTTCCTCATGTGAAAATGTCCTTGACACAACTCCAATATTTCTTAAACCAAAGCTGCACCTTATTAATCCTTTGTCTAAAGATCTATGTATGGCTGTCAGGGTGGAAACAGACTCACAGAGATATGAGAGATCTGCCACAGAGACGAGGGCACACGAATGTGACATCACAGCACCCTTTGACATGTCACTGCTATCGACCAGAGTGGACTTAACAGTACAGTCAGCAAGGTGTCATGGCTGGCAACATACCAGAGAGCCAGTAAACAGCGACGTGACACAGACTCACAGAGACACTTGTCTTTGGCAATTTATGTTTTCTCTGTGGATGGGCATGGTAAGATCAGCAGTGCGTTTCATTCAATGCTACTTAAAGGAGTAGTTCATCAAAAAAAATCCCAAGCTAATACTTGATGACCGGCGGAGACTCAAAGACTCTGTAGCATTACAGTCTGTAGCATTACAGTCTGTAGCATTACAGTCTGTAGCATTACAGACCCCAAGATCTCCTACTGACTCAAATTATTGGCTCAGGAATGCGACAAAAACTAAACAATATCCATGAATTCAAGGCGGTGTGTAATTGATAGAAAATAAATAATTTTTGGGGTGAACCACTCCTTTAAATTACCTATTTGCATTGTTGGGGTAGCCCACTGGAGAGAGAGAAGTTAAAGACATACAGTGCAATGCAGGGGCACCAGCCAGCTCTCGAACCTATGACATTTCAATTTGGTCTATTACAAAGCAAAAAAGAGAGGAATTTGTGAAGCCAGAGAGGGAAGAGGATAGATATACTGTGTGGAGGGAGTCATGTGTAGGGAAATAGAGAGAGCGAGCGAGCAAGCATGGGAAGACATTAGCACTGGACAAGGATGCTGGCTTCCTAGGGACTGTAATTGATTTACCAAGGTGTCAGTCTGGGCTGCACTTTAAATAGCTGACCCTACATTCATGCATGGCACAACGTACAACACACTTGCCTGTTAGTCCTGATAAAGTGTTCTGCATGTCTAGCCCTGTCATTCCCGGAGGAAGGGGGATGGTGTTAGATCATGGCGCTTTTCCTCTGCATGGTACTAACTTGACTCTAGTCGCTTTCGGGACCAGGTACTTCCCTTTTCACCCTAGGTAGAACAGCCTCAATGTAGGTGGTCGTCATTACGACCTCCAACCAGCTCCAAAGTAGTAATTAAAATTCATCCAATTTCAACACAATAACACTCATGTTCAACATGGTAGATGACATTTCTGAGGGACTCCACACTCAAAAAGGTTCAAAAATACTGATATGGGCCAGATTATCAATATGTTGCACTGGGTAAATGCGTGTTCTTTTACACGGAGACGGGCAGTGAGGAGAGAGGGAGGGGAGAAAGAAAGGGTAAGAAAATAGATGCATTTATTTCAATTAATTACACTATTTTACAGAATATATTCTAATACCTCTCAACCTGTAAGAATGTCTCGAAACCATTGCATCGCTTTCTTTATCTGTCTCTCCTCAATGGGCAGAAGTTAAAAGTCATTAATATCCATAGTGCTCTGACACAAGGATGCACGGGACACACAGACCACTGTGTCTCTGTCATGCTTTAATTGGTGGTTTTAATATAACTGGGAATGAGCGAGTGCTATTTAAGTTGAAGTCAAGATATCACGGATGTGTCTTAGACAAATGAGGAGACATTACTGGAGGAAGGTGTGATTCCTTGCATGCCCAAAATGCCAGTTTCCACCGTCTCCTCAAATCATTCGGCTATATCACATTATTAATACTGCTTGATGGTCGCACACACACTTTTTCTTAGCAGAAAATGGTTGGCGTCTCCTCCAGTCTGTCATTTTTAATAACAAATGCACCAAGGTTCAAGCGCACCTAGCTCTTAAAAGGAATGGGACACATTGGTCTAAATTATGTCGTGCCCAAAACACACCCATGACTAATTCCGAGGCTTAATATCACCCCTTTGCGCCAGCACTGTTCCCAGATAATGCACCGTCTAAGCACCGAAATTGAGGCGGACACATCCTGACGCATTTCACGGCATGCGTTTTGGACCGTGCGCCATAGATCGTCTAAATAGGGCCCTCAGGATTTTGGTGTGCAACATTATAGACGCTACAGCAACCTACTATTTCTTCTGTTGTTACCAGCTTGTCCAGCAGGGTCACATATGAAAGCCATGCTGGGTTAAAGGGGAGTGCTAAATACTTTTTTCCTCTCCCCTCTTGACTCACATATAAACCTTCATCCCTCTCTCTCTCTCTCTCTCTCTCTCTCTCTCTCTCTCTCTCTCTCTCTTGTTCTTTCTGCAACCTCATTACCTCCTCCTACACAGACGGACTCATTGTTCTGCCCTGTCCACTCACCAGTTCCAATGCCGCTGCCCCTCTCATTTCCCACACACACTAAATTTAGAGGCAGGGGGCCCCACGAGGATGGGCAAGGGATGACAAGGAGGGTGGGTGGGGGTCCTGTTCTATACATACAGAAATAAGACTGGGAGGGGTTCTGTGTGCTTCTGTGTGTGTGTGTGTGTGTGTGTGTGTGTGTGTGTGTGTGTGTGTGTGTGTGTGTGTGTGTGTGTGTGTGTGTGTGTGTGTGTGTGTGTGTGTGTGTGTGTGTGTGTGTGTGTGCGTGTGTGCGTGCGTGCGTGCGTGCATATTTGCAAAACATTCCTCTCAGAATCAATGCCCTCTGTCCAAAAGCAGCTGTTTCTGTCTGTCTAGATTTCAGCACACATGTGCAAAAAGACACACATGTGCCCCCATATATACACACACACACTCACGCTGACCTGAGGAGAGCAGACTACCACTGCTGCCGCTGATGATCTTGCCCTTACTGCCCATGTTGGCCAGCTTGGAGGTCTTCAGAGTTCCTGTCTCCGTCAGGTCGATGGCGATCTCGCTCAGACTCCGAGCCGCGTGGATCTTAGACTGGAAGGAGAGGAACACACCTGGTCAGTTTAATTTAAAACAACATTATACTAAGGCCAGAGCCTTAGTATAATGTAGTGGTGGGTACATTTGTGCAGCCACAATTACAGTAGATTCTTGTCAGTAGGAGACCATAACTACTATCTATGGACTCTGGTCATCTGAAATAGAACAACAAAGCAATCCATTGAAACTGAATTCTTCCCCAGCATGTAAACAGTGTTTTCAGCTAATCTATGTGTGTGTGAGTGAGTAGGGTTGGACGATACAGACAAAATACCAAATTTACCAAATACCACCGATATGGTCATGACAATATTGTATTGTGATGATCATATTACTAGCCAATCTAAAGCTCACAACACACCACATTGTGAGCTTGTAGATTTAGATTTTAGCTATTTATGAAGATTTTAGAAACTTTCTGAAAGTATACAATAGGGCTTAAAAAGTAATTAAAACCAAGTAATAGGGCTTAAGTAAATAAAACCCGGAAAAGACAACACTTATGTCATATCACGATATCCACAATCCCAGACCCATATGTATTCTCCTATCACAAATCACTATATCAACATAACATTGATATATTGCCTAAAAGTGGGTTCATGTGTGTGAATGTGAATGTCCAGCGGGACTGACCTTGCTCTGCTTGCGGTCCAGGTAGAACTGGTGCTGGCTGATGGCCATGGCCCAGATGGACTTGATGAGCGCAGGGCAGGCGTACCAGGTGTGTACGGCGATGCCACTGTGGCCAAACGTCCTCCTGGTCACAGACGCCCTACAGTGGGAGCGGACACAAGGCCTCCTTATATACACTGAATGCAACCGCTAGTACTACCGCTGGTACCCATCAATACTACTATTATAGTACCGGTATACTACTACAGCTCTAGCACCATTACTACTGGTACTGCTGATAGTGCTGTAGTAGTAGGCAGGCATTTTTAAATAAGATATAAGAGAGAGGCTGTCTCCCACATTTACACATCCTCACTCAAACACACACCTGTAACCCAGCAACGGGCCAGCTCACTCTATGACTGGCTCCCCTAAAAGAGAAAACACCATTGCTCTCTCTTTTACCCCCCCCCTCTCTCGTTCTGTCCTGTTCCCTCCCTGTCTCTATAGAATAACACTCCACATATGTAGGCATGTTAAATAAACATAGGAGAGGTCACTTCCTCCGTCAAACAGCTATCACATGGTCATCTATCCTTCTGCGGTTAGCTTTCGAGGGCTCACTCTGTGTGTGCGTGCGCGTGTGCATGTGTGTGTGTGTGTGTGTGTGTGTGTGTGTGTGTGTGTGTGTGTGTGTGTGTGTGTTTATGGACGTACTGTATGTATTAATAATCAGCCCATCAATCCATGTCAGGGGGAGACCCCCCATATCTAGCTCGGTTTTC
>NC_139943.1:44572971-44580471 GCF_963454915.1 Gymnoscopelus microlampas
GTCAGAACGCACTAAGCAGGCATCTTAACTGTGTGTGGTTCACTTGTAAATCCTCCTACGAGTGTGAGTGTGTGTGTGTGTGTGTGTGTGTGTGTGTGTGTGTGTGTGTGTGTGTGTGTGTGTGTGTGTGTGTGTGTGTGTGTGTGTGTGTGTGTGTGCGTGTGCGTGTCTTGTCTGCGGTAGGGCGAGAGGGAGAAAGGGGAAAGTATTTAAACATTCCCAAATAAACACCCCGAGAGCGGTGGGACAGTGTGTGTTTAGTAACAACAGGATGTCCCCCTGTAAAACAGACTAGCTAATAAAACACAAAGAGGCCACTCCGGCTCTGCTTTGAGAAGTAAATTAAAGTAAATGCCGAAAATGGAAGACTCATTATCATGACAAACTACTTCGCTTGTTCCACGTGTCAAATCCCAAGACCTTTAAGTCGAGAATACCCTCTGAGACAACATTTTCATAACTGCACCAAAAAAAAGCCCCAAACGTTTCCAATAACACGTGTTTTCTCTCACAATGGTCTGGTTGAGTCAGTACATTGTAGACAGTTAGGTGGTGACATCTCCATGGCCTGACTCACCACTGTTCCTGGTAGAGGAACTCTGTGACTAATTAAAACACTGACCTGTCACCTGGTCAACTTCTTCTGATGTGCTGAGAGATACTGTGCATGACTAATGGTAAATGGTGCATTTATACTATTTTTACTAATGTACTGTAACATCGTTGATAGCGCCTGGTAGAGGCCCTCGGCATCGACTCATTGCTATAGGTTGAAATGCTCCCACTTTGAGTTTGGTTTCAAACCTTTTCGACTGGCTAAGCCAGTGTGTATTTTACGTTTTTGTGTTAACCCATTTAGACCGGCAAAGTATCTTGTGTCATTTTAGATTTCTTTGGTTATTCAAAAATAGCAGATATACAAGCTCATAGCACGGCACCGAGTGAAAATGTGTGAAAATCTTTGATAATATATATTTTTTAAGTGAACATTTGTAAAATATTTTGTTCCAGGGACCTCCAGAAGCAAAGATTTGAGTTGATTGATTGATTGATTGATGGACATTTTTATTAGGCAAAAGAATGTAAAACAACACAGTTCCATTTATAATACTTTTGTCTAAAAGGTCCGACCAAAAAAGTCCTTGCGGACTTGTTTCCGTTGGGGTCCTAAGTTCAAAATGTTGTTCAAAATGTTGTTTCCATGTTGTGTCCTAAGTTCGAAATGTTGTTTCCAAAAAATATAAGTATTCAAAGATTTGCACAAAATGTTCAAGATTTTAAAAAAAAATAGCCACTACGAGCTTGTATATCTTCTATTTTTGAATAGCCCAAAGTATAAAATAATGGTTATAGCTAAAAATCTAAAATGCCACAGTATGCGTTCCCGTTCTTAGTAACAGGTTAACGTAGTGTTGGTGAGTTAAAGGGTTGGTGGCTAAAACACAGGCTGGTAGGAAGAGCTGTCTGTTTCTATACTAACGCACTAGGCTTCAGCTACTAACCTCTCTGAATATCTATCTCTACAACCTGACATAGGAAGAAATGTCTTCTTCTTTTTGGGGGGGTCTAGACCACCCTCCACTTTTTCTTGTGTGTTTCCGCTGTGACCTGCTGTGTTGGGGAATACAGTCTGCCTTGTGATGTTGCACTAACAGGACATGAAGTCCACAAACTCCCTTTTCGCTCAAGTGCCTTAGAATACAATCAACCTTTGTGTGACGAGGAGGCCCAGTCTCACTCGCCGGGCATGGGCCAGCGCTTCCCTATCTCTGGGTCTGTTGTGTGTGTGTGTATGTATGAGCGTGAGACAGACAGACAAAGACAGAGAGAGAGAGACACAGAGAGAGAGAGAGAGAGAGAGAGAGAGAGAGAGAGAGAGAGAGAGAGAGAGAGAGAGAGAGAGAGAGAGAGAGAGAGAGAAAGAGAGATAAAGAGAGAGAGAGATAGTAGAAGCTGAACGGATAAATACCACTCGGTAGTTGCCATGGAAGCCAAATGCTTGATAAGTAATCGTGTGGGAAGGAGATTAATTCCCTCTTTCTACTCCTCCCTTTCTACCGTGCTATGTGAAAGATTGAGGTTATGAAAGGCCAGCTTTAATGGAGTCTGCCACCATGGATATAAATACACATATATATAAAAGACACAATAAGGAAAGGTGACCTTTCCAAGGAGTCTGGAGTCAAGATAAGCACAACATTCCCCCTGCCTTGATCTTACAGTGGTTTGTGTGTGTGTGTGCGTGTGTGTGTGTGTGTGTGTGTGTGTGTGTGTGTGTGTGTGTGTGTGTGTGTGTGTGTGTGTGTGTGTGTGTGTGTGTGTGTGTGTGTGTGTGTGTGTGTGTGTGTGTGTGTGTGTGTGTGTGTGTGTGTGTGTGTGTGTGTGTGTGTGTGTGTGTGTGTGTGTGTGTGTGTGTGTGTGCGTGTGCGTGTGTGTACGTGCTGAGGTAAAATGGATAAAATTGCACCGCATTCTCTTCCTGTCTCCATGGTGATGTAACACCTAGGCAACCGCGGGATTTGGGAGACCGGGGGAACGAGCGTCTGTGGTCAGAGTGGAATGCACTAATCAGAACACACACACAGAACACACACACACACACACACACACACACACACACACACACACACACACACACACACACACACACACACACACACACACACACACACACACACACACACAAAGGCCATATATGTTTCACATCAGTTTCCTACTCTAACCATTCAGCGACCCCTTGTGCCCTGTGGATGGGGGCATGGTCATCCTGCCGACCCTGCTCCAATAATCAACCCTCTTTGGAGGATGAATAGCATGCCAACAGCTTAATTGCATCATGCATTCCACCTGCAAGGAACTATCTGCATGCCTTTTATTTCCCCACTCTGTTATTCTGTTTTTTACTTGAATCAGCCGTCTGTATATTTGTGTGTTGTAAATGCGTGTGCGTGCTATAGTGTAGGTGTGTGTGTCACTGTGTATATCGGTACCTGCGTGAATGTATGTGTATGCACGTTTCCTCTATGTGTGCAGTAAAATCCCTTATGGGTCCATTCTATACACTCTCAGATTTTAATTAAGACTGAGGATTGCGTGTATAGTATCTGTCCTGTATGTGTACAAACCGATCTCACACAACACGGTGAAATAGCACTGATTGACATTCCGTACATAGACGACTAGAAAACCCGAAAACCTGTGCATAGGAGCCACAAATCCCCTCCATTGACTTTGTTACGTTTTGGACCATGTCGGAGGCGCGCAGTCTCAAGCGAACTGGAGCCACGTGAAGCACCACAGAGCGAGTTGCCGTGCTGAATGTTGCAACGTTCGCTTGAGCCTACTCAGCGCCGTCCGAGTTATATACCGATAGGCACAGAATCGTAAATCATTTTGTGGGGACTGCTCTGCTTCCGGGTTGCAACCCGTGTTATTTCACTGTGGGATTCGCAGCTCATATGCGCGGCTTTTCAGGTTTTCTAGTCGTCTATTTACGGAATTTTCATTCCGTGCTATTTCGCCGCGTTCTGTGAGATCAGGCTGATGTGTATGTACAGTACAGTATGAGAACTCTGAGTGAGTGACAGAGTGGCTTACAGCAGTCAATATGGGAATGTTGCTACCCTCATTAACACCCTGTGAAACCAGGCTGAATGCCAGTGATCATCAAGGCCCCTCAGTGTGGCCGAGGGTCAGGGGTGAGAGTTAATGGACAACACAGAGGGAGGATGGCCACCTTCAGAGAGGAGCTGGAGAAAATCAAAGCAGTCCCAGACTAAACACATTTAGATGACAGGACTGGGACGGAGGACTGTTTGCATTACTCACAATGACAATACTCTGTGTGAGTCATAGGGGTGGAAACAATCAGGGGGAGAAAATGACAGTGAGACACAGAGGAAGAAGGGAAAAAATGGACGGAGAGTGGGGGAGGTAGAGTGGACAGATTATAGGAGACAGAGAGAGAGGGATGGCGGGACGGACACAGTGAGAGAGAGGAACAGGAAAAAGAGGGGAAAAAGAGGGGGCGAGGATAATTTATCAGAGATGTAGGGAAGGTGGAGGGGATGGACGGATCGTGAGAGGACGAGAGGGCGGCTAGCGGTCACAGAGGGATGAACGTGAAGTTGCCTCACCTTCCTGGGTTTGACCTTGTCCTGGTGGTCATACTGGAAGATGCCTTTGTAGCTCAGACCCAGCCACCACGGGATGCCCTGCTTGTCCTGGCACAAATAAATAAAATAAAAAGTCATTACAATCCTCTATGCTACATATGTGTGACAGAAGCTTACAGTAACAGCTCAAAAGATCCCCAATGCACCCGCTCTGAACTCCAGGGCCGGACAGAAATGTGTGCGTGTGAGAGAGAAAGTACAGAACAGTGGTAAAACGCTACCTTTACAGCGTAGTAATGTACTCCATATGTGGGCAGAGACTCAGCGATGCTCATATAACTGTCAATAAGAAAGCCAAAAAGCGAGACATGAGGCACACACAATTCAAACAAATCTGTACATGTTGTGAAAATGGCTCATCTAATACTCATGGAGATGAAGCAGATTGAGTCGAAGAGAGAATTGGAAAACTTGAGTGAGTCTTGTGTCGTGTTCTTACTTGACAATAGCTTGTCCTCTGGACTGCCCCGTGAGTTTCTTGTAATGTTCTATGACCCGATCCTCACTGCACATGGACACAAATACCAATTAAAGAAAGGGGAAGAAATACAATATCAGAAAGAGAGAGAGGGTTGTTGATCAAGAGAGTGTAGGGCAGCAACTGTCAATTATTATTATTATTATTATTATTATTATTTTTCATAATTAATTAAATTGATTTGTTCGACTAACTGTCACAGCCCTAAGCAAGTGTATTTTTTTTTACTTTTTGATAAATTTCGTAATATGGGTCAACAAAACTCATTAAGGTACATTGATTTGATGTGAATTGAATTGAGAGGGAAGGAGACAGAGAGTGAGAGAAAGGGTGTGTTATAGAGAGACAGAAAGTGAAAGGGAAAGAGGAAGGGAGAGAGACAAAGAAAAGACAAGCATGATATAGAGAGAGCGAGCAAAAGTAGAGAGAGAGAGATATACAGAGGCAGCAAATGAGAAAGAGGGGGAGGGAGAGAGAGAGAGAGAGAGAGAGAGAGAGAGAGAGAGAGAGAGAGAGAGAGAGAGAGAGAGAGACAGTAAGAGTACATGATAGAGATACAAAAAGAGAGGTTGTGGTGGTGGTGGTGGTCTCTCACCAGTAGGCCAGTGAGGGGTGATCCTTCAGGGCCTGTGTGGGCAGAGCGGGTAGCTTCTTCAGGTCTGCCCTGGTCACGTCATTGCTGGGAAAAGAAAAGGAGAGACCACCAACATGTGAGAACAAGCCTACAGCCACATCCAAAAAGCCACACGAGTTTATACACAATGCAACCACAAAATGTTACAATGTCATACTGAAACTGATATGAAATGATGCTTCGAGGAAGAGCGAAATCTGAGCTCTGTGACTCTGTGAATAGCTTTGTCCAAACCATGACAATTTTCATACACAATTCAATTACCCATCCCACCCCCCACCCACACACACACATGTAATATTCTTGTACAGAAACAGATGAACCCTTTGAACGTTTTAAGACCACCAAAGTATCAAAACTACAACTATGATAATACGTTTCGTTTATCCAAGCCACGATATCATCCAAAAATAATTTCTCCAAAATGTAACACTTTTGCACCGAAGTTAACCTCCTCGGGAACTTCATACGAAGGAGCGTTTTTTGAGAAACGCTATTTAGCATGAAGACGATGACGACTTGACACTGAAATTTCCCCCTATTAACTGTCCTGGGAAGCGGTGAGTAACTTTGGAAAAAAGCAGTAAGGGGAAGAACAATTAGTTAAGGGGGAGGACGGGATGGACAAATGCTGACAGGCTTAATGTCCTGTGTTTCTCCGAGACAGTTGAGTTGGACGCACAACTGGCTACTAACTGGGTGCCGTCTAGTCAGAGAACAGCTGCAGAGAGATGGATGGCGATGGCGAGGGAGCCAGGCAGAAAAAGAGGAGACAGATGGAGAGACATGGTGCAAAAGACAGACAGAGGGCTGCAAATCGATTATCTTAGCGATTATTCAATCGGTTACTCTTTCGATTAATCGAGAAGCGTGTTTTTTTTTGGATAGTAGACAAAATGTGCGCAAAGAATTGCCGACGTACTAGCTCACAGTGTGTCATGATCGATGTAAACTTCAACTGCTATTTTCGCTATCTTTGAAAATCAATTGTTTTATTCCATTTTTGTATGATCGATTACATCTATTAACCCATTCAATCCGGGAACGCATGAAAAATCATGACAATTTGTGCAAATCTTTGAATAAATATTTTTTAAAGCAAACATTTGTAACTCAAATCTTTGCCTCTCGGGGGGGTCCCTGGAACAAAATATTTTGAGATGGGGATCCGCGAACTAAATACATATCATTTTGGCAGTCCTTGACATGAAAACGTTTGAGAACCACTGATATTATACCAACATAAGGTCTTTTCATAAAACTGTTTACTGGATTTAGAAGACATTTGTAGATGCGTTCCCGGATTGAATGGGTTAACTGTTGCAAACTTATAGAGAGAAAGGGGGGCACAGATAAAAGTTAGGGGAAGTTAGGGGAAGCCTTCAGACTCACAGTGGCAAGGAAGGAGGCCCCCCTGTCCCCTGACACTCCAGCCTAATTCCATCATCCCAGCCTCCACCCAGCCTCCAGAGGGCTGGGGGGGGGGGGGGGGGGGGGGGGGTGAGAACATGACAGTGTATGAGCTAAAGCTCTGGATCACAGCCCATTGGTCTCACCCAGCGATAAAACCCCTGGGTTCCACTCCGCTATGCAAGGAATGGGGCAGGAGAGGGAGGAGGATCCCTGAATCCTGAACAATATAACTTCAGCAGTTGCATGGGCAATAACGTCTGAATGCGTAAGGTAAGGGTTTAAAACATTTAGATCCTATACTTTTAGACTCTAAATGTTGATCTTCTATAGTTGTTCAATTTAAATGTGTGTATATGTATGTATATGTCACAGTATGATTGGAAAAAACAGTCAGATTGAAAAAGGTGCACTCGTTTTCACAGACGGAGGTGCGCTGTCTGAAGGGGACTTGAGCCACGAGAGGCACCGCCGAGTGAGCTTAGGCGAGCGAGTCGCCGCGCCGAGCGTTGTAAAGTCACCTTCAGCCGACTCAGCACCGTCCGAGTTATGTACCGATAGTAAATCGTAAATCATCGTCCCCCCTAGTCTCGGTACCTCCGAGACGTTATTTATTTTTCTGACAGGGGCTCCCCCGCCCCGCCGCGGGGGAGCACGGGAGGTGAACTCGAAGAAAACAAGCACTCCTTTTTCAATCTGACTGTTTTTTCAATCTGACCGTAACATATATGTACTGTTAGCTTAAATGTGTGGAATGACACTGTAGAGAGGGGGGTATTGGGTTTGGGGTTGGAGGATTGGGT
>NC_139943.1:44597971-44610471 GCF_963454915.1 Gymnoscopelus microlampas
ATTAAGTGGGAGTCATTTCAGTACAACCATAAAGCATTTCCCAAAGTGTTGTGGTGAAGATACAGTATATAGTGTTTGAAGCACAAATTGGCTAGCAATACTCTTGGCAAGTCTTAGGTGATCTGTTAGCCAAATGAGAAAGTTTGCTGGCAAACACACTGAAGTCTCCTTATGCAGGCAACTATGTTGCCAGTAAACTGGAGCGGTGCATCTTTTCAGGGACATGTTGTCATCTCAACTGGATAAAACTGGATCATTATTAAACCCTAAATGTCTGAGCAAAACATTGGTGTAAACATCAACAACTTGACAATGGTACATATCCTCAGCAAGCCATTCACTCATCAGCAACCTCATAACAGGTTAACCTGAGCGAGTGCAGATGTTTGATGCTGCGTTTTGGGTCTCATGGTTTATGTCCAATAAGTGTGTCTGCCTGCCGGCACATATTGCCCTGCTAATGAGGCATCCCTCAATAAACAAAGGGCTAATCACGGGCGCACACACGCGCGCACGCATGCGCACACGCACACACACACACACACACACACACACACACACACACACACACACACACACACACACACACACACACACACACACACACACACACACACACACACACAACAAACACACACACACACACACTCTCAAAGGTAGGAAGGGGTGAACGACACTTCTGGGATTAAACAGTGCTGGAGCCAATGCATATGAGCTGATTACAGCAAAGGAGATCCAGTGGTTCAGTGTCTGCTCTGCCTGGCTTTCACCACAGGATCTGTCATAGGAGGGGATTCAACAGCACTGACATGACCACAGCCCTGTCAAATTATCTTGCAAGACGTGATGATGTAGCCTCCTGGTAGCACCTCAGAGACAGGCTGTGGTGGAGGTGGTTGGCTTTTCTGTTAGTCTCCAATGCGTTTGACTAAAACTCTGCTAGCTTCTACTCCCAGCGCAAGACGTCCTTGTTGGCAAACAAGAAGAGCCGTGGTTCTCCTCCTCGGAGCACAGGAAAACTCAGAATAACACTGGAATTCTCTACGGTCCCACTAACCACTCGATGGTCTACTCAAACATCCGCTCAACAGACAGAAGAGAGAGTGAAACAGAGAGAGAGAGAGCGTGAGCTTGCTGTATCCTGATTTATACGACCAAGTTCTGTTAATAACATCCTCTCTTCCTGTCATATGCTTTCCCTCGCTCAGCCCATCTTTTTCATGAGCCATAAACTGCCATGGAACAGCCATTCTCACACTGTAAAACAGCATTAGCTGACACCATAACAGATCAATATATTGACCACATTTTGTGGTGGCGATCACATCATGCCCCTCCGCTCCTCTTAAATGTAGGCGCATTTCATCACATTTGGAAGGCACTTACAGTAAGACCTGCTATAATGTCTTTGGTGTGTAAAACTGTGTTTGCTTTCATTTTAAAATAGCCGATCTACAAGCTTAGATAGCATGTTATGTAGACAGATGCCAGGTCATTGTGACCTATATAGCAAATGTAGGCTGATGATAGGTTCTTGGTTTACGTAGATATTAGCTATTATTAGATTATTGGTTTACTTATGTATTACTTTATTATTAGATTACTATTTCTATGCATTTGATGTATTATTGATGTGTTATGATGTATTATCTTGTGTCCTTGCTTACTGTAAATCGCTCTGGATTTAGTGTCTTCTAAATGCCTAAACTGTAACTGTAAACAAGCTCACCACGCATTGCGTGGTAGCTCTGCCATTCTTGGCGAATGTCCCCCCCCCCAGAATAGGGATGATTCAAGTGGCTAAACTGAAATAACTGGAACTTTTCTGGACTCTCAGATTTTCTGCCAATTGTTGCCCTTTGATCCTGTATAACAGCTCCACTCTCTAGGCCCCAAACATCCATCTTCTGAGACATGTCACACATCTGAGGCTGGGTGGAACTGACTGAACTGACAGATGTCCTGGATATGACATGATTGCAATGCGACACAGCAGGATGAGCACTTCTATTATTTCCACTACTCTCTCCGTTTTCTTCCACCTCCGTCAGTCACATCCTCTCTCTGCTTTTCCTTTGGTATCTCTTTCACTTCCTCCCACGTCTCTCATCTCCTCTTTCCCTGGTAAGGAGCATGAACGGATGGGGGGGGGGGGGATTGTACTACTTCTTTGGCATTTAAAGACAGAGAGTTATGAGGGAAAGTGATGTGAGATGAGACCTAGAACAGAGAAAGAGAGACACGGGGAGAGTAAGGGAGAGAGATAGTAAGAATGAGAGCGGCGAAAGGAGGCTATTTGAGAAAGAGACGATCAGTTCTGCCCGAGTAATCAAATCACTGCAGACTCTCCTTTCTCCATTCACCTCTATTCTCCCATTCCCATCCCTTTGGCCTAATCTCTCTCTCTCTCTCTCTCTCTCTCTCTCTCTCTCTCTCTCTCTCTCTCTCTCTCTCTCTCTCTCTGTCTCTCTCTCTCTCGCTCTGTCTCTCTCTCTCTCTTTCTCTATTTCTCTCTCTCCAGGAATACCTACTGCTCTCATCCCGCTTTGCCTCGGGAGGCTCATCTCCAATAATTTCTTCTTCTACTTTTTCTTCTTCATCTTCTTCCAGAGGTAATTACCCTCCCTTTCGTTCACTCTGTTCATCCAGTGGAATGGGATAATGGTTGGACGCAAGGGGAGGGGAGGTCAGGATAGAGGGGAGGGGAGGTGAAAGGAGGGAAGGCTGGCTCCAGACAAAAAAAAGAAAGAAATGCTCCAATTCATGGCAGTCAAGCCCATGCGCTGCCTGGGACAGAGGGATGGAGACAGTGAAGCATCACCTACGATCACAATCAGGAAGTCCAAGAGACAGATGTTGAGCGGGACGGGGTGGGGTGTTGGAGCTGGAGGGTATGAGTAAATGGAGACATAAGAGGGGGCGATAGTTTGTCATAGATGAGTCTGTCAAATGTCCATTGAGGCGGACCAGCAGGACAGATGCACTCCTAGCCTGTCCCACTGACTAGCCCGGGAGGGAGGGATGGATGGAGCTGAGGATCATTACTGCAGGGAGGTCCACAGGGAGTAGGGAAGGAGGTGGTGGGTGGGTGGGTGGGGCGCAAGCGAGCTTGCATTGTTTTTTTTGCAGGGCGGTTAGAGGTAAGATGAGGCATCATTAGCTACGAACGGATAGATACTGTAGATAGATGCATGGGTGGATGGCTGGATGGATGTATGGATGGATGGGGGATGTTTTACTGTTTCTGGGCCTAATTGCACAGACAGTCTGGCGACCAGACGGGGGTTGTGTGTGTGTGTGTGTGTGTGTGTGTGTGTGTGTGTGTGTGTGTGTGTGTGTGTGTGTGTGTGTGTGGATAAAGGATGAGTTTAGGAGAGCAGGGGAGGAGAGGGTTATCATTAGGAGTGAACTGTGTTTGTCTGCATGCAGGGCTTCTGTCGGGAGCCTAGGGTCACAGTTGGGTTCACTGTGCCTATATACGGCTTAGTGTGTGTGTGTGTGTGTGTGTGTGTGTGTGTGTGTGTGTGTGTGTGTGTGTGTGTGTGTGTGTGTGTGTGTGTGTGTGTGTGTGTGTGCGCGCGCGCGCGCAACAAGGGATCAGGTGAGAGGCAAGGCGAAGCAAAGTCACCACTTTCTCTTGGTCAGCAGTAATTGAGCCCCTCGGGCGGTGCGCTAACATCACTTCTCTCTCTCACTCTAAGGAATGAAAGGGGAGTCTGCAAAGAGCGAGAGAGAAAGCGAGAGAGGGAGGGAGAGAAGAAACGATGGAGAATCACCTGTACAAGGAGTTCCAGCTTCCTGTCATCCAGGAGATGAACCTGACATCGCCTCCCCTCCGTCATCTGAGAAAGACAAAGAACAAAAGACATTGTTGTTAACACAATGGGGGTCAAACTCATGTTTATGTACAGTATCGACATTTGCTACATTTATTTGAGCTCACAATTCACCAATGAAGGTCTCTCTCCCTTTATAGATATAAGGGCAGTGAGCTGTGTGTGTGTGTGTGTGTGTGTGTGTGTGTGTGTGTGTGTGTGTGTGCGCGCGTGCGTGTGCGCACGCACTAGAAACAAGGTTAACAGCACTAACTACTAGACACAATAGTTCAACAGAGAATGTTTCCTGCCTTCATGTCTTCCTAACGGACATAACTGGCATTCCTGTTTGAGCAGGAAGTCCATTCACCATCACAGTCAGAGTGCAGTCATCACAACGATGCACGTACTCTGCAGGGCGTCCATGTGTGTCTATGTGCGTGTGCGTTCGGTTGTTATTACAGTGTGTTTTGGTACAGTAAACACTGCCAAGGACTGATGACATCCATCTGCCGAGTTCAGGCCGTAAACACAGGAGCAGGTGCGACCATGAGACAAGGAATACAGTGGAGTTTCATGTGCAAACGTGCACAGCACACACAGCACACACAAGATCACCACTGAAACTCTGAAAGCTTGACTACCGACTATGAAACTCGCCGCAATACATAACTGGAGTTTTAACCCTATACTAGGTTGAATGGATTCCCAAGGGCTCTAAAGGCCCCCTCCTGTTTTCGCCCTACACTAAATATCTTTTAAAACAGCCGATCTACAAGCTCACGTGTTGCGACGCGTCATATGCTTGTAGATCTGCTATTGTCTTACATAGTACCACTCCAGAATAGGGATGCTACGGGTTCAAATAGGTTAAATACAGCACATCTAATTCTTCAACACAGAGGTACAAGCCTTGCCAGAGACTTTTGCGTGTGACTGCATTTGTGCACATGTGCTCATGTGTTGCCATGTGTGTGTGTGTGTGTGTGTGTGTGTGTGTGTGTGTGTGTGTGTGTGTGTGTGTGTTCTTCTCAGCACATGTGGAGTTTCTCTCGCTCTCTTGACAGGAAGTGGGGACCCAGAGGAGCACAAACACCCTCTTCGTCCCGCCTACGCTTCCCCCACATCTGGGAGACCGGGTGAGGAAGGGGGGGGGGTTGGGTTTGGAGGAAGACCACTTCATTGTCAAGCGCATTCTGTAGCACGTGAGATCTATATTCATTGTTGGCTTTCAAACCTTACACAGATTCCTTGTTGGTCATGAATTTAGGATCCTAGAAATGGCATAATATTCCTCTGTTACAAGTCGGAAAACATAGCAAACTGACATCAGTCAGGCTCTATCCTATAGCACCTGCCATTCAAATGTATATGCATTTGCATGTGCATAATGTATATGCATCGCATACACAGGCGTAACCCGCACCCTAGTCCATCTCAGGTCTCAGGCAAGGCATTAGAGAGATCATATTGGGCCACCACCTCTGGGCTCTTGCATGCTGGTGTGGAACGGGTGTGTCCTCAACAACACTGTAATATACGCCTACGTGCTGTAATATGTGCTTACCTACTCACCACTGGGCAGCTAGCATAGAGGTGAGAGTTAGCAATGAACTGAAGATACAGACACAGAGGAGAGGCGGAGTACTGTCTCCAAACTCATCCCTGTGTGAGCCCTGTGTGTGTGTGTGTGTGTGTGTGTGTGTGTGTGTGTGTGTGTGTGTGTGTGTGTGTGTGTGTGTGTGTGTGTGTGTGTGTGTGTGCGTGTGCGTGTGCGTGTGCGTGTGTGTGTGTGTGTGTGTGTGAAGGCAGTTCTTTGAAGGGCTTAGTTACCCTCCCATTCCCTCATTCATCTGTTGTGGTTTGGGGGTTTAGATTGGGTGCACCTGTGCACACACACACACACACGCACACGCACGCACACACACACACACACACACACACACACACACACACACACACACACACACACACACACACACACACACACACACACACACACACACACACACTGTAACAAAACTCTCTTGGACTGTACATTACTATTACTACAGTATTACTGTGTAGTAAGTCAGTGGTGCGTGTATTATTGAGAGGATGCTCTATCAAGCATACTACTGTACTTTTGTCCAATGATGGTTGGTTATGTCTGATCTGATACAGATACAGATTCATTGGCCAGATTTTAAATTGGCCAATGAAAGCAATTGGTTGGTATAACAATACAATACAAAACTGAAAAGTATCAAACGTCCAAAATGTGTTTGAACACTGTAGTACATTCACACATAGGTGTCAGCTAACCATGCTGTTTGTCCCTGAGTCTGGGACATTATAGTGAAAAGAGTGGGCTACACCAGTGGTTATCAAAGTGGGGTCCGGGGACCCCCAGGGGCCCTTGTTAGACTTCCAGGTGTTCCCCAGCAAAATGAGGAAGAGTTTAACCACTTCGAAAATAGCCAATCTACAAGATTAAAACACTGCACATCGCGACAAATTTGGAATCATTTTGAAAACATTTAACACAAATCTTCTTTTATGGGGCTCCCTGGAAGAAAATATTTTCAGATGGGGGTCAAACATATATGTCAATTTGGGGGCCCTTGACATGAAAAAGTTTGAGAACCACTGGGCTATATTTCACACAGACATCTTATAAGTGTAAGCGTAGTATCTGCTGACCTGTGCAAACTGCAATGCAGACTACACACACACACACACACACACACACACACACACACACACACACACACACACACACACACACACACACACACACACACACACACACACACACACACACACACACACACACACAGGCTTTGCTTGGGTCACTTGGGAATAGTACAATAGCATCAAGGTTATAAATCACTGCCTGGAAGCTAAATTTAGGTAGCTCAATATTGCAGGGACATTTTCTCATTATCTACAGTAAATAGCCTATATTTTAAGTATAAATTCATTTGCCACAAATTGGACACATGCTTCTGACTGTTCCATGCACAACAAATACAAATGTAATTTAACTTTCCTATGAATAACTTGCTGTCTCTGATTGAGCGAAAAAGAAAAGCTCTGCAAAACACATCATCTTTAAGTAATAAAGTCTGCACATCATCATGACAGACAAGGAGCACAGTGTTTGTCGGTATTTTGATCTCTTCTTCCATGGCCAATGCACTTAACATTGCCACTCAGAATGCAGCCCAAAGCCACACAAGGTAGCCTTGAGCCTGAACACTGGCATAATGGTGTAATGCACTGTAATAAAGTATTGTTTAATAGTAGCATTCATAGATTTATCCCCCCCCCCCCCACTGTTTACTGTACATATTCTTATTTTTGATTAGTACACGTTTATATGATGTTAGTTTTTCTATTATTGTATATTATTGTTTGTCTTTAAATGTTTCATGAATTGAATTCACAGGACCCCAAAGGAAACAAGCCATAGTTCTTTCTTTAACCCTTTTAGCATGGAACTGTGCTTTTTTTTTTTTGCAAACTGTTGATAAAGTATTCAATCAAAAAGCCATTTAAAGCACACGTGTAAGATGATTAAAAGTGGTGTTAGCATGCCATGTGTACCTAATGTCGTAGAGAGTGATTCACATTATCGCTCAAACAACCGACATTTTTGGCCGATTATAAGGCAGCTTTTGGCCAGCCTTCATCCTCACAGCCAGGCCTGACTCACTGGCACCAGTGGCATGATATGGTGAGACACACACAAAGCAGCGGAAAATGATGAAACGATGATGTTACTCGTCCAAAAAGCAACGAATCCTGTCTTTCTAGTTGCCCGGAGCTGCCAATAAAAGACGAGCCTTATCATCATGACTGTGCCGAAACAACAGTAACATTGATGCTGCTGGCTGTGGGCGATGCGACTGATGATAACACAGACACATTTACCTTTCACATTCACCGTGACGCTCCGTCACAAACAGCCTGGGTCCAGCGGCGGCGATCGGGGCTTCGTTTTGCAACGAATTAATCCCAGAACAAAATGAAAACGTGTTGTTAGCAAGCACCACCGGCTCGGTAAAAAAAATCCCTTTAATCCGGCCCTGGAGGAGGCACATCAGCATCCATGTTACTGACCGGTGCCACTCGCAGCAGCAGCGACGCAGATCACTACTGATCCCTTCCCAGTGTGTGTGTGTGTGTGTGTGTGTGTGTGTGTGTGTGTGTGTGTGTGTGTGTGTTTTCCAATGTTATTTATACACAGCGCGCAATCCGAGGGCGCAGGACATAAGAATAAATCCCATTCTACCGTTGTAAAAACTGACAATCAATAACAGAAGTAGTCTGTTAGGGGCTCTTGGAACGCCTCCATACGGCGACGCTTTCTCTGTTCAGCTCTTCTCCATCCTCCTCCTTTTCTCTGAAGGCTGGAGCTCTCTCTCTCTCTCTCTCTCTCTCTCTCTCTCTCACCGGCAGTGTTGCCAGATTTTGCGAGAGAAATAAGCGACCAGGTCTATGAAAACAAGCCCAAAATAAGCAACTAGTCTACGGTCTACGGCTATTTGAAAATAGCTGCGTTGTGAGCTTGTAGATCTGCTTTTTAAAACAAATCTTGAAAAAGAAAATGGTAATCTTGGAATGTTTTGGAAACATTTTAACAACACAAATCTTGTATACGGGGTCCTTTAATACATGTTAATTTGGGGGCCATTGATCATGAAAATGTTTGCGAACCATACACTGGTTTAAACAAGTTAAAACAACATTAGGAAGCCCAAATAAGCAACTACACTTTAAAACAAGTAATAAGCAACTACACTTTAAAACAAGCCCAAATAAGCAACTACACTTTAAAACAAGCCCAAATAAGCAACTACACTTTAGAAACTAGGCCAAATAAGCAATTGAACTTTGCAACTCCCATATGGTCTAGCGGTTAGGATTCCTGGTTTTCACCCAGGCGGCCCGGGTTCGACTCCCGGTATGGGAACTACCTTTTTTTTCGATGAATTGAGTGCAAAGAACCCAAATGGAAACAAGCCAAATAGGCTTTCTTGGGTTTCAAATCCTCTTAGCAGACCTTGTATTGAACTGTACTTTCCTGTGCTTTTTTTTGCAAAATGCTAATAAAGTATTCAATCAATCAATCAATAATAAACAAGCCCAAAAAAACGCCACTACGACCAATATTTACAAGCAACTTCACAGAAAAAGAAGCCCAAAGTCGCTTATAATAAGCCGACATGGCAACACTGCTCACCGGGGCTAGTCCCAGTGCGCCCCCCCCCCTCCGCCTCCTTCTCGAGGTTCTACCGTAATACACCGGCGCCGTGCAGCACACAAACCTGAGTGAACATGCAGTGGGGAGAGGGACCGTACCAACGGCGAACGAGCGCAGGGGACCGACAAGATATAAAGCATAGAATGCACTCAGACGCTCATTCTCATCCCCCCCCCTCCTATCCTGTCTGCGTTGCTGTTTCTATCTGTGTTGCTTCGAAAACACGGGAATAATAATGGAGGCAAGATGTGGTGGGGGCGGGGAGAGAGTAAAAAGGGGGAATTTTCTGCAGCCAGCAAGCAGCTCACACAGCCATGAGAAACTGCAGACGTCTCTCTCTCTCTCTCTCTCTCTCTCTCTCTCTCTCTCTCTCTCTCTCCCCCTCCCTCCCCTCTCCCTCAATTTCAATTCAAAGGGCTTTATTGGCATGGGAAAATACATCTACATGCCAAAGCAAGTGTTAAGTACAAGTATGAAAAAACAAGCAAAACTAG
The DNA here is from genome assembly GCF_963454915.1 of Gymnoscopelus microlampas. NCBI lineage: Eukaryota > Metazoa > Chordata > Actinopteri > Myctophiformes > Myctophidae > Gymnoscopelus > Gymnoscopelus microlampas. Next base: position 44,607,529 of record NC_139943.1, read on the forward strand.
AAAATGTATAGTACAATTATAGACTTCTAGAATAAAGAAATGTGAAAATAGAGCTGTGTAACTAAACTTGGAATCACATCTCTCTCTGTCTCTCTCGCTCTCAATTTAAATTCAAAGGAGCTTTATTGGCAGAAAACATACATTTTCTCTCTCTCTCTCTCTCTCTCTCTCTCTCTCTCTCTCCTCTCTGCCTTTGTGCATGTGAATAGCCAACCTACAATACAAACAAACTGGATCTGCACACCATTACAGTCAGGAATCACTGGAAGTGAGAGCCCCCCCCCTCTCTCTCTCCACCTTCCGTTTCTTTGGTTTGGTTGTCTTGCCTGAATGGTTCCTGGGCTCCGGACCCACTGCAACCTAACTTTGACTGAACCGCTTTTTTTGGAATGACCTAAATTGGGCACTTGTGTGTTCACATCAGTGAGTTGGACGTTGGAACAGCAGCCGTTGAAACCACAACGTGTTAACATAACAGAATGAGCCCAGCTTTCTGTACTGTAAATAGATCGTAATGCGTAATGAAGGTGGGATTGAGCCTTGCCTAAAGGCATTAACTTCTTTTTCAAGGATTCTTCTTGGATATAGGCTAGCGGCTCCCATTTGTTATTGAGTGCCGTAGAAACAGAGTACCCTACAAGTATAACACGTGCATAATGGTTGTGTCTGCACTTGTGTTGGAACTGCCTCCAAGGAAAACCCACCAGCTTTTGTGTGCTAAGCCAAAAAGTGCAGCTGTCAACATCATAGGGACTCTTGGCCATGGTGTGATTGAAGATTAACACAACTTCAGTTCAGAGCTAGTTTCTTCTAAAATGAATTGGCTTAACTGACCCTCTGTCGCAAATTACACCACATCTGTGCCAAGCGGTACAGCACTTGCGCCGTAGGCCCATATATGAAATACGATAGGATCTGCGGGCTCCATTATAAAAACCTTCACCGCTGGAATTAAGCTATAAAGAGACGCTGTTCCAGTGCATTCGGATTAGGATCCAGCGTTTTAGCTTAGCTTGCTGAATGCATAAGGTTAAATGAGCGGTGGTGAGGAGGTGTATCCTTTCCCCTCCTGGTGGACTTTTCTGTTTCTTGGATATTTTTGGCCTGTTCCAGACACCGGAAACGGGCCTGTCCAACTTAAACTTCTCCAGATGACTCTTTCTTTTGGCTTTAATACGTATGCCTCCCCCCCTGCTCCCTTCTCTGTCTTTCTTTGGCCAAATACATATCTGCCCTTATTGGCAGCTTCCTCAGTGAGCTATCACAAGGGTCCTGTTGTTTGGCTCAGACTAGGGAGGGAGGAAGAGAGAGTGAGAGAGGGACAGTGGAGGGAGAGGGTGGAGGAAGGCAGTCCGAAAGAAAAACAGAAGGAGACAGTGGAAGAGAAGAAGAAGGCAAAAAACGTAGAGCCTGAGCACATTTGAGACACAATGAGAATCCATGACACGTTTGTCTTCCTATTCAGCATATAGATGTGAAGACGTACATAGCTAGATAGATAGTTGGACGGACAGACAGACAGACAGACAGACAGACAGACAGACAGATAGAGACATGGGTATAAAGACTGAAAGGCAGGGAGAAGAAAGCCAGTGATTTCAGCCAGTGGTTCTCAAACTTTTTTCATGCCAAGGACCCCCAAAATGATATGTATTTGGCTGCGGACCCCCCATCTCAAAAATATGTTGTGCCAGGGTTTTTCAAAAATAGCAGATCTACAAGCTCATAGTGCGGCACGAATGATTGTGACGCTATATTAACACATTTTGCTGGGGACCCCCTGGTACAAGGACCCCTGGGGAAACAATGATTTAAGCGATATCTTCGCTCCTTTTCGCCCGCTCCACACACGCTAACCTTTGTGTGACCTACATGTCAAGGGCTGTTTGTGCGAGTAACAAGGTGAGGAACACGTCTAGGTGTTACATATATCTGGGCCCTTTACAGGGCCTTGTTAAATGGAGCTGCAGTGGGCTGCTATTCTGGGCAGAGGTGTGGTCATCGGGAGGTGCTGATCCAGGTCATTTCTCGGGGTCTGGGGGTCTGTGCGGAAGGAAGGCTCTGGGAAGGGGTGAGGTGGGGTTGGCACTTGGCAGGCAACTTGGGGTTATTACGAGTCAGGTTTTAGGGTCGGGCAGGGGAGCGGGGATGGTGGTTTTCGTGGTGTACGAGGTAACCTATATTGATGGAATGCGATATAAACAGCGCCCGGTGGTTAATTGAAGCAAGATGGAGAATCCCTTTAACCCTTTAGGCAGCAGACGCTGACACCATAATCTCTCTCTCTCTCTTTTTTCCCCGTCTTTTTCCCCGAGTCCCCATCTACACCTCACTTTCTCTCTCTGTCACTCACAGTACTGTAAGGTATGGAGACTAAACAAATTGCATCTTAGGCACATCAGGTTTTGTTGCAGCCGTAGCAGACTGACACAAACAATTCCTCCATGTTTGATTTACACCACGCAGATCATTATAGCTGAATCTGGGCTTTATGACTCCTCGTCAGTTTTAATGCAACTCCTCAGTCCCTGCATATGGTACAGATTACTTTATAGCGCCACACTTTTAACACACAACTTAGCCCACAGTATTACACTGTACCTCCGAGAGAGAGAGAGCGAAAATCATAGATCAATAACAGTGGGTTCCTCTCCTGGATATGGAGCACTCGCTGTATCTGCTGGCTGGGGGAGCCTGGGCAGGGAGGGTCACAGTAAGGAAGCCAGGAATGTCTAGAGTAACGTCTGACCGGCAGCGATCTGTTTTGTTTGTGCAAGTGTGTGTGTGTGTGTGTGTGTGTGTGTGTGTGTGTGTGTGTGTGTGTGTGTGTGTGTGTGTGTGTGTGTGTGTGTGTGTGTGTGTGTGTGTGTGTGTGTGTGTGTGTGTGTGTGTGTGTGTTTGTGTTTGTGTGTGTGTGTGTGTGTGTGTGTGTGTGTGTGCGTG
>NC_139943.1:44615471-44627971 GCF_963454915.1 Gymnoscopelus microlampas
GTCTCCACTGGGCTCTGCAGCGCTGGGCTCTCTAGCAGGGATTTATCCGGCCCCTGGTTTTGGCTCAGTGTTACTCTGCTCCATTACCACACACTGGATCGCTGTGAGCCAGCGTAATGAAAAATGACCCACCTCATCTGCAGGGAGAGCCCTTTGGCAAGGTGCAAAGTGTGTGTTTGGGGGGGTGTTAGTGCATGTGTGTGTTTATGAGTGTGTGTGTGTGTGTGTGTGTGTGTGTGTGTGTGTGTGTGTGTGTGTGTGTGTGTGTGTGTGTGTGTGTGAGTGAGTATAAACGGTTCATGCACGCGTGTATGGGTGGCTGTGAGCTTTTCATGGACGTGTGTGTGTGTGTGTGTCTATGCGTGCATGTGAGAGGAGTGGGTGTTTGTAAATGCGTGCACGTGCATTCTTTGTATGTGCGCTTGTGTTTCCTCTAGCCATGGCCCAAAGGGAATCCCTCTCCTGTCAGCATGAAGGTATTGAATCTCCTCCATTTGGCCCCCAGGCCTCAGTGAAAGGCAAGATCGGCTTGTCAGGGACTGGAACGCCCAGAGCCAATAAATAAAAACACATTATTCAATCGTGCGCCACAGCACAGGTTGAGAGCTGCAATCAGTCCTCCACACGTCAGCTTTACAGCTGCAAATTCTTTATCAGAAGCTTCTCATATGCAATACAAATTACGCTCAGAAACTGACATTTTAGCTGTGTCAAGTAAAAAACAAAAGAAGACACAGCAATACAGTGCATACTTGCCCTACTGTGTGTGTGTGTGTGTGTGTGTGTGTGTGTGTGTGTGTGTGTGTGTGTGTGTGTGTGTGTGTGTGTGTGTGTGTGTTCTTATACTGTACATTAAGTGCACATTTGTGCTCAGTGTCTGTGCGTCTGTCTGCAAGTGCACAGTATATGTGCAATATGCATTGTCATTTTGTCTTTTGTGAATGTCTCGTGCGCGTGCATAGTCTGGCTTTCGGATCGTATGTCTTTCAGGTGTAAACACCTAAAGGTGTAAGAGAAAGAGAGGAGGCCAGCTGTTTGTGTGGACTAGAACAGGTGTAATACAATATATGAGAGAACAAGAGGGAGTGAATTCCAGTTTCGCAAGTTCCTCAGCAAGTGATGAGATATGCCAGATTTCACTGTGTATGATGGCTCTGTTTCCTCCTTGCCAAACCATGGGAAATCAATGACCATTGTCCGGCTTGTCTGTGTGTTGTAATATTGCATTACTTCAAGGTTTGCTTAAAAGGAAACTATGAATGTGACTGAAATATGTTTCAGACACGTTTATATTATGGGATATTTTGAGAGGCCAATCATAGTATGTCAAAATAGTTGTAGAAGAAGTATTTTCACTGTGACCTGTAAAATGTGTGGGAAACGGTACTTGCAACCACAATTTTCTATAGATATTTTATCATTTAGCCTAAACGATGAGTGAGATGTTGACACACAAAGAAAAATGTGTTTTTCTTTTATACAGACAGGCTGGGAAAAAGCGGAAGGTGAGTATCCTGTTAGGACCCGATGGTGTTCACTTTGTGTCCCGTGTGACACTGGATGCCACATCATCCCAGCAGCTGCACCACCGACAGGGTACACAAGTCTGACTGGTTTCAGCCACACAGGTCTGAATATCATAATTCAAGAATCAAAAAAAAAGGAAAAAAAAGGGACTATCATCCCACACTGCTCTGCAGACCTTGAGGTAAGTACAGATTACTAAGCCTCCTTTCTGTAAACACACGTGGATACACTGAGAGGGGCTGTAATAATATCCATACAAATGCAGGATCTCAGACTGCCCTGAGCGGGATTTCCTCAGATATCCACCGGAATCGCCCCTGTAATCCCCAAGGATTAGCGCTCTGTACAGAGGACCCTAACCTCTGAACCTAAAAACATCATAAGCTCCGATTCCCCATAGCACTAATACAACACTTAAACCTATAAGGACCACCCTCCTAGCAAACACTAGATCATGTTCTTCACACTTATTAAAGGCAGTTATTAACCATGGACAATGGCTGTGGTAAACGTTTAACATTTTGTTGACTCTATAATGTTCTTTAAAACATGTCTGAGACCTATTAAATAATATTAATAATCTTTAAGGGTGCATATTTATGAAGCAGGCCTGGCATCCCCAATATGGCCCTAATAAAACATGCAAAGCAAGGACTGGAAATCCGTGCTGTTTACATAGGAGTTAACAAACCCAAATCAATCTCCTCAAAACTGACAGCCAACATTTGGGAAAGTTTTAATATCTGGCAATCTTTCGGAATGCATGATAAAACACCATTAATAATCTGTCCCATTTGTAGTTCCAGTAGTACATTATTTCCTTGGTGCACAGTAAAATCCGGAGAGATAATCTATACTAATGGACAGATCCATTTTCACATTGTCAGTTAGATTATACTATGTACACTTTACCGCGGTATATGCTCTCTGCCATAAACCAAAGTAGACACGGCAGCCTGATTCAAATAAATCTAACACAATGCCTGACTGTGTGTGTGTGTGTGTGTGTGTGTGTGTGTGTGTGTGTGTGTGTGTGTGTGTGTGTGTGTGTGTGTGTGTGCACAGCCGCACACAGCCACGCACATGCGTGCGAGCATGAGTCGACACACGCACGCACGCACGCACGCACGCACGCACGCACGCACGCACGCACGCACGCACGCACGCACGCACGCACGCACGCACGCACGCACGCACGCACGCACGCACGCACGCACGCACGCACGCACGCACGCACACACACACACACACACACACACACACACACACACACACACACACACACACACACACACACACACACACACACACCCATAATTAATCAAGGCTGCAGCCGACCAGTGGGGTAGAGTGCCACATTTTCCCATTACCAGATAAATTAGATTGTGGCATAACTAAGGAGCGTATGACCAACAGTGACTGAAAGACATGAACATGGTATGGAGGGAGAGGGGAGGGGGATGTTTGACATCTTGGTGTGCTATCTGCGCTCAGGGACATGTCTGTATGAATGATAGATCAAATCTGGATGATAATGTATGATTTATGCAGCAGAGCATATTAGAAATGTTATGTTTCTATGGCGATGTTCTGTTGATTAGACTCGGTAGTATAGACACCAGTGAGTTCTTGTAAGGAACAATGAGATCTGCCCGCTATCTCTTTTTAACTTTACAGTACGTACACAAACACACACATACTGTAGACACAAACATACACGGACACGCACAAACAATACACGCGATGAACCTGGGAACAGAGCTAGTGGAAATGTTTTCCAGACCAACTATGCAAATAAGACCTATTCCCCTGGGAGACACTGTAAACGGTTTCAACAGAGTGAGAGAGAAGGGAATGTGTGTGCGTGTGCGTGTGTGTGTTCTTATACTGTGTACAGTATGTGCACTTTATGTGAGTGTATGCACATACACACATTTGTGCTCTGTGTGTCTGTCTGCAAGTGCACAGTACAGTGCACAGTGCGTGCGTGCGTGTGTGTTGCTATGTACAATATGTATGGAAGGAATATCAAATATAAACATGCCTCCAGCTAGCAGTAAACAAATTGGAAGATTACCAAAAAATAAACATGGCAACAAAGGTTTTTTTTCTTTTTTGGAGACCGTTGTCCTTTATGTCACCCTATTCCATTCATATCCCCTCCTGCCGAAACAAACCGGTGAAGTTCTCTCACGGCCAGTTATGGGAAAAGATTTTTCCCACATTAAAAATCTTCTGATTTTGGCAGACGAGGAGAACTGAGCCAGCCGCCAGAGAGGGGGATAGCAATCGGAATTCTCCAGCAGGGAGTAAGGAGTTTAGCCTCACCTCCCATCCAACAATTCCTTGGCTGGATAAACGGGACGTGAGAGGGAGAAAACAGGGAAGGAGATGGCTGGGAATTAGCCAGGAAAAGGCATAATGTGCATCCTGGATATCTGCTGCTCTCATGTCACGAGTCTATTAGCAACGAAGGACGTATTCACCAGTAAATCGAGTGCATGAGCCAGAGAGACTTAATGACCTTAACAGTTAACTGATGCTGGGGAAGTTGCTGGCAACCGTGTGGGGTTCAACGTCCCAGAAATCAACCACCACCCTAAAAAAACAACACCCCCCCAAAAAATTATAATGAATAATTAAACAAAATTAAACAATAAAAGTAAAAAACACCATTTTACCCCGCACCCACAGCCTATCAAACCAAGTATGAAAGCAGAGATGGAACAGACACACACGCAATCCAAACGCAGACAGAGGGAGGACTGTTTCAGCGTTGCGTCCGGGCCCCTGTTTTCTGTCACACTGGGAATAGCAGACAGCATCTTACAGAGGGATACCCATCATCCAGGGAATACCATAGGCGGAGCCTAGACCAGATGTGTTGAGTCCAGGCAAACCCACATGGGTTTCAATCCCAAATCCTGAGCGGTCATGGGATTAGAGCCATGTAACCCTCATACAACTTTTAGCCGAGATTTAATACACATTTTAGACACATGAGATTACGGTATGAACAGAGACAGATTACGCTATTATTGTAACCGGATTATCCTCCTCTATAATCACATCGAGCAAAATATTATAATGGATATTATAATAGGATGATTTCCAATGCTGACACGTTTATGCTAAAAGCCTCGCCTTTCTGTCACTGCAACTTTCCATACACATAACATGCAGTCTTCCTGAGTGTGTCATGACGGCTAGCAGTCAACGGTGTCAGCTGTGGAGTCGAAACAATGCAAGCATCCATTACTGAAAGCTAAATAATTCAAGGCAATGTATGGGAGGTCGGACCACCTGTGAAGACTCCTCCTTCTCATCTCCTCCACAGGAAATCCTGCCTCTCGCACACAAGCGAAGGAGGAGATAGGATGGGAGGAGGATGAGGGGGGGAGAGTGGTAGTATGTAGCTACAAGTCTGCAAAAGAAATGCATGCAAGCAAAGAATCACAACACTGCTCCCCCTAGTGTGCGTTCATGCACGCACATGCATGCTCACACAAAGACTCACGCACGTATGCACACACACTCACACGGACACAAATATCACACATCTGAAATCGATGCCTAAATGTCATGAGAAATGGCATTCAATTGCCAGAGACATTGCCCCCCCCCCACCCCCAACAAAAAAATGAAAATGAAAAAAAAACAAAGAACAAAACAAAAGAAAAGCACAGCAAAACATTGTCCTCAGATGTCCGTCAGAGTGAACCCCATTTGAAGGGGCACGCCCCTGGAGAGAAAGGGTGTGACTGGAGGCTGCTGGGTAGACATTACTCCAGCCCTGATGTGACAATGTGTGAACACATTGCAGCGAGTCCTCTCAGGAGAGAGGTCTCCCCGCTCACACACACACACACACACACACACCCACACACACACACACACACACACACACACACACACACACACACACACACACACACACACACACACACACACACACACACACACACACACACACACACACACACACAAACACAGCTTTCGGCCACCCTATTATCACAATCCTAAAACAACAGCTTGCACACACACGCGCGTGGTGCAGAACAAGAGGCTTGCGAGAGTAATCCATTCCAAAGCACACACAGTGTAGACTTATTATCACCCCCCCCCCCACTACCTCCTGTTTAACACAGAATATTCAGGCCAGGATATCTAGGTGTGAAATGCATGTTTATCACAGCGTTGACAAAGAAAGAAAGAGAGAAAGAAAGAAAGAAAGAAAGAAAGAAAGAAAGAAAGAAAGAAAGAAAGAAAGAAAGAAAGAGAGAAAGAAAGAAGTGGGTGGGAGTAAACAACCAAACGTGAAAGAAAGGGAAAGGGAAAAGAGACAGAATGTGGGGGTCATAAGCTTGAGTTAGAAGGTATGACAAAGTGGGGGTTCTCAGGAAATACCTGCTGGCTCAAGACAGGAAAAAAGAAGGGAGGGGAAGTCAGGGCCAGGAACAAGGGAGGCGGAGGATGTAGGTAAAGTAGAATAAATAGTTCCAGGCTGTTGGTTTTCAACCATTTCCACAGTCCCTTTCCTATTCTCTCTCTCTCTCTCTCTCTCTCTCTCTCTCTCTCTCTCTCTCTCTCTCTCTCTCTCTCTCTCTCTCTCTCAATTTCAATTCAAAAATGTTATTGGCATGAGAAAACATACGTTAACATTGCCAAAGCAAAAGTGGAACAATACTAATAATGCAAAATAATGTATGTACAATTGAAAGGGAATAGAAATGATACACAGAGCTGTTACAAACTTAACACGGATCTAACTTAAACTTACTGTACAAAACCATAAGAATTGTGCATTTGCTGAAATAGTTAGCCTATACATCCACATAGGAAAGGTTAGCTTAGGATAAGTTTTTGCAAGGTTGTGCACAAATAAAAGTTGTTTTTCAAAAGATAATTGTTCTGTTTGTATACGTACAGTACTTCGACTCTAATTTACAAATGTTTCACTCTCTCTCTCTTTCTCTCTCTCTGTTTCACTGCCCCCCATTTCCCTCTCGCTCCCCTCAAACTTAACTCTCACTCTCCCTCTGTCTCTCTCTGTGTCTCTCTACCACTTCCATTGTCTATGCAGTCCCAGTTGCACGTGGGACTGGATATCTCATTAACAGCAATAGAGGAAAAAGGGCAGCCATGGATATCCCCACCCTGACACACTGACCCCAGCTTTCCTTCCATACCAGCTCCCTGGTCTGTGTTCACAGCTCCACGGCGGACCCAAACAAACTTAACGGTCCAGGGGTGAGGGTGGGGATGGTATTGTTTTTCAGCCCTTCAAAGTGCCTGGCGGTGAAAGTTACAAAGAACATTTTGATTGAATTCTTTCACTGACCCCTTGTTTGAAGGCTGTCCTTCAGAATTGTGTGTGTCTGTGTCTGAGGGAGCGAGGTGTTGACATGGGGAGAGTGTGTTTTGAAAGGTGTTTCGGTTTCCTCCGATTGTGTGCAGCTCCTTCGGGGGTCAGAGGGGTTGCGTTTAAAACTTACGAGTGCGATGGTACACACAAAGGCGTGCATATGGGGGAGAAGGTACATTGCTGATTTCTCTTAGGAGACGAACGACTTAAAGCAAGAAAGACCGGAAAAAACAAACAGTGTGTGCTTATTTATGTGTATGTGCACAGATGTGTGGTCTTCTTATACGGTGTCTCTCACGGATTGTTGCCATATAGCAAAAGGCTCAGCGTGTGTGTGTGTGTGCGTGTGTGTGTGTGTGTGTGCGCGCGCGCCTGCCTGGGCTCGTTGTCTTTATAGCCTGGCAGTGCCAGCTGCATACTGGGGTAGCAGAGATGCCTCAGGAATATCAATTGGCCAATGAAAGCCCTCCGTGCAGATTCAGACACAGTGAAGTGAATACTGATCCACTATTCTGCTGAATCACTGCTAGGCTAATGCAAAACGGACGGCACACTGCTGGTTGAAACAAAGTGTGTGAAAAAAGGCTGTGAAATCGTGTTTCTAATGCACAAACACTTGGTGGTGAGAAAGGAGGTGACAGGGAGATGAATGTGTTAGGACATGAGTGGATGTGGGGGGGCTCCGAAATAGAGCGTGATTGTGTGTGTGTGTGTGTGTGTGTGTGTGTGTGTGTGTGTGTGTGTGTGTGTGTGTGTGTGTGTGTGTGTGTGTGTGTGTCACACACATCCCCTTTCACACAACATGAGGAGTTGTGGTTATGGGTCTAACCATAACTGTCCCCCTAGCAACAAGGCTGTTAGCCACAACATCATGCTACTTACTGAACCATCTCTGCGTCCTGACTGAGAGGTAAGTACAGGAGAAGAACCTAGCTGAGCAGTATAGCAGCTTTTTGTTACATTAATGCTTAATTTATGCTCCGCTGTACGACAGGTTCGCACACCAGAAATAGCAGATCTACAAGCTGAGAACGTGGCACGGATGCAACACGTTATGAGCTTGTAGATCTGCAATTTTTGGCAAATTACATGATAAGTCAGGCATAACTTGGGCAAAAAACACATTCATCGCAGTAAGTCCAGCCCACACACGTTCAATAAAAACACAAACACACTTATATTATACCGCACAGAAGAATCCTCAGTGTACAATTGGGACCAGATGGAAACATTCTTAGTTACAAATGGATGAATTAACACTTTAACATTTTACTGTATACACGTACAGTTTAGGAGGCATAAAGCTATCTGTGTGTATCTGTGTGGACAATTAATACCATGACTAACGACAGCTAACCACTTTGGGTTCCTCTCCTCCAGTGAACAGGTCATGTGTTTGACCCTTTCTGCTGACTCCTTCCCTAACCGTGCACCACACACACACACACACACACACACACACACACACACACACACACACACACACACACACACACACACACACACACACACACACACACACACACACACACACACACACACACACACTGCAGACTGTGCTCACCATAGGGGAGTATTTGTTTAATTTATTTTTTCAGTTTAGGGCATTTATGGGTAACTCGGGACATTGAACAGAGACACGGAAAATGGAACGAAAACGCACGCACGCACACACATGCACACATATGCACACATACACACAGTGTGTTTATTAGAAATTACATCACACATGACATTTCCCCTGGATTGATGAATGCTAAAGGAGATTACCTGAACGGTAAAAGCAGACATTCTACTCACATCTGTTGGGTCAAAACCTCCTCCCAAATACAACATTATGTATGGGAACGTACCTGGTATAGCGGTCGCGGGATACACCTGTGTGTGTGCAATAGGCGCATAGGGACGGGCAGGTTGCGTGCCTGCACGCGGAGCCTCCGTATGGCCGAGGACGTGAGGGTCCACGGGAGTCCCTGTCGGGTGAATACCGCCTCCTCTAGACCCAGAAGGACCGCCTGCATCGCTGCTACACAAGACCACGGAAACATGCAGGTATCCCGGCAAAGGCTGGGCTAGCGAACGTTTATGTCACGCTATAATATCCACAGATGCCAACGATGGTCCTTCTACAGGTGAGCCAACGCTATGGGGTTTTATCAGTTGTATTATCCGTCCAGACGGACTAGATCTACATCTACAGGTGTCCCAGTGGCACCACAGACCTACAGACAGACAATTGTAAAAGTTTAACTCCAGAGAGACCCCTGGTAATGAGCAGGTATTAACCCAAACATTCCCCTCGATACTACGTAGCCCTGGCAGATAATTGGGTCATCATCCTCACAGGTGAGCCAGAGAGAAAGAGAGAGACACACGCACGCACGCGCGCACGCACGCACGCACGCACGCACGCACGCACGCACGCACGCACGCACGCACGCACGCACACACACACACACACACACACACACACACACACACACACACACACACACACACACACACACGCGCACGCACACACACACACACACACACACACACACACACACCCACGCCCACGCACACGCACACACAACCAATACCTCTCTTCTCCTCCCTATCCCCTGTCCTGCCCTCCCTCACTTCCCAGCCTAATCTCTCTCTCTCTCTCTCTCTCTCTCTCTCTCTCTCTCTCTCTCTCTCTCTTCCCTCTCTCTCTCTCTCTCTCTCTCTCTCTCTCTCTCTCTCTCTCTCTCTCTCTCTCTCTCTCTCTCTCTCTCTCTCTCTCTCTCTCTCTCTCTCTCTCTCTCTCTCTCTCTCTCTCTCTCTCTCCCTCTCTCCCTCTCTCTCTCTCTCTGTCCTCCCCGGTGTCTCCTGGGATCCGGCAGTCCAGTGCCTTGGCAAGGTCAAAGTCGTCCCGCTCTGTGGTTGTCCCTGTCCCACGCAGCTAGACACGGTCCCCGCTGACTCTGACTCTCCTCCCTTCCTCTGTCCTTCCCTCTCCTCCTCTGTGGAATGCGCTGCCCGCCCGGCCGACCGAGAGCCACAAACACAAACATTCCTCTTAAGGAAATGCAGCCGGCCACTGATGATCTGCCTCTCTGTGTTGTTGATTTTAAAGCGATACGCGCTCCCCGAAAACGACGCAGCTCAGTGTGGCTGGCACTAAGACGAGAGACATAGGAGAGGAATAGGTGGCAACTCCCCCAATAGGTCTCCCACACCACCCCCCCCCCCTCTCTCTCTCTCTCTCTCTCTCCCCCTCCCTCTCTTTCTTGTTTTTTCTGGAGGAGAGAGTGATGTGCTTACATGCTCACCTCCTCACGCACGTATCAGCTAGATTGGACACCCTATCTGCCTGCTCAGTATTCTGAACCCACACAGAACAGTATAAACCAGCACACACATACAACTGCTTGTACACACACACACAGTATGTCCACAGTTAAAAGTTGCTGACGTTTGTGTCTCCAAATGGACGACAGAGTGCATATTCTGGGATTACAGCCAAAAATGTTAGAAGGGGGACATTTATTTTCCCCTCTTGCAGGACACAGTGCAGCCTGGCCTGACCTCTCCCAGTCTGGAAGAATTACATGAGCCCCACACCAGCCTGCCAAATTCTGCCAGCTTATAATCAACTGTTATCCTTAACTATGTCATGTGTACGTATGTGCACCGGATGTAAATATATTTTATGTCCTGTATCTCTATAAAGCTCATTGTGTTGGGGAGCGATAACAATTGTGCACAATGAGGCTTATCCTAATTCAGCTTACATTTGCAACAATGGCCACTTGGAGGCAACAAAACCTCCCACATGCAGCATCGTACCAGCCGTGCCAAGCTTGTGGTCCATGTGCATGTACCCTTGCCCAGTATGTGATAAACGTTCAAGTTCAGCTACTGTGAGATAAGGAACAAATAGACAGACACATACTTTGTATTATGTGTGGCATTAAGCCCAGCACTACAATGAAATGGACTCTATCATTACAAGACAAGACAAAACAAAGACAAGACAGATACTTTCTTTAACCTCAAGAAACCACATTTGTGGAGGGTCACACAGCATGCTTTTGTGTCTCTGGGTTCAGCTGTAAGCATCCTCAGCAATGCAGAAAAGACCTCCTTTGGCCCTATATGCAGGCTATGGATCAACCAATTCATTTTCTGCCCTTTTCACGGCAATTCAACAGAAAGCCTTGATCAATAGGCAGTTCAATAAGCCAATACAGCACAGTACAGTGTAGTACACAATAAAATCCTCAGTGTTCATTTATCCATTTGTAACTGTGTATAAATGTACCCTCACAGGGTTAATTTGGTTACATTTGTACACGCATTGAGTTAAAGGAACACTCAGGATTTTACACACAACAGCATTTGTTGGCAGATTGACCTGCTCTCCTTAGCCCACAGTGATTCATGTGAAGGCGGTTAATCATAATCTATATTATACTGCTATGCGTGTGTGTGTGTGTGTGTGTGTGTGTGTGTGTGTGTGTGTGTGTGTGTGTGTGTGTGTGTGTGTGTGTGTGTGTGTGTGTGTGTGTGTGTGTGTGTGCAATGCATGCATCAGTGTGTCAATGCCAGTGAGGAATGACTGCTCATACCATTTTGTTGCTAATCAAAGTCAGTAATTTACTACCATGGCATAAATCATTTATTGCAAAGTAAGCCTATAGTAAATATTCTAAAACCAAGTATTTTGGCTTTGCAAATATATGTGCATCTGTGTAGGCAGTATAGCAATGGGATATGGAGGACATCTCTCTGTCTTTCTCTACATTCACTTACTTTCGTCCTAATTTCACCCCTCTCTTTCACTGCTTTCACATGTCTGCGTTTGTCATTCCTTTGCACTTACTCACTACTTTGTACCGGTGACTAATTCGATTAAACACAGATCAGAATCTAAGCCTGGGGATGGGAATCAAGAACCGGAATCATTACAGTAACTTTGAGAATCGATGTTGTATGCCTCTGAGCTTGTCAATTCCTTTGATCAATGCCAGGATGTTTTTCTGACAGCAGCTCATTGCAAAACGATGAAGTCATGTGTCTATGCTGCTGAAAGATGAGGAGCATTGTCATTTATTTTAACATGTTCAGATGTTATTAGACAGACATGCAGGCCTTTTTTGACTGTTTCTACTCTATGTTCAGACTCAGAAATAATAAAACAGTTGAAGACCTGTGTAGGCCTACTACTTTTCCACAAAAAAACGTGATCAGGGAAATCGATAAAGAATCAGACTTGGCATCCATAAAATCTTCCCATCCATAAAATCTAGCCAAGACCTAGGCTCCAAAGAAGCCTGTCAGCGCGTCGCGGGTTCGATCCTGACGGCCTTTGTTGCATGTCACTCCCCATCTCTCTCCCCATTTCCTGTCAACCTACTATCCTATCAATAAAGGCATAAAAAAGCCACAAATAATCAAAAAAATATAAAACAAATCTATACCAAGCCCCTAAACATATTCCCAGCTAAGCAGACACTATGGTAGAAATAGGCACACACACACACACACACACACACACACACACACACACACACACACACACACACACACACACACACACACACACACACATAGCCTGGTAAACCACCCCGGTTGCGGAATT
>NC_139943.1:44632971-44637971 GCF_963454915.1 Gymnoscopelus microlampas
GGGGTGGCAGCAGGGGCAGTCCCCCCTTCCTCTCCCTTCCAAAACACTTTTTTCCCTTCTCTGAACTGCTTCTGTGGGGAGAGGGAGGAGGGCAGGGGTCCAACGCTTTCATCCCAAAACAGGGCGTGGTGGTGGGAGCCCCGAGAAGCCCTACAGCCTCTCAGATATTCCCACCTCCTCTTCTCCCACGTTCTCTCTCTTTTTCCCCCCCCTCTGTAACTTTTTCTCCTTACTCTTTCTTCCTCTTTGAGCATGTCAGTCTCCCTGACCGCAGCTCTCTCTCTCTCTCTCTCTCTCTCTCTCATCATTAGTCCTCAGGGCGAGAGGAGATCTCTGGGAATCAATAGGCTGTAGCTTGGCTGCACAATCAAGTACGCACCGCTCTCGGCTACGAGTCCACCAGCAGGAGGCCAGTAATTGTTTTTGCGGTAGCTAGCCGAGCACCCCGGCAAACAACTGTCTGAATAACACACACACACACACACACACACAAACACACACACACACAAATTAATTGTGAGTTAGACATCTATACGATTGGATTAGTGCCATTTAAGCAGGGCAGGGTGTCGGGTCTCTTCCCACCATGCCCAGAGACCACTGCTGACCTTCTCGGTGATTGGTGCGGCCGGCACGTTTAAAAGGTAACAAACATTGATTAGTATTCCTGCCTCGAAATCCCGTCATGCAGGCACAACTAAAGCCTGGATACGGCTAAACAGACAGACAAGCCCGGTGGTATGTTACAGTCTTGCTATTGTCTGCTCACATTCCTCCTCGCATCATGAATGCGTGTGTGTGTGTGTGTGTGTGTGTGTGTGTGTGTGTGTGTGTGTGTGTGTGTGTGTGTGTGTGTGTGTGTGTGTGTGGGTGGGTGGGTATAGGAGAGGGGGGTAAATCACTCCCTTTCTGACAATGATTCACCCCCCTGCCCCAAACCCATCCTCCCCTCGGCCCCCCCACAGTGCCTCACTGACAACAACATGTTTCCTTGGAGAACACGCAACCGCCCTAAGAAATTGAAATGTTTTTCCCCTGCCGTTATGAAATCTTGAAACGCTCCAACTCGCTTGTCTTTCTCACACCCTCCCCTTCTTCGTCGTGTCATTGTTGTTTTTGTTCTTAATTTCACAGAAAAAGGTTGAGCAGCTTATTGTGATTGCTGGATAACAAAGGCAGAGGGGTACGCTAAGTCTAGCTCTCATGCCCCGCTTACATTCCAACAATGCAAACAGAAAGCCTCCCTGTTATAGCTGCTGGGTAAAACTGTCAAAACAAGACATTTTTGTTAAACCTTCAATTTATTTTACTTTAAAAACGAATGTCCAAACAGTATAGTTTGGCTGTCAGGGTGACGGTACAGCTGTTTTATTACTTCATTGTCTGTGAGTCGACATGCTATGCTAACAGTATGCAGAGTTCCTAATAAATGCAAATTATAGCCCCATTCTTCTATTTCATTTATGAGCCACTGTGTCTCGTTCTATTCTTTTCTTTTGTTCTCCTATAGTGCAACAGTTTGCAACTTTGCTCTCGGGGAGTACAGCCAAAGTACAACTGATTTTCATTCTAGCCGCCAAATCAGCAGCTAATTTTGATGTGGGGCACCACATGCCATTACTGACCTCCCAGAGCAGACAATGAGCAGTTAGTAATCTGTGGCACCCTGAGGACCAGAGTAGAGAACAACTGTACAGCAGAAGAAGCCATAGGTTCTTAACAGCTTTATAATGAGCATCACAGAGCGTTACACTGTGTGGCGGAAGCATGTAGGAGCCATGGCAGGGGAACAAGAAAGGACCAAAAGATTGAGAGAGCGAGAGAAGAAACATGACATGGAATGAAGATGGGTCTCTTGGGTAGGTGGGGGGGGGGGGGCTATGAGAGACGAGAATAGAAAATGAGCTATAGTGTAGCAAAGAAAGTGATTCCGAGAGATGAGAAGGAAGACTCTCTTTCCCTGCTGCTTTGCCAGTCCTCATTGTTCCGTGGGTAACGAGGCGTGCCGTGTTCAGCTGTGTCACACGCGTTGACCATGAAACAAAGATGGCTGTGTTCTCCACGTACAGTAGATATCGCTCAATTAACTGGGATAGAGACCCACATCCATCAGAGCGATACTGACTCAGGAACAGTGCCGTTCAGCTACATTAGCTAAGACTGAAGAGAGCGACAGGGCCAAGATGACAGGAGATTCTCCCGCCCTATCCTTATCCCATAATCTTTGCTGCTTTCCCCGACCCAACCTCGCTTTCTCAGAAACGGCTTCGAGATCAAGATTCAACTTTAGGCGTGAAAGAGTGCGTGAAATTTCGGGGAAACAGAGTGATCTCCACTTGTGTACATATGGGAAATGTATATGCTTTTAAATGGATCTGAGCTACGGTAGCTTTCCATGACTGCATTGCACACAGTGTGGCCTGCTGCAGAGAGATTATATTTATCCAATGTATACGTATATGTTAGCATATATAGTGCTGTCCATCCACACAGTGCCCCATGGTGGTGCAGCAGTTACATAAGAATGGAATCAGACAATAAAGATGTTATCTAACGTGACATGTCAGAACAGGGCAGCTATGCTATGGATCTATAGAAGCGAAAGCCTTTTAAAAGCCACATTCAGGACAGTCAAAGGTACTGTCATAACACCACAGACAGGAGCTATTCATTGAGCTTTGAAGGTAGTCTTTATGCAGTCTAATGCTTTATTTACACTTGGTAGCACACTGCAAATAGCAGATCTACAAGCATCCAACATGCCACATGTTGTGAGCTTCTAGATGGGCTATTTTCAGAGCATGACACCCGTGTGCAACTAAGTATAACTCAGGCCTTCCCATCGCTGAAAGAAGAATCACTCTCAACACATCTGTCCATCTCCTGTCACAAAAAATAACATCTGCGTAGATTTACAGTCATCAGTGTGAACGTTCTCGCTCACCAGCTCGGGGTGCGTTTATAGACCAAAAATATTTTGAATACCACTCGAAAAAAACATGTGCGTACACTACCGTACATGGTGAGATGTTTTTTTTTCTTTGTCTGTCTGCACACAGCTGGCAGCAGGGGAATGGAGAGAGTCTTTGTGAAAGAATGCAATCAGGGGAACGAGACTCCCTCCTGAGACAATCTGCTTTTCTCAATTAATAAAGATTATATGTGTGTACTGGTCCAGATGTGCAATTGTGTAATTGTGCATGTGCCCATGTTTCTTTGTGCGGGCGTGCGTGCATGTGTGTGCACGCGTGCATGTTTATGTGCGTGTGAGTGGGCTTGCCTCTTCCCAATTCCAGCCAATCAGCCAGTCTAGAGTGGTAGCAATGCCTCACCATAGTGTGACAGCGAATATTCAATCTCCATCAAAGTGACCAATCAAGCTGAATTATGACAGTCAAGCTCACAGCTTCAACAACACTGGCTTGGTTCACTGTGAACCACTGTACGTTACCGTACAACTTCAAGCATAGAAGACATTTTACACACACACACACACACACACACACACACACACACACACACACACACACACACCCACACCCACACCCACACACACACACACACACACACACACACACACACACACACACACACACACGGTTGAAAATGTCCATCACCTGTGTTTCAAAACCAGTGGGATTGGGACTCAAAAGTGTCCATGAGAGGATATGACTGGGTCAAAGGAAAAGGGGTTAGTAGTAATTTAACAGAGGATCTTTAGTTATACAGGGTCCTAATTTAACAAAATGTGCAACCCTGTGCAGAAACTTGCTCCTCTAGGGAAATCATGCAACCTGAGAGTGTCTTAAACAATGAATGCACTCTCACCTATACTGTTACAGGACACTTTGGGAAACAAGCAACAGTAATGTGAAACCCTCAAACAAATCATGTTGATCTGAAGGTTTCAGTTACTCTTAGACCTCTTTTCCACAATGTCAACTAAGTATAATAGTGATATTCTCCAGTAAATCCAATATCTGAGGTCATTTGTTGATGAATTTGATTGGAAC
The DNA here is from genome assembly GCF_963454915.1 of Gymnoscopelus microlampas. Classification (NCBI taxonomy): domain Eukaryota; kingdom Metazoa; phylum Chordata; class Actinopteri; order Myctophiformes; family Myctophidae; genus Gymnoscopelus; species Gymnoscopelus microlampas. The sequence goes on from NC_139943.1 coordinate 44,636,985, forward strand.
GTTTATAGTGTGGGTTTTTGTGTGGTACGGAAGACACTCACACATACAGGTACAAGCAATAAAAAAGGTAGGCTATGTGAGGTGCTTATTCTCTCACTCTTGAGGGAATTGCATGGTGGTTAAAGCTGTCACTCAAAGGTTTCACTGCATGGTTTGTGCATGTGTCTGTCGATACGCTCTCCCAGAACCAACTGAGAAAGAGAGAGTGACAGCCTTCGGAACATGTGGCATTTAAAATGGCTCCCTGAAAGTGAGCCATTAGCTGAAAGAGCCATCTTAACACAGCTAAAGTACACTTTCATTACATCTGACATGAACAAATAGAGAGGTAATGGTAGATGGGACTGAACTCAATCCCATGATCCCTTTATTATTCTTTGAGACACTGAGAATAATAGTTTGGAAGGAATGGTTCATTCATCACCAGCACTTACACTCTATACTTAAGAGTGATTCACTTTAATACAAGGTGCCGTTTCAACATGAAAGAGGAATACGCTTTGGTTAACACAGTGTGATTGGAATGGGATAACGTAATCACATGCACACGCATGACTTGGTGTTGGCTAGTCTACACTCTCGTATTGCACATGTGCACACCTGCACACAAATGCACATTAAACACCCATCCACCATTCAGCCACCACATACACCCACACACATGCACGCACATCCAGCTGTTCTACTAATGGTGTAAACAACTTTTACAGGACGACTGAGGTGAATCACTTGGCAGGTCATAGCATGTCCATAGAGAGATGGAGATCTTGCAACACGTATTCCACAGTGTAAACCAAGGGTTGTTTTCCAAACAACCACACACACACACACACACACACACACACACACACACACACACACACACACACACACACACAGGTATTGAATATCAAACATTTGCAAGGTATTTGATTGAAGTGTGATTAACTGTTTCTTTGATTGATTGATTGATTGATTGATTGATTGATTGATTGAGTGATTGATACA
>NC_139943.1:44645471-44650471 GCF_963454915.1 Gymnoscopelus microlampas
CACACACACACACACACACACACACACACACACACACACACACACACACAGAAAAATAGAGACGCAGATGTACTACTATTGAACAGCTTAGTCACTGGGCAGAAGCAAGCACAAGCGTCCATAACACACTGACCACATGAATATACACCTGTCCATAGAGCACCGAAGTCTGACGTAATTTACACATCCTACCTGTTTTCCACCCCCGTTCTGAATCCCCATAGACTGAATCCCCATAGAACCGCCTCTCTCTACCCATAGATAGAGAGAGGCGGTTTGACTCTTATGGATATGAAGCATCAACTGACGGAACCTCCTCCCTGACAATATCGCAGACACAATTTGTTTATTTTTGGACCACAATTCTTATATGAGACAATTCTAAGATGACCCAATGTTATTCTCCATAGAGAAATGACTTTACGAACCAGGGGATGAACGAGTGACGTCAGGACTTCTGTACTCTATGGACTCCCAAGACAAGAGAGTGCATGCATGAGTGTGCAAACAAACACATGCACACACATGCATACAAACACCCGACACGCACAACAACACAAATATAGAAACAGTGATGATAGTCAGTGATACCCTGTTACAGTAGGCCTGTACTGCCGGCTGACTGAATCACGCCAGAGACCACAGGCCGTTTGGGACGGAACATCTCTCCCACTCAGACACAAGCCAAGGTTTTATGACTGCTGGCTAGGGAGGAGACAGAACCAGAACAGAGCTACAGAGCGGCATAAATAGAGCTTTGATGGAATCAAGAGACCGAGTCCGACTGAGATGCTCTCTCACTGGAGAGAATGAACAAGAGAAGAGAAGAGAAGAGAAGAGGTGGGGTGGGATGCTTTGCCTGCGGCTGTGCACAGCAAAGGGGATGAGGATGTGAGGATGGGGGTGGAGGACTGGAGTGTGCTGTGATGAGGAGGATATTCAATTCAACTACACAGGGACAGAATGCATTTTTAATCATGGCGCTTCCATTTGTAGACGCAGCCGCAAGGCCGCATAAAGACAGGGGGAACTGTGAGCCTTCCACTCATAACCAACACACAAGGAGAGCTGCTCAGTGGACAAGCAACGCTAAGTCGACTTTGGCCACATTTTCACAGTAGCCAGTGTATACACTTCTGTGAGGCAGAGTCTTCTAAGGTAACATGGGGTGGCTTCCCCAGAACTCAAGACTCCAGGCAACAAGGCGTTCTAGAATGCTGTAAATGGAAAAACTCCTCTACGTATGTCTGTATTTGATTTCTACGCTGTCGCTGACCTTCTGCCCTTGTTTGCTTCTCTCATTCGCTCTCTAAATGTCATTGCCTTTTCTCACAATGCCAAACGCAGGAGTTTCTCTATTGGCCAATATCTTTCGTGTCTACGTTAGCCAACTTCAACTGCATCCATAGGAACACAAGAATGTTGACCTGAAATTGCACCTTCTCCACAAGGCAATTAAATGAATCCACTCGCTATAGCCTTCTACAAGCTTTCAGACCACAGAAGACAATGACCTCCTTTCCTCACAGTGTAGTGAAAGTAAGAAGGCATTTCTTACGGCTTTTCGTGAATCATTCATGTGCGCCGAGTGATAATAAAAAGGCATGTAGGAATAGTCGCCCGGGGGGCGGGGATGGCATTGCCAGAGCTTGTGGAGATCGTGACTCTCTACTGGAAGGTATTGGAGGATGGGAATGGGAGAGTTCTGAGAAATAGTGTTCATTACTGTAATGATTTCAAGTATTCCTCTAATGATCCCCCTGTTTCTATCACCATCTGTGGTAGCAGTCTGAACACACACACACGCACACGCACACGCACACACACACACACACACACACACACACACACACACACACACACACACACACACACACACACACACACACACACACTGTATACTGTGTTTGTGTACCAGTACAGACCTTACAGTTTCAGTACAGAGCAGCTGGGGTTAATTGCCTGACACAACTCTCCTGTGTTGAGCTGCCGATACAACAGCAAGGTAAATCGAGTGTTCCCAAACAAGCTGAAACCCATTTCACTTCCCTCCGCCTTTACTTGATGGTTCACTGGAGACGCCTGTTCTCGGCTTACAGAAGCGTGCGCAAGTCTATAGATTCGCATGTGCATGTGGAGCATTTGTGCATGGAAAGAGGCCAAAGGGCCGATTTGAATGTTTCCAATTTCAGTATGCAAAGTGGTCAGATAACCTTTAGCATCCCACCCTCCTCCAGAAATTAGATAAATAAATAAATAATCTGACTAATTACGATGCTGAGAGGAAATGTAGGGGGTTGGACATTCTGTCTGATTTCCACAGATCGTTGTTTTCAGATGTATTCATTTCACATGTAGCGCATGAATAATACAGACCATGCCGAACCGCACGCTCCGGCCCTCGACAGTCATTTTTACTGAACTCTTGTACGGCAAAATGAATCACATCACATATTGGATAAACGGTTATGAGAAGTTCGCCAACATGGATTGACGAATTCCACCTTCAAATCTCCAAAATGCATCAGTGACACTGGTGCCCTGCAGCACTGATGATGTGAGTGTTTGATGTATGCCGAGGGAGATAGTGTTCAGTGGGAGCGAGCTGTATCCCATGAAAGAACAGATTATGCTTCGCTGTGACAGATGCCTGAGCCTGTAAACATTGTTAAAGGGAAACAGCAGCTTAACGACCAAACTCATTACAGCAGCCGGCAGATCAAAGCGACAGGGAATTCTGACGTTGTATCTGCCGTGCGTGTGTGTGTGCGGGTGTGTGTGTGTGAGTGAGAGTTCGTGTGAGAGAGATTATGCGTTGGCGAGTTTTTGCGCGTGTGCATCATATGCATTTGTATGCAGGTGAGTTTTGTACATACATGTACATACGCGTGTGCCCGCAGGTGTACATGTGAGCATGTCATGCAGAACAGTTTATCATTTCCTCAAGCCTAATGCTTTGTAAACCACAGGGGCCTGAGTAATCTACCTCTAGCCAAGCGTCACGGGCGGCTGAAACACGAACATCACATCCATCATATTTTCTCCACACTCTTGTCCTTCATCTCCCATTTCCTCTGTCTTAGTCATTCCTTTCCTTTACTCAGACAATTCATTCATCACGCAGATTTTGAGACTAAGATATGGAGAGCTTGGACATGCATTTTGTCGTGACTGAATGACTCTCTGTTCCTGCTTGTGTCTATTGGTTACTGAAACAGTCACTCATAGAGTTTTGCCTTGCCTTGCCTTGGGCATACTCATGAATATAAAGTTGATACAACCACAGAAAACACAGTTTCTCCATATGGAAAGATGGTACTGGTAGCTGGATTTTACAGTTTGTCACGGTGCATCAAACCTCCTTGCATGCTGAGTAACCTTCCCTAAGACCAGAAGATTGGAGATTCAGTAAGCTATATGCCTGGATTCAGTCACGCAGGCCTGTTGTCCCGAGTTAGTGTTAAATTCCCTGTTAGATTTGTGGATTACTAGGCAGCTAGCAGCTACAGTGTGCTCTGTCTAAACCAATGTCTATCAACTGTTTCCCACTGCCACTTGCACTGGCAATGAATCAAGGACACAATTAACAGCTTAAGCCCTATACCTGTATACTTTGTTGTAGGGCGAAAATAGTGAAAATAGCCGCGAGCGTCATGTTGTGAGCTTGTAGATCTGCTATTTTCACTGAATGCTTGCCTATTTTTGCCAAATGTTCGCCTACTATGACATGCCCAGAATAGGGTTCATGTGGTTAAAAGACACAATATTCAGAATCCTCCATCACAGCTGTTCGTTATCCACAACCCTACTGTCAGAACAAGTCATGACCCCGTTTTGGATCCTGGCCTGACTAAGAAACAAGGCTCTAAACTACCCGAACATAGAATGTGTGATGTTTAATCAGCTCTTTCTGCCAACGCCGATTAATGAGACAACATCTGGAAAGAGACACGAACATATGCTGGCCTCTGGTCCGCAACTGTAATTATACACAAGAGAGGTCATCCAACTGCCCCCCCCCCCACCCACACACACACACACACACACACACACACACACACACACACACACACACATGCCAAATACCGAAAATAGACGGATGGTGAAGAACCCACCTCTTAAAGCACTCTTTAATGAATCTACTTCACGGTTGGTGAGAGAATAATTCTCTTAGAGAGAAATTATGACCTCAATAATTATTATTGAGGTCAAAAGAAAGGACAAAAAAAGTTTTATGCAAACTTACAAAGACGTCCATGAGCATGTGTTCCAGGGTAACTTCAAAATCATCGAGTCGTCCTGCCAGAGTCATCTTTGGCCTGACAAACAAACCTCACCAAAGAGAAACGTATCGAGCACTTGGGATCGTTTGAGTGAAACGGACTCAATAAAACTTGCGGTGGTTCCACTCTCAAGTTTCAGCTTTTCACAGGAAATGAAGCACCAAGCATGAAACAATATCCCAATTTTGTGATGGGAAATGCCATGACAGTCCAACTTCACTAGTCAAGCCTCTTAGCTCAGTCTCCGTCCGGGGTGGATTCCCAAACAACAGCAAAAATGTGTGGTCCACATCTGGTAAACCAGCAGGGTCAGTGAACAGCTGATTATTGTCACCAAATAACTGAGCATTGAGGTTGCTCAGTGCCCCAAGAATCTCCAATTAAAGGTGCGTTGTCATTCCTCAGTGTGGGGCCCTAGCATCCTTTCTTCACCTGCTTCCCTTGATACCATAGGTATCTCCAAGTACTGAAGTCGTAGCAGAGCCTCAGAGCCTCTTGTCCTGACCTGAGTTATGATCCACTGACAGCCGGACAGTCTGGCTGACACAGGGTGGGGTAAGGGTGGGTCCTGCTGCTATAGTTGGGAGACACTGAAGAGGAAGATGAGGGAGAGGAGTAGGAAGGGTAGCGTTTAATAAGGCACATATAGTTAAAGAGGTGAGTAATGCACCAGATTATGAGTCCCTCTCATTTTCTGATATGGTGCTCATTCTTTCT
>NC_139943.1:44655471-44695471 GCF_963454915.1 Gymnoscopelus microlampas
TTTTGGTGTGTATGATAGCATACAGTGGTATATAGTGGTGAGGCTGTTCATGATAGGAAGCACATGTCCCTTTAGTACCCAAGGTTACTGTCTCCCTCACAGCTTTCCTACAGCCATTCTCAATAATTGTTGCTAATCAGCAGAATTTCAAGAGCAATCATGCTACTTATGTTATTGTATAAACACACAGTGACACACCTAACCCTCTCCCTTCCCTTTCGCTCTCACATTCTGCAACCCTCCCTCCCACCCTGCTTTTCTACCTGATTCTACTCTCTCACCTCTCTGTAGGGCCCTGAGGGGCTTTGTCCGGACGGTGGACTCCCTACTAAGCTTCCCCACACAACACATTTGGCAAATGAAGAACTACAGCGGCACACACTTTCAATTGTTTCATTGTCTCTTCTCTGCCGATTATCTTTTCACCCCTGTCTGTCTGTCCATCCTTGTGTGTGTATCAGTCCGTCTGTGAACAGCTAATCTTCCGATCAGCGCAAAATTGTGCACGCACACACTCCCTGGAGGCCAGGGAAGAACCCTGCTCCAAATCTTTCACATCGGCCTGTTATAGCGCCACCAGGAGGCAGATTTTTGCTAAAACATTTTTTGATATTACTCCTACAGATTATCGTACAACGTATATGTCCGATTTTTCATATTCCATCCTGATTGGCTAAGATTGGCTTCCAAAGTTTGCAGGAGTGGCCCGTTTTGAATAAAAGGCCTCAAATCATGAACACAATGTCTGATTGCCGTGAAGCAATGCTGGCCCACAATAGGCTACCTGCCCTAGAGTTTAATTCGTTTTGCATCTCATAAAATATCGGATAAATGCTGAAAAAGAGCATAGTGGAACCATACAGCAAACATTTTGGCCATCCTTTATCGGAGAAAATATATTCTGAATGGGTGAAATGGTACACTATACAGAATATTCAAATGCAGTTTTTGACTATGTCTGCATACTTTGAGACAAAACCCGAAAAACCTACAATATGTTAAACACAAACATGGTGTGACAGCGGGTTGGCTGAGGCTCTGAGAGGGAGTCTTTGTTCTAGAGATCCTCAGTCAGTCAGTACAACCACTTAAACCCCAGCATCCGTATTCTGGGGAAGACTTTCGCAGAAAATAGATCGGCTATTTTCAGAGAAGATATTTAATGTCGAGCAAACACAGAAAAGTCACTATAGATCCCTGAGGGACTTCCCCACAACATCTGGGGTTTAAGTTTGAGTTCCTTGTGGAACCAGTAATCCAGTAGTAGGCTGTCTGAACAGCACAGATCAGCGTGTGTGTGTGTGTGTGTGTGTGTGTGTGTGTGTGTGTGTGTGTGTGTGTGTGTGTGTGTGTGTGTGTGTGTGTGTGTGTGTGTGTGTGTGTGTGTGTGTGTGTGTGTACTTGTAAATCAATCCAAGGGAAATCTGTATGAGTAGAGGATACAAAGACATAGACACAGGTGGATATCTGCTATTTTCACTATTTATTTTAGAAATGTGTGGAAAATTATGCCCAAAATAGGGATGCCAGGGTTAATGTGGTTAATCCTTAGAGGCCGTTTAATATATTTGCCTGGAGACGGATTTATACATAGTTGCACGCTGGCGTTTGCATGCCGTAAAAAAAAGGGGATATACAAGCTCACAACGCGTCACGAAGTGACGTGTTGTGAGCTTGTATATCTGCTATTTACTGAGCACGACACCGGCACGCAACTGAGTATAGCTGAGGCTTGCTATTATGCCTTCCTTTCTTTATGTCTGTCTGTCTCTCTGTTTTCTCAGCCTGCTTGTCTATTTGTCTGTCTATTGTTGTTCTGTCTGTCTCTCTATGTGAGAGAATACAGAGGGCCAGGAGCGGCCAACCGTGACAAAACGATCGTTGTGCTGTGTCATCCTCTGCAGCAACATTGGCGTTCTCAATTCTGCTGCGTCACTCTGCACCCTAAATCTGTTCTTATAAATGTGACAACAAGAGGAATGAACGTCTGTTTGGTGTGATGTGTTTGCACATGATGCAAGGTATTTCATCAAGACCTGTGTAAAGGAGAGGCCATTCTTCCTGCAGCAGAGGTCACCTTGGATCTGAGAGTCCCATGCGGTATGGAACGTATAGCTCATTCAACACTCACCAGGCACACTTCAAAGAGTAAAATACCCAGTGGTGTGGTGGGAGATGTACTCAGTTACTTACGTAAAAATAGTGATACCACCATATAAAGAATTCTCTGTTACAAGTAAAAGTCCTCTATTCAATTTTACTTGAGTAAAAATCTAAATATACTTAAAGTACCAATGTAAAAAGCACTAATTTCTTTCCAAAATGTGTCAAATGTTTTTGTAGTATAAAGTGTAAAATAATAATCTAAATCTGCAAAGTAACTAGTAACTAAACTGTAAAATAATTGTAGTGGAGTAAAAGTAAAATATTTGCCTTGAGATATAGTGGAGTAGAAATATATAAAATAATTAAATACTCAAGTAAAGTAAAAATACCTCAAAATTGTACAGTATACTTGAGTACGTGTACATTCCGCCACTGAAATCACCTTTCTATAGGTGGCAAGGAGATGCACAGCAGAGGGGCTCAGAGACGACAAGAGGCACTCAGGGCCCCCCACACACACACATACTTTTTTTACTCTCTCACCGTTGCCCTACATACAGCAAAGCCCCCATCAGCCATGGAGTGAGCGTGTGTGGGAGAAACACTGAACAGACAGAATGCAATGGAGGCATATTTCAGAGGATGGTGGTGTATGAAGGCGCTGGAGTGAGTCACGCTCCTGCATTTTCTGCCCCAGTAAACTTAGCCCACTTTTCCCGCAGTGCACTGCCGAGGAGTGCTTTCCGGACCCATACACTGTGCACAGAAATAGACCCAGACACACACACACACACACACACACACACACACACACACACACACACACACACACACACACACACACACACGCACGCACGCTAAAAACACATGTACGTAGCCCAGGATAAGAAACAATTTTATCACCAACAGTAATTTTAGAATTTGGTGCCAGCCCTGTAGCCGGCAAGCAATGTCTATTATTTCACCCCGCAAGCACACATAACTTTTTACGAACTACTCAAGCATGTGGAAACGCCACGCTCACATGCTCGATATATGCACGCGTGACCAACACCGCAAACACACACACACACACACACACACACACACACACACACACACACACACACACACACACACACACACACACACACACACACACACACACACACACACACACACACACACACACACACACGGCACACACAGAGCGCACACTCGATTAGAGAGCTGATTTGTAGTAACACTATGTTAAATGTTTGATGACACAGTTACATATTTAATCCATACAGGACAGATCAGGAGAGGAAATGGACTATACATGATCCTGCTCCCCAGGGGGTGACTTAAGGGTACATGGAACAAACATGACTTAACAGGGGATAGCAAGTGTGTGCATGTGTGTGTTCATGTGTGTGCAGTCTGTGCACGTGTGTGTGGAAAGGGAAAAGCTGTGATGGATGGCTGTCCTATAAACCGGTGGCTCCCAAGCCTTTTTTAGCTCCCAAAAGAGAAATGAGACGTTGGCCCGGGACCCAAAACTAGTGAAAATAGCAGATCTACAAGCTCACAACGCGTTGCTTCGTGCAGCATTGCGAGCTTGTGAATCTGCTGTTTTCACTACTTCTTAAACGTTTTATTTATGGATATTTATGGATATTTTCTCATTTTATGTATGAAATACTTTTGGAAAAAATATTGAATTGTTTTTAATTTATGAAAAGTTGTGACTTTTTCCAAAATCTTTTGAAATATTTGTTGTTTTATTTTTTATGTAGGAAACAAAAAAAAGTGGATATTTACTTGCAACCCATAAAAATTGGTCTGTGAGAGTGACCCAAACATCGGTCCCGACCCACTGTTTGGGAGAGCTATAAACTAATGATTCTCAGCTGGTTTCTCACTGAGATCACGAGAGATTTGCCCAGCATTCCTGTATTAAAGTTGTCCTTGGTCTACGACCCTGTGAGAAAATCATTTGGGGCCACAGCCTATAGGTTGGGAAACATTGCTTATATGAGAGCCAGAGGAAGGAACTAGGGGTGCAACAGTTAATCAAATTAAAAAGTGATTTTAATCAAATATTAGTTTTTCAAAAATAGCTGACATATTGCTACCTTTGTGCAACACTGTTGTACAACAAAGTATAAAATAGGGCTTAAGTGGATAATCAGACAAATCAGCATCAAGTTAGGTGATTATAATAAATCAATTAGAAATGATTAGCTTATCGATTAAGTAAATGATAGAATAATGTCTAGTAAGAAGATAATTGATAATTGTGCAGCCCTTGCAAAAGATGCATCCTTGTCAGACCTTTCCTGCTGTATCAGTTTTCCTTCTTGTCTTTTAGCTCCAGATCAAGGCTCCGTTCCCCCATTGATCTAAATACAGGAAGCACCTGTGGTTATAGGGCCAATAAAGCTCTCAACCCTTCATAAGTAGACCACTCTCCTGCTTTATGGACAATGAATCACGGGGACCCCTCAGGCATGAAAACCACAAACAAAGTGAGCACACACCGAACTGAACTACAAAGAGGATGCACCTGTATAGCCTCACCCCTTCGCCCATTACACATCTCCCCCGATGACTCATTATGATCTGGCCATGCAATACTTCTCAGCTCTCTCTCTCACACACACACACACACACACACACACACACACACACACACACACACACACACACACACACACACACACACACACACACACACACACACACACACACACACACACACCACAACATTGCCCCAATTCCATGCAAATGCACACACTTGCACCGCCCCCCACACACACACATACCCACTCACCCGCACACACGCACACACACACACACACACACACGCACGCGCACGCGCACACACACGATCATGAGTGCCAGTAACCTGAGCCAGGTCGTGACTGGCTCACCTCTGGCTGCAGGCAGTCAGGGACCCCAGGAGGCCTGTTACCGTGCAGATGGGGCCCACGCACCCTCTGACAGGTGCACTGGACCTCTGCTGCCAGCATGCAAGACCCTGACCTCCGGAGAGGAGAGGAGAGAGAGGAGAGGAGAGGAGAGGAGAGGAGAGGAGAGGAGAGGAGAGGAGAGGAGAGAGAGGAGAGGAGAGGAGAGGAGAGGAGAGGAGAGGAGAGGAGAGGCCGAGCAAGTCAATTTAAGGACAGAATCCGATCGTGTTTGTTTCTCCAGGCCAGTCTGCTTGCCTTGTAAATGAATGTTACAAGCTTATTCCCTGAAGAAGGCAGCTTAGTCTGTCCTAAACATTGGTCATTTCTCTGTCTCTGTGTCGACAATAGAATTTGCATTGGCAGCTACGAGTGTGCGGCTACATTCTTTAATTATTTAGTGTTTAGCGTCGGCTGCTGTAACAACTTTGGTAACAAGCAGAGAATTAACCTTGTACAAACTAAACACACTATCCGTGTGTGTGTGTGTGTGTGTGTGTGTGTGTGTGTGTGTGTGTGTGTGTGTGTGTGTGTGTGTGTGTGTGTGTGTGTGTGTGTTTGTATTACTAAACTTGTGAGGACCAAACGTCGCCACAAGTATTGTAGAATATGAGAAGTAGATGTTGTGAGAAATTGTTATTTTATGGTTGAAAAACGATTTTTAGAGATACGTTTACAACTAGAAAAAGATTCAGGTTGGGGTTAGGTTTAGGATGAGACCTTTAGAGGTTAGGTTTAGGGGGCTTGGGGTTAATTTTTCCCCTATCTTATACTTAGTTGTACGGCGATGTCAAACACTGGAAAATAGTCGATCTACAAGCTGTACAAGCTACAAGTTACAAGTGTGTGTGTGTGTGTGTGTGTGTGTGTGTGTGTGTGTGTGTGTGTGTGTGTGTGTGTGTGTGTGTGTGTGTGTGTGTGTGTGTGTGTGTGTGTGTGTGTGTGTGTGTGTGTGTGTGTGTGTGTGTGTGTGTGTGTGTGTGTGTGTGTGTCAGACTGGATAACCACTTTGATGTGACTTTGAAATGAGACACGAGGAGTTTCCCTGTGATATGGGCGGTGGGTGAGGAGGGAGGGCCAGGGCCAGAATGAGGTAATGAGGGAGGATGCAAGCCAAGGGCAGGTGGGAGCCAGCCAGGCCCCCCATGGGACCCCAGGCTGTACCAGGGACCCCTGCCTGCCAAACCTGTCCCCTCCATCCCTCCCTCTGTCAAGGCTTCACTTCTCCTCCACAAAGAGAAAATACACTCCCCACGGTACCTCTGTTTTAGATTCAGCTTGCTGTATCCTCCTGGGAACAGAGGAACGAACCACTGCGGGTGGAAGTGTATGTGTGTGTGGGCGTGTGTGTGTGTGTGTGTGTGTGTGTGTGTGTGTGTGTGTGTGTGTGTGTGTGTGTGTGTGTGTGTGTGTGTGTGTGTGTGTGTGTGTGTGTGTGTGTGTGTGTGTGTGTGTGTGTGTGTGTGTGTGTGTGTGTGGCCATGTGTGGGGGAGAATAAGGGATAGAAGGGGGTTTAACATTGGGTACACTAAAAAGGAGGAGGGAAGGATTGAGGGAGGAGGGAGAGAGAGAGGGGGGGGGGGGTAAATCCTCTGTAATTGCCCCTCCAGTAGACAGCAGGGGTGACTGGGCCCCACCACCCTGTCAATGAGAATACTAGTAATTATTTATCAACCTTACAGCCTTAAACATATGCTGCTCCCATTCTCTCTCTCTCTCTCTCTCTCTCTCTCTCTCTCTCTCTCTCTCTCTCTCTCTCTCTCTCTCTCTCTCTCTCTCTCTCTCTCTCTCTCTCTCTCCCTCTCTCTCTCTCTCTCTCTCTGTCTGTGTCTCTCTCTCATTGTCTCGCTTCCTCATTGTCTCTCTCATTGTCTAACTTCCTCATTGTCTCATTTCCATTCAAATGCTCTTAGGAGAGGACCTATGTTGTCAAAGCATTAACAGGGATAAACAAACAGACATAATGAGTGAACAGTGAGTATAAATAAAGTGATAAATAATTGAACAAAAACAAATTGGACAATACTGTGTAGTTATGGAGATAAGACTTGTCCCAAATTACGAGCAATACAGAAAATAAATAAACAGTACATGGGGGAGGGGAGTATATTTATGTAAATTCATCAGTATTTTTCTTCTCTCTCTCTTTCTCAATTTTCTGTTTTTAATTAATTTGCGGTCTCACTCCCCACCTCTCTCCGCCTGTTCTTTTTTCTTTCCTCTCTCTGTATTTCTCCACTTCCTCTTCTTCTTTATCTCTGTTTTCAATTCATTAGCTACTCTGTTAATGGCCCTGCCCCTCAATCTCTCTCTCTCTTTCTTCTTCTGTTGCCTTTTCTCTATTTCTCCCTTCTTTTGATTGGTGCTTTCCTGTTACACTCTCTCTATCTCTCTCTCTCTCTCTCTCTCTCTCTCTCTCTCTGAGAGAGCAGCAGCAGGAGCAGAAGGATGAGGTTATTAATTATACAAGTTACAGTTCCCTGGTCCACCCAGACACGCACGCAGATGCACGCACACGCGCACACCTGATTCCATCCTTGGGCCCTTGTGCCAGACAGAGGACAATATGATGACAGATGAGAGACTCTGTAGAGACGTCCATACAGACGCTCTGTGTTTATTGGGGCCAAATGGCCAGTAAACGCATGCGCAAGCGCAGACACACACACACACACACACACACACACACACACACACACACACACACACACACGCGCGCGCGCGCGTACACAGGTCCCGCACAGAGAGCAGTGCACCGTGGCTCATTACAAAGGGCAGGTGATTCAGGGTCCCTGCTTATTAGCTCTATATATCAGACAGGACAAGGTGAGCTAGGCTGGGTCCATGATGTGACAGCTGCCCCCCCCCCCCCTTCCCCCCAACAACCATCACAAAGTACTGCAGGACCTTCCAGTAATCTACAGCTGATTACATGACCTGCGCTTACAGTAAGTGAAAAGACTGGGACACAAAGGACATCCATTCAAGCACATGAAGAAGACTGTTAGTTGTTCAGGTGCATGTAATGGGGCCTGGAGGGCAGACAGACGTGATTTCCATGAGGCAGCACACTCTGGTGGTCAGAGTGTGAAATGCAGTTTACTGGTTAACTGACTCAATGGAAATATGGGTGGAGCTTGTACTTTGGGGGGCTAATGCTTTTGTCATTGACAAAAGGAAAGGGCTTTACAACCATTTTCCTGATCTACACTATACATACAACAGGGAAGACAAACAAAAGTGTAATTTGTGAACGACTTGGATCACTGGAGATCCACTGGACTTTATAGCATGTTAAGATTATCGTCTCTCTCTCTGTGTGTGTGTGTGTGTGTGTGTGTGTGTGTGTGTGTGTGTGTGTGTGTGTGTGTGTGTGTGTGTGTGTGTGTGTGTGTGTGTGTGTGTGTGTGTGTGTGTGTGTGTGCCCGTGCGTGTGCGTGTGCGTGTGCGTTTTGTCTGGTCTGTTCAGCGGCATACTACTACAGTATGGGGACCAAAACATGTAACACATAAATACACACACACACACACACACACACACACACACACACACACACACGTATGCACACATTTCATGCATGTATTACAGTAATTCACACAAACATGGACACCGCAACTCCTGCCAAGATGCTAACACAAATTCCATACACAAGAATAAACAACATCTGTTCAGATTGCTCACCAACACACACAGCAACAATACGCATTACACACCCACGTGCTAGAGAGTCCCCAAAATTCTGTAATGGCCTTAACGGCATAGACAGATGCTCACATCCGCTCAGAACACACACACACACACACACACACACACACACACACACACACACACACACACACACACACACACACACAAACACACGCAAACTGACGCACACACACATTTGCACACAAGGTATAAATGTGATATATGTCATGTTTAATTGTTTTAACAGGCAGTAATGAGAGCACAGAGGGTCACTGAGACACTTAGAATGATGTAAGTGCTCCACAGAGGGAGGATGAGCAACAGTCTGATTTCATATTTAAGACCAATTCAGTATAATGGGACTTGTCCACAGATGGGATTGTCGTAACTGGACATAAATCTGAACAGTTGTTGCTCAACGTTCATCACCAGGGACCTACAGTTCGTAGAGGCAGATTTTCATCAGGCTACACTATCATATTAGGTCTAGGTAATGCAGTGGATATAATACAGAGGCCTCAGGCCTTACATAAGAGTAGGGTTTCACTGATTGGTAAAATTAGTCTTTATATTGGCAGATACATAGACAACTATATGACTGTTTTTGGAAACATTTTTAATCACCATTAAGAACTGAGGCCGATTCTACAAATGTCCTCTAAATCCAAATACAGTTCTCTGAAAAACGTATGTTGCTAAATCAGTGGTACTCAAACCTTTTCATGTCAAGGACCCCCACAATTATATGTATTTGGCCGTGGACCCCCATCTCAAAATATTTCGATCCAGGGATCTCCAGAAGCAAAGATTTGAGTTAAAAATGTTCGCTTTAAAAATATATATATATTCAAAGATTTGCTAAATCTTTAAAATAGCAGATGAGTGTTGTGGTCATTAGTATGTTAACACTTCAATCTCCACTGCCAGCTGGGGAGATTTGGAAGAAGGATGTGAGCAGTGGTGGGAAAAGTGGTGGGAAAAGTACTAAAGTAAGTAAAAGTATCAATACTGCAATGTAGAAATACTCTTTTACAAGTAAAAGTCCAGAATTAAAAAATTACTTGAGTAAAAGTACAAAAGTATTGGTATCAAAATGTACTTTAAGTACCAAAAGTAGGTATTGGAAATTGGAAATCCGCAGTACTTGCAGTACTTGAGTACATGTACTTAGTTACTTTACACCACTGGGTGTGAGCACTATTCAAATAGAGCTGTCCTGTGTGTGTAAACACTTTGCATACTGGCAGCTAAGTGTTTATGAGTTCTACAGCCATCAGCAGAATTCAGGTGTGAAAGTGTGTAACTGTGAGAGTGTAATTTGTGTTGCAGAAAGAACATGCATGCCCTAATATTGTCAGGCTCTGTGTGCTATAAAACACAACACAACGAGAAGCATGATCACCAACCACTCCGCTGATGAAACTACGACGGAGGTGCTGGTACAGTATAAGATCAGGGAGAGCTGTTGCTGGTTTAGGCTAATACCTGGCTGTTTGAATTATAGATTATATAAATCCGATCGGATTATTTTTCTAACCCTAAAAAGAATAATATAAAGAATAATATAACATAAAATAATTCATATTATAAAAAGAAACAAACATGAGGCAGTGGCTAAGACTCTCACCTCCATAATAAGCTGGCCTGACCTGCAATATCCTGTGTTAGTGTTTTACTGTGTACTGTAGGTTGCGTCTGGTGTGTCCACACTGCACAGTCTCCCTTTCCAATATTTCCTCAGCTTTCTCACTATTTCAATAAAGAGAAAAATAGATGTGGGGGTGACCCTAACCCTAAAAAAGTAATATATATATACATACATACATTATATTTTGAATAGCCAAAAATATCTAGAATAAGTCTATTTCCAGGTTCTGCAATTATTTTCAGCCACGGCTGGGAATCCACCTCGGAATCCCCGGGTCCCCAGGTATGGGTCACTAGGACAGACATATCTATTAAACCAATGCTCCCTAGTTCCCATATTTCCCTCCAAGGAGCAGCAATAAGATTAGTAAAGCCGGCTGGGATTGGAAGAGCGCCCGCAGCGCCACGGACCGCTGCCTCGGAAAATCAAGAGCTGGAAATCAAAAATGGCATTACACATTCCTCCATCCTCCTCCAATTTGCCATCTTCCACTGATTTATTCCTCCTCTACCACACCTCCAGCCTCCCTTGCTCTCTTTTTTTCCTCCCTGCCATGATGTGCCATCCATCCATCCATCCATCCACCCAGCCATCCATCCATCCAGCCATCCATCCATCCCTCAAGCATCTGTAGATATCTCTCCCCAGCCATGCGACGGAGAGGCTGACAGTCCAACATCAATAAGACTGTGGCTGATGGCAGCATAATGTGTCCATACGTCTGGAACTGTGTGTGAAGGTGGTGAATGAAAATTAGCTATTTGTGCCTGTGTGGTGTGTGTGTGTGTGCGTGCGTGCGTGTGTGTGTGTGTGTGTGCGTGTGCGTGTGTGTGTGTGAATGTGTTTCTCTGTACATGCACACATTAAATGCTCATAGCAGAATTTGCCGGGAAAGAGCTCAATTTCCTCTGCCTCCTGCGAGCGCTCTTGTATGTAAATCATGAATTAGTCATTAGTGCAGCTGGGCATAAAAAGTGCAGATGTAAAATCGGTGCATGCTAATAGTCGCGCCGAAATTGAGAATTGACTGAACTCTCACAGAAGGTGCGAAAAACGTTCCAACTCCACAAAATGAATTATTTTGAGCAGCTCTGTGACAACGCGCTCCATCACAAACAAAAAACATGTTCTGGAGTCAACCGTCATCCGTCAATTCTATCGCAAAGACATGAACAGGAGCACAAAAGCATGCCGTGTGCTACTTTTTGACAGGCTTGCTAAAAGGGAAGCTGCCCAAAATAACAGTTGGCTTAATTTGTAATTCTAATGGAGTCTGCATCCCTCTGTGCATGGGAGAAGGTCGAACCTGGAGCACAGCAGATGCTGTCAATACAGACATGTATAGTGCTACCAAATATATATATATATATATGTATATTGTGTGTGTATGTGTGTGTGTGTGTGTGTGTGTGTGTGTGTGTGTGTGCGTGCGTGCGTGCGTGCGTGCGTGCGTGCATGCGTGCGTGCGTGCGTGCGTGCGTGCGTGCGTGCGTGCGTGCGTGCGTGCGTGCGTGTGTGTGCATACGTCCGTGCATGCGCGCGCACGTGCGCGTGTGTGTGTGTGTGACATGTGTTTGTTTATTCTTTGCACTCCCCTTATTAGAGACTAGAACACAGATTACATGCTCCCTCACTTCTCTCTCTCTCCTTCTCGTTCTCTATGTCATAGTTCCTCCTCTGGCCTCGGGACAACGTTGCCACCAGATCATCTTATGTTCAGCCAATCAGATCTGAACAATCGTGCTGTGAAGTGACACCAAGTTTGTCTTACTCTCCTGATGTGAAAAGGTCACAGTGCCTAAGGAAGGGGGTGGGGGTGTTGAAAGAAGGGCAAAATATGCCAAAGAAAGAAGTAGGTGTCCATCTGTGGACGAAGGAAGACGAGCAGAATACGGAATAGAGGGAATGCTTAAGAGGATGTGACAGATGGAGATAAGAGATGAACAAATGATTGGAGTCTCCTATTTCCTCTTTCTGCGTGTGTGCGGGTGCAAGTGTGTGCACACGCCTGTGCATAATAGCTATGTCAATCTTGCGATAGGGTGATGTATGATACCTGCTCACTCCGGGGTCACCTTTTGTAGCAAAGGTGACATCGCTAATCCGCAGCTCATTCATCAACTGTTAAAGGACGACTTCACCACTTTTCAACCTATCTTCATATAATAGTTCCTCACTAATGCTCATGATAAAATGATACCATTTGTTTCTACTTGGTCTGTGTCTCATAGGAGGGCTGTGGACAGTCCAGAAACCCGTCTACCAGTGACATCATCGTTAGGCAGGATTTTTTCCCCAAAAGATTAAAAAAATGTATTCCGATTTTTATTAAGGCGAGAACAATGGGATTTATTATTGCATTGCAACTTTCCAGGAATACAAAGCCTGCAGTTTCTATTAGCTTGGATTCCCCATCGATGAGGTTTCTGAACTGTCTACAGCCCTCCTCTGAGACACAGACTGATTAGAAAAAAATCTTACCATTTTATCATGAGCATTAGTGAGGACCTATTATATGAAGATATGTTGAAAAGTGGATCCAGAGTTGGACCTGAATTTTTGCCCTCTTTCAGAGTTTAATTTGTGTTTTATAGTGTATGCATGCTTCAGAGAGAGGGGACCTATACTCTTATGATGTTGTACAATTGAAGGTGAGTGGAATTGCCATTCAGATTTTCTAAAGACAAAAAGAATAATTGTGGAGAAGCTCTGGGGGACAATTATGTAATTCTATCCTAGAGTCAATATACATAATAAGCCACTCTAGAGGCCCTCTTTCATCTGAAGTGTCCTCTTTCACCAGTGACACTGTGCGCCCTATACTTTGGCAAAAGACAAAAAAAAACGAAAATAGCAGTTCAGCAATGTCATAACGCGTCACGATGTGACACGTTATGAGATTGTTGATCTGCTATTTTTGGAAATTAAATAACACATTGAATTGAACATTTGCCAAAAATAGGGATACCACACAAAAAAAACACACACACACACACACACACACACACACACACACACACACACACACACACACACACACACACACACACACACACACACACACACACACACATACATACGTGATACACATACACATACACATATACATACACATACTGTACACACTTCACTCCTTTCAATTCTTCTAAATGATAAAAAAGGGGGAAATATGCCCTCGGAATGATGGCAGCCAATGAAGCAGAAAATCTTCTCCCTGTGTTTCCATGACAACACCTAACATCAAGTGCGTCACTGGTTTGCTCGTTTGGTCGCTCAATTGGGTTCTGATTGATCTCGCCGTTCACGCCTCTTCAGGAGGACAAGAGCACATTTAACATGCTTGACATCATGGGGTGGGGTGGGTGGGTGGGTCGGTGGAGGCTTGACACACGCACACACACACACACACACACACACACACACACACACACACACACACACACACACACACACATGTCCACAGATACAAGCATATACTGTACAACACAACACACACACTGCATGCGAACACATGCTCATACACGCTTGTGCACATGCACCACAAGCACAGTTGTTTGCGCACGCACCTCCTGGCACGTAAGTGCGCTCGCATACACTCACACTCACACACACACACACACACACACACACACACACGCACGCACGCACGCACGCACGCACACACACACACACACACACACACACACACACACACACGCGCGCGTGCACACGCACATGCACACGAACAAACACACACACACGCACATGCACACGCACAAACACACACACACGCACACAGATATGACCGCTGTTGCAATCAGGGCTCAAATGCGACATGCAGGGCAGTGCCACATCTTCAAACAGGGACGGAGATGAGAGGAGAGAAGCGGCTTCAAACAGGGACCAGTGGGAGGGTCTGTCTCTCTACATGGCCTCCCACCACTCACAACACGCCACATCAACCCTTCATTAGGAACCTCAGCTTGTCTCCATCTTCAACCCAATGTATCTCATTAGGACAGTGATTTGTGTTCCAACAGACTGTACGACACACAGATCTGTGAATTTGTGTGAGAGAGGGTGCATACAGTACAGTGGGTTTTTACAGTGGTACAACTTTTGCCCTGATCATTAAGTCAGGACACAATATACTCAGGGTTGCAAGATCTGCTTATTATAATTTTCCCGCAAGATTCTATTTGAAAATAGCCGATCTACAAGCTCACAACGCCCACCCAGTGGTTGCATTGAAGAGCATTGGACATGCTGGCCATTCATAGGTACTGCAGCTGGGGCCACCGTACATGAACGAGCGAAAAGGGTTTTGACCAATGGGCTCGACTCACGAGCTTGCGCACGGGGCTGCGCACCTCTGTGGCTGGGAGGGGATATCCGGTGCCCTCTCTATTATTTTTAACTCTATGGTTTTTCAGCGGTTACGGTTTTAAACTTTTGGACCTGTACCACGGGATGTGTGATATCAATCACAACATTTTTATTCTGAAATCACCATTTTTAACTCATGAGCCCAGCACCTCTCATAGCAACATGCTACTCAGTCCAGCCGCAGTATATGACCAATGCCCATGAGAAGCCAGAGCTAGGGGATGCTCCCATATCTTATAAATCCCCTGTAGTGTGACCATCATGGTTTCTAGTGACCTTCAGTAATAATGGGGAAAGAGCAGTGAGTTGAACCAAGACGCTATGCCAGGAATGTTCAACAAAGGTCAAGTATGTCAGGTTCATGATTTGCATGTTTCGTTTTTCTTTGCTATTGTATTCAAAATGTGAGGTACAGACATGTACTGAACCGTGAGCTTGTTTTAAATATCACACCCTAGTATCTACTCAGTAGATACTGCATGTGACTGACTTTGCCCTTTAAAATCTTTCCAAAGCTGCCTGCTGTGTATATTTTGCATCGTGTGTGCGTGTGTGCACGCTCGCGTGTGTCCGTCTCTCCCTATCTTGTGCGCTCGCCAAAGGGAGTCCCAAATTTCCTGGTGAGTCAAACCCCACCAGCCCTGCTTTTCTCCTCTAATTACTTTCACACAGGCAGCGAGGCAGACCGCCGCAGGGGGTCCTGGCCTGGCCTGGTCACTTCCATCCTCATCTCTCCTCTCATTGGTTCCTTCCATCCGCTGACCTGAAGCTTCATGACAGCCAATGGCTGCCTGCAAATAAACCCCATGGATGGATAGAGGGAGGGAATGAGTGAGAGAAGACAGAAGAGGGCGAGAGGCGTGGTGGCCTTGCATTGGTTTGGTGGTGAAGTGTGATGAGGGTACGGCGAGTGTGTGAGTGTGTTGGGGGGATGGGGAATCATTTTTTTGGTAGAATCTGTGTGTTTGTGTGTCTGTCCAAGGCAAGCCCTTGGCTATTTGTGTAATGGCTCCATCTGCCAGCATAACCAAGGACAGCTGGACACTAGTGCGCGCACACACACACACACACACACACACACACACACACACACACACACACACACACACACACACACACACACACACACACACACACACACACACACACACGTTCTCTCTCTCTCTCTCTCTCTGTCACATACACACATCCTGACGTGCATATATTGCATACACATTCTCTCATGCACATACACACCTACTGTACCACGAACCCAACCCCTCCGAAACACAGGAGGTAAGAGTCTATTAGATGCGAGTGACACCGATGAGGAGAAGAGCGGGTCAAGGACAGAAGTAAGTGAAGGAAGTGAGTGAGGAGACAAGAAGTGTGTGTGTGTGTGTGTGTGTGTGTGTGTGTGTGTGTGTGTGTGTGTGTGTGTGTGTGTGTGTGTGCGTGCATGTGATTGGACTGATAAACTATTGACAGGGTTAATCCCTTGATAACTACTCTCTATCGATCCACTAACAGAGACGAAACTGACTGGAGAGCTAATACACATGCTAACACCCCCCCCCCCCCCCACACACACACACACACCCACACAGATGTGTAGACAACTCATGTCACACAAGCACACACACATGTTCTCTGGAGGAACATGTGAGTGAAGCTACAGTATCCCAGTGCTCCACTGACCTATATACATACATTACGTACCATAGTACCACCACCAAACCACACTCTCTCTGTGTGTATATATACACAGTATAAAATATATTATTATAATATATTAATCTTTATGTCGCTCTCTTTCTCCTCTCAGGCTCTTGTAATTCTTTTCTGCCTGTCGCTCTCTGTCTCTCACTCTGTGTGTATGCGCTGCCCTCTGTCTCTCCTCCTGTATGGACCAAAATAGCAGTCAAAGTCAAGCAACGGGGTTGAGACAGAGAGAGAGAGAGTGAGTGGGAGAGAAAGAGAGAGAGAGAGAGAGAGAGAGAGAGAGAGAGAGAGAGAGAGAGAGAGAGAGAGAGAGAGAGAGAGAGAGAGAGAGAGAGAGTGAGTGGGAGAGAAAGAGAGAGAGAGAGAGAGTGAGAGAGAGTGGGAGAGAAAGAGAGAGAGAGAGAGAGAGAGAGAGAGAGAGAGAGAGAGAGAGAGAGAGAGAAGTGAGTGTGCTCACGAAGTAATCCAGTCCAATCCCAGCATAGATAGATAGATAGATAGATAGATAGATAGATAGATAGATAGATAGATAGATAGATAGATAGATAGATGAGGTTATGTTACACAGTAGTCGTGTGTTGTTTGTGAATGCGGTCAGAAGACACGTGTGAGTTGGAAAAGAAGATTGGTCATTAACTTCCACTTCTCGGAGGATGGGAGCGCTCGGCTGTACCTCCGCCCTGTAATCACGGTCCGCTCCGCTCTCCAGCGTAACCGCACAGTGCATGGGAACATAGATGCACAGCTCACTGAGGCTTGTCTTATCCCGTTTCCCTGCCTGGCTGGCCATTACTGTCATCTTACATAAATAAACCGGGAGGCAGAGGAAAGCTAGAAATAGCGATGGAGTGAGTTATAGAAAAGGGACAACATGCTTTTATCCTGCATCCACGATCCAGCCTTTGTTCTGAAGCAAAGGCTTTCATGAATATTATGCAGCTGAACAAAAGTTGTGTATTGTAGTGCAACGCTCTCATTTAGCTAAACCTCAACTACTCTCTCTCTCTCTCTCTCTCGACCATTCCTTTTCATTTCTTGCCAGCTGAAAAGAGGACAAAAACTTGACTGCAAACAATTCCTCTAGGGGTGGAACCAAAGTGCTGCATAGATGAGCCAGTGTGCAGTGAAAATGGAGGGACTTTTACAATGAGGAACCACACGAGTACAACAGCTGTACTAAAACCCTCTGGCACCCTATACAGCAGCCTCAGCACTATTTTCCCATTTCAGAGAGCTACGGATTAGGCATGATGCTGCTATTGCAAGCTATTGGTATTCCGAGTCTCTTATCTGGCGGGCGAGGTCACCTTTTACTTCCCCAAGGTAGACCTTACGTCATTCACTGCTCTACTTCCAATGTGAAGCCATCCCCTTGCTTCTTTTAGTATGCAAGAACGTCTAATAGCTGAGATAGAGTAAAGTTAATGCATGTTTTGCTTGGACCAAAACAAAGCTATTAACTCACTGTGAATGTGAAAAAGAGCATCTAGTGAGTGATAATCCCCCAAAACTTTGAAAGAGGGCACAGAGCAATAATTGAATAACATTAATCTTTTGAAATGACTTGTCAAGATAGAGATATACCGATTTTGGGGATTGTGCTGTCACTGCAAGGCGGGTAAATGAACCTCAGTATGGCTGATGAAGATAAATGCAAAAGTCAGTTCGATGTTGGTTATGTTTCCCATGGCTGTCTGACAAATCGGGCTGGGTCTGGCCAGGACGGCAGACAGCACAGATAGGAGCAGGCTTGACTCCATGCCACACAGTATCTCTGAAGCCAAGTCAATCCCCCAAACAGCCCTGCTAGCTCTTCTCCTTGGATTAGCTCACAGGCCCCCAATCTTCACACACCAGTTACAGCACGCATGTTAGCTGCCAGGCACACAGCGAGGGACAGGATACAGACTGGACAGTCAGACAGACAGACAGACAGACAGACAGACAGACAGACAGACAGACAGACAGACAGACAGACAGACAGACAGATGGTCAGACATACAAATGGATGGGCAGAGAGACAGACAGAGGATACAAAGAGTATATCCTACAGGGCTTATGTAATGCCTAAATGAATATATGCAGTGAAACTACAATGATGGTGATCTATAATAGGTGAACGAGAAGAGAGAATACTAGTCGTGTGTGTCCAGACCATCAGGTCAACATGGGTTAACCCCCCCAGTGCCACAGTCCAGTGTCTCTGCCAGGTTATACTCGAGTGTAAGACCTCCATGTCTCTTCAGATCATTCTCTTAAGTTTGCTTGTTGTATGAGAACTCGAAATGTTTATAATGCACATCAATGATGTCCTTCATTGTACAGGTGGAAGTGGTACTTCTCTGTACCTTCAGTGGAATAAAAACGGGGAGATGCGAGGTTGGAGGTACTGTAGGGGCCTACACACACGGAGCCAGGTGGCTATGACTTTCATTCTGACAGGATGGAGAGAAAGAGCACAACGAGAGAGTGCGTGCGATGAATACGTAACGAAACAGCATTAATCATCCGTGTGCTGTAAGTGTGACAAACCTGCAATCACTGAACACAGAAGAGGATCACCCATGCCTTCTTTCCCCTCTCTTCTGCTGCCCTCTCTCCTCCTTTCCTTGTCTCCCGTCCTTTCTTAATTGCTTTCCTCTCCTCCCTGTCCTCTCTAAGACACTAGAAGCCGTGAAACATCAACCAAACTGCAATCACCATCACACATCATAGCTTAGTACAGCTCTGCTTATTGCAGCCCTGCTTATGTAAAGTAAGTAAATTGCACCCCACGGCCCCTGCCGACTCTGGCTGTAATTGATTTATCACAAGCATTAATGGGTAGACACAATTTAAAGTCACGGCAGGAGCTAACACCTTTTTCTTTTTTCAATCTCCTATCAGGAACACACCGCTTCAGGGTTTGTTACCATGGTGCTGAATGTCACACACGGGCACCAAAAAACACTTGACGTGTGTTATAGTGACAGACAGGCTCACATTCATCAGCATCCCTAGATACAAAAGCACAATGACACCCGTTCCCTGTTGTACAGTGGGTTTAGAGAAGTAGGCTGATGTTGAGGGGGTCAGGGCTGTGTGCAAATATAAATATAGAGAAGCCTATGTGTGTATACATTACAAGAACAATAGTACAGCCAAAGCCCTGTCTCTTTTCAAGTATTCACCCCATTCACTTTAGATGCTGAAAGCCCAATTGCTCCCTTGCACCTCTTTCTCCACTGTCCCCCTCTCTGTATCCCAAATAAATAGGCTGATAGTTGTGCTTGTACTAAAGGGAGATGGGCACCACTCTGAAACACTGAGTCACTCTTTCAAAGGAAGCCCTTGTTGG
Organism: Gymnoscopelus microlampas; assembly: GCF_963454915.1. Lineage (NCBI taxonomy): Eukaryota > Metazoa > Chordata > Actinopteri > Myctophiformes > Myctophidae > Gymnoscopelus > Gymnoscopelus microlampas. The sequence continues at coordinate 44,675,248 of NC_139943.1, forward strand.
TCGGTGCACAAATGCATAGGGCTATTCGCACATATTCGTGGTGGCACGCACGTACGCACGCACACACACACACTAACACACAAATGCACACACTCTTTCAACGCGATCAAAAACAGGAATCCAGTTTGTCTCAGAGATGGACAGGTGGATTTCAGCTCGCCGTGCGTTGCTCATGGTGATCTCTTACATGACTGATTGCATGCTTCTCCGTCTCCCACAGTGACATGCACACTCCCTGGCATTCTGCCTATCGCCCCTAGCAACGCCGGCAACTTCTCAGCTCGACTTGTATCATCACTACGGCGACAGCGGCATGGATGGATATATAGGGTTCAGCAGCGGCAGCAGTAGCACCACCACATATTACTCATTCTCACTCCGAGGCAGAACAGAATCTCCACGTGATTATGGGATGGTCACATTTGATTTCATGACATTTACGTTTGATGTCTCAGCCCGTGCTTTCACCCTGAGTGACTTGTCACAACCGTAGAATAAGCTTCAGAATAAGCATACAAGAAACCAATGATAAGGGGGGCAGTCCCCAGGCAAACCTACCCGCGTCCTCATCGGAGACAGCAGTCCCTCCATGGCTGATCGGCAGGGTCGGTTGCTTGTGGTGGGTTCTCAGGCGGTTCTCGGAAATAATATAGATCCTTTTAGAAACGCGGTGTCATCCTCAAAAGCAGCATCCTCTCCACACAACGCTTTTCTCTGCCCTACCCCGAGATCCCCGGCACACTGACAGGCTGTGTGTGTGTGTGTGTGTTCTCTCCCTCCTCCCTGACATGCACATGCACAGGCACACACACAGATGTGGGATCAGGAGGAGAGGGCAGTGCCAAAACTCCCAGCTCCTCTCTCCTCCGACCGTGGATCTGTCAGTGTCGGCTGGTTGGCGTATTCTCTGAAGCTCTGTGAGTCCAGTACGCACGCACTCCACGGTAGCTCTGTCTCTCCCTGGCTACTCTCTCTCTCTCTCTCACCACTCTCCCTCTCTCACACTCTTTCCCTCGTACCTCTCTCGCTCTCCCTCCCTGACTCTCCTCTCACTGTGCCTCCAGCTACATTTGTTCCCTTTCACTGTGGCAAATGATCACAGGTCCCTTTTTTTCACAGCCCAGCACCCCTGCTAGTGTTTCCCCCCTCTCTCTTCCAACGTTCCTCTCTCTCTCGCTCTCTTTCTCTCTTTCTCTCTATGCATTCTCTTCTCTGTCAGAGACTCTTCTCCTCAATGTCTTTTCCTTGTTCCCGCCCTAGCCCTCAGCCAGGGGGGCATCGAGAATGTATTTTATTGTGTTTACCCGTGTTTATGTGTGTGAGAGAGAGAAATAGAGACCAAGAGAGAGAGAGAGAGAGAGAGAGAGAGAGAGAGAGAGAGAGAGAGAGAGAGAGAGAGAGAGAGAGAGAGAGAGAGAGAGAGAGAGAGAGAGAGAGGAGGGAGGAATAAAAGACAGAAAGAGGAGAGGTTGCTCTCAGGGACACTATTGTCCCACTGGACAATAGTAGCTCTTTAAATGCCTAGCAACCTGATCACCCTCTATTCTCCTCAAAGACAGGGCATGAGTCACACTCTCTGCTACACACACTCATGCTCACTCACACACACACACACACACACACACACACACACACACACACACACACACACACACACACACACACACACACACACACACACACACACACACACACACACACACACACACACACACACACACACACACACATTGCATGCATGCACACATACTGTATGACTACAGCTGGCCCAAACCAATACATTCATAGGAGACATTATGCCCTGGGACATACAGTATGAGATATTATAATGGTCTGCTACCATGTTCACGTTGTTGGCTAAAGGTCTCTGCCATGCTCCATATAACAGTAGTAGTGTGTGTGTGTGTGTTTGAGAGAGAATCTGTACCTGTGCATGTCTGTTTGGGTATGCATATGGGTATACAAATCCTTAGTGTCGTTAATATAACTCAGACATATGAGACAGTTCACGCACTAAAACTTGAGATGTGCTTCTCAGACATGGGACGAAAACAGCATAAAAAATGAAAAAGCTGAAGCTCATAGATAATCTTAAAAAAAGGGGGGTGGGGGATTACTGACAGCAATCCAATAAACGTTATATTATTATAACGTTTTTTTTATTTATTATTTGGCCGTTGTTTATATATTTGAATTCTATATCTGTCAATGTGGTAGGCCTAACTCATTGATGAATACTGTAGCACTCACTCATTCCCCTTCAGCCGATGAGCAACAGGCTTCTATAAATCAATTAATAATGAAGGGAAGGGTTCAAATAAGATTGTAAATTCCCCTGCTGAGTTACCCTGAAGAAGACTCAGATGTCAGTAATTGTCTTCACACCTATTACATTATTTAAGATGATCCGTGAGCTCCAGCCTTTTCCTTTCCTAACTCCTATAGATATGAAGCCAAATTGACCTGTTGGTTCCATTTGCGCACTCTCAGAGTTCAATTACCAATCAGGATTGGTATTGACATTATAACTGACCCAGTGTCTCAGTGACAGCTGTGAATGAACGCCCACTTACATCCACAGGTCAGGTACCCGTAGGACCCCCATGTGAATGCCCACTAACATCCATAGATAACTGCCATGGATTCTCTCTCTGCCGATGGCTTCTATTTCCCACAATCGTCTAAAAACACTAAACTCTATGTTCACTGCGCAGCAAGATGACAGGTCCTTTGCACTACAGTGAGTGTAAAATGCTGAGTGTTCACTTAACTCTGAATAAATTAACCCATTAAGACCTGAGGCCGATTCTACAAATGTCTTCTAAATCCTAACAGTTGTTTTGTGAAAAAACATATGTTGCTATACTGTATCAGTGGTTCTCAAACATTTTCATGTCAAGGGCTACCCAAAATGATACGTATTTGGCCACGGACCCCCATCTCAAAATATTGTGTTGACCCCCCCAGCAAAGATTTGAGTTACAAATGTTCGCTTTGAAAAATATTTTTAAAAATTGTTTTCATTGTTATACCGATAATCCATTGATTGCTCATTGAAATGAATATGCGCTGAAAATGCACGCGGCCCACCGTTCTTTGGGCCGCAAACATTCGATATTTTCAAGTGGGACCTGATTCAGAAAAGGTTGAGAATCACTGCTTTACACACAGTTCACCAGATGAAATTGTTGTAGCTGAGGCAACCATGCAGATGTTTGTTCTGGAGTTCAATGGACCTTGCTTTGACTATAGTCTACTCTAGAAGATGCTAGAAATGATTATCACAACCTTTTATGAATGCAATCCCACAGCTTAACCACTTTCAACCTGGCTTCCTTATTTCTGGGCATGAAAATAAGCAGACCCATCGACAGGTGCCTGTAGGACCCTCATGTGAATGCCCCGAAAATAGCCGATGTACAAGCTCAGAATATGTCGCTTCTAATGTATAAATCAGGCATTATTGTTTTGTGACCATAGTATTGCCACAGTGCACTGTGGCTTTATTATATGGACATGAATAAATAATTTTAATATGTGTGTGTGTGCGTGTATGTGTGTGGACATTACAAGACACATGCATTCACCCCTGCTCTGAACTGAACTGCATCTCAGCGTTACCATGGTAACAATATCCACTCGGGGAGTGAAGCAAGATGGAACGACTCTGGCCCTTAAAGATAATAACGCAATAAAACAGCAAAAGCTATGCATTCCTCAGTTTTATCCTTCTGTATCAGTGTCTGAGTGTGAAGTGTGCAGTGGACTGGACCTCAGGATTACAGGTGATGGCCCCACCATGGCCCTCTCACTGCAAAGGGTCAATACCAATAAGCCTTTGTACCTGGCCTCAATCACCAGATAGAACGATATCTCTACTCGTTCCCTCTCTATCTCTCTAGCACTCTCTCTCTCTCTCGCAGTCTTCCTTTATTTTTTTTCTTTCTGTGTCTCTCTCTCCAATGACTTTAGCCTGAATTCTCCATTCTGACCCAGATACCATCTACAAAAGGCATTCAATTAACCACACGACTTAGCGCAGTAGACATCATCACCCTCATTAACTGTGCTCACACGTACGCACACACTCTCAAACACACTCACATGCGCATGAACACGTGTATGCCTTTTAACACAAGGTGAACTATCACACTATTAACTATAAATCCCTTGGAAATAACCTTTCCCATTCAGAACTTAATTGATTTGATACCATTATGGCAACATACAGCGGTCGTGATCATAAAATCTCCCAGGCAGATGCCCTTCCTTCCTTCCTGTGTGTATATAAGGCAAAAGCTGTTACAACTGTCTTTCCATAGTCGTAAAGTAAATGTCATTTGCTCAACCACTGGGTCATGCTCCAAAAGTAGGTCACAAGATGTTCTCACAGGGTCATTGACAAAGCAACATGAGGCTCTCAACTCCTGGGTGACCACAAGACTTGGGCTGCATTGTGAAACCACATGAGCAAACACAGCATAACAACTTACATTTATACAGATTAATAATAAGTTCCTGGGGCGCTCAGGTGGCATGGTTCATGCCCACCACCGCATGTCTAGAGGTCGTAATCCACTTTGTGCATGCGGTTTGTCCGAGCGCCATTACCTGTGGAAACTTTTTTTTAGTGCCATCCAGTCTTGAGCCCGCCTATTCTACTGTACCTAAACTGTATCCAGTCATTTCCCCACACGCACGCATGCGCGCACCCACACACGCACGCACGCACGCACGCACGCACGCACGCACACACACACACACACACACACACACACACACACACACACACACGTGAATATGCAGATTCTATCTAGACCAGATATGCTAACAGGCAAAAGCAAATTGATCCTAGTCTAGACAATACCAAAAGGACTTTAAATGTGGATTTTGTAGCCCTACTTTCAATCAGCACAATTTTTTATTATGTTTGCTGAGGTATGGATACACTTGTACGCCTCACAACTGGTGGTCAATGGTCCAGTAATTGATTTGTGTTGACAAGCGGACAATTCACCACGGCAGCATTGTAACTACATTGATCAAGCGACATGGACATCAAAGCTCAACCGTATGCGGACCAGATCAATACTCGTCAACTTACAGTGTGTACGATCACTGCACAGACCCACAGTATGTCAGATCTCAAAGCCTTCAACACAGGAAATTTGTATTGTGTTGAAAAGCAGAAAATGTATTCTGCAATTGTGTAGAGTGTAGTGTATTGACTAGAAGTCTCATTTCGCTCCTCCATCTCTCTCAGGACTGAGTAGTCTACTTCTAGGTTGGAGAGGAATTGGGTAGGGCAATGGGAAGGCGTAATTGCATGCTACAGTAGTTTACATCCTAGTAGTGTACACTTTTCTCTCCAATTTGATAGGCCTATACCCTAAAGAGTAGACATGCAGTGATGCAGAGGTATGTACAGTATGACCATGAATGCACGCTATAAGACAAAATGTAGTTCTGGGGGAAGGGGAAATCGAGTAACAAATTCACCATCACCGCTCTAATTAAAATGAACCTGTGTGAATAGCGCTGGTAATTATGTTTTTTCATTTAAACGAAAAGCACATTTAACCAGAGGATTACCCTGCGGGGAACACTTCTGTGGTCTACTTCACGTTGTAAAATATTCCACTCCACGTGGAGCAGCACCCTCAATCAGACTGTGTGATAAAAATCACATCATAAGATTAAACATGTGTGCACACACATACAAACATCTCCTATATGTACTGTGTATATATACACTGTACATATGCACACCAGACACATGCAGACACTCTTATACACACCCAGACATCAGGCACACCAAACAGCACACATGCACATCCATCATGAATCATCTGATTCAACACCCATGGCAAAGACAGGCACATTCCCCCACCCAAACAAACAAACACACACACACACACACACACGCACACGCACACGCACACACACGCACACACACACACACACACACACACACACACACACACACACACACACACACACACACACACACACACACACACACTCAGAGGGAAGATACAAACACTACATCAATTCCTAATTCTCTCTCACAGGCACTGATGTATGAATTGGATAAGAGACATTTTATATCCGGAGGTCTCAGTGGGAATACCTCAAATCTCATTATTCCCACGACCTCTAACCCTGACCCACCTCACGTGCACCAAGCTGTCCTACGCATTGCCTCAATAAAGCCAGAGCAGCCTGCCCACTCAGTCACCCCCCCCACCCCCACCCGCTTTTCCTACACCTAATTTAACGACATTTGTGCATTCACATTTGAATCCTTAACCCAATATCCCATTTGGCCATTTTTACCCGATTTCCCTATACAGTACTGTATATACTGTATACTGTATATGGCTTGGCTCTTCTGAGTTTATAGGGAATAATGTTGCATGACTGTATATTTTGCAAGAGCTTTAATAGTGCTATTTGCTTTTTTCTGTATTTGCTTTAAGATAGGCATGTGTGTGTGTGTGTGTGTGTGTGTGTGTGTGTGTGTGTGTGTGTGTGTGTGTGTGTGTGTGTGTGTGTGTGTGTGTGGGGTAAGCCACAATGACATACAGACCCATACATCCCCATCACACATTACTGCTGACAGTGAATGTTAACCTGTCAGCGAAACACATGCATGCATGCACGGCTTGCACGCACATGTGCGGACACACACACACACACACACACACACACACACACACACACACACACACACACACACACACACACACACACACACACACACACACACACACACACACACACACACACACACACACCCCTCTGCCCTCCCCCCCTAGCCACCATAAAACTGCCACATAGCCATACACAGGAAAGAGAATGGGTGGATGAGATGGGTGGGTGATAACCATTACAATCACCGGACAATATAACCGCAATATACTGCGCATGCCGCCCAAAAACCATCCCCTGCCAAAAATCTCATCTCTCTCCCCATCCCCCCTTTTCTCCACCTTCTACCTCCCTCACTTGCAATTGCTCCCTCTCCTCCCCCACATCTCCACCACACTACCATAGCTCGACCCCAAAATGAATCTCCCCCTCTATACTTACAGTACCCACATCCACAATCACTGTTATAATGCTGTAATATGAATATAAGTCACTATACTGTAAGTGTTCATTTGGGTGCTTTAATGAAAGTAAAATAAAATCGCATTCAATTTATGCAAGAACAACACACAAGGTTTCTACCTATCCCTTCAGGAATCTAATTACTCTTTACTCAAATCACAAAATGACCACTTATAGTGACTTATTATAATCACACTATAATGCATCATAACAATGATTATGTTACATTACATAAGATTATTATAATGTAAAACTATGATTATGAGCAATTATGAAGTATACTTGACCTTATAAGTCATATAGAAAGCTTTATAATGTGTTATGATTATTGTTATAAAGCTGAGGATCCTCAGTGTTAATTGATTCACAGAAACACATTATGAAACATATACAGTAGCCCGTTGCCAACTTGCCATACAGTAACAGGTGCTCTCCTCTCCTACCACTGAACGTCATATTCAATAACCACTAGGTCACTATTACGTCACAACACTACAGCGCCACCCAGTGTTCAACTAAAACAAGGCAAATATGCTGTCTATAATCATGTGTGTCATCACAACCAAAAAGCACAACCAGCCAGTCCAGTGCCTAGGCCTATGCACTCAAACAGATCTGACCGTCAGTCAGATCTCTGCAAAAGTAAACACAGGTGCAGTGGCGTAAAGTAACTAAGAACAATTACTCAAGTATTGTAGCCTACTTAAGAAGAATTTTGAGGTATTTTTTACTTTAGTGGAGTATTTACAAATTTCAGTACTTTGCATGATGAGTACTTTCTACTTTTGGTACTTTAAGTACATGTTGATATAATACTTTTGTACTTTTACTCAAGTAAATTTCCACATTGCTGTATTGACACTTTAACTTAAGTTAAAAAAAATTGAGTACTTTTTCCACCACTGCACAGGTCAGGTGTTACCAATTCTACTAATAAACAATATCAGCACTCAGCAGCAGCATTCTTACACTCTTTTGACATGAATGGCAGCAAATTATCATCATTGGTAACAGCCTATATGTAGGCCTGGCCTACCCATGTTTACACTAATAATGTAGGCCTACACTCTAGCCTATAGTGTGAAAAAGGTCTGAATCCAATAATTAGCACAAAAAACAGCGATGACAAGTAAACCGTTTCTTACCTTTAGGAGTGTCTTTCTCATCTCAATTCCTCGTGACGTCGTCCACTAGGCTATAGGCCTATTTAATCTACATTCATCTGTTTGACAAGGTCTGACTGAAGCACAATTCATAACTCATAAAAGTCTATGCTTAATTCATTACTCATATGAATACATCATTCATATAACTCCGAAGAGTGGTGGAAAGTAACTAGTACATTTACTTGAGTACTGTAGCATACTTAAGTACAATTTTGAGGTACTTTTACTTTACTGGAGTATTACCAATTTCCAGTAGCCTACTTTTACTTCACTATGCTCAGCCAATAAACCATATCGTCAAGCAACACGTCGCACGCTATTTCAGAATCTTTTGTCTCCCTCCATCCAGAAGCTTCTGAAGAAAACGTTGAAATGAAAAGAAAATATTTCACAAAATTCGGCTCCTCTTCTTCCCTGATGTTTTATTTCCTTTCATGTAAGCTGGTTGTAACCAGCGTTGCCAGATTTTGAGAGAGAAATAAGCAACCAGGTCTAGGAAAACAAACGCGGTACCGTGCAATATGTATTAATTTGGGGGTCCTTGACATGAAAATGTTTAAACAACAGAAACAAGCCCAAATAAGCAACTACACTTTAGAAACAAGCCCAAATAAGCAACTACACTTTAGAAACAAGCCCAAATAAGCAACAAACAAGCCCAAATTAGCAATATCAATACACTTTAGAAACAAGCCCAAAATTAGCAAAGTCTACACTTTAGAAACAAGCTCCAAAAAACGCAACCCACAACTACAAATATTTACAAGCAACTTTACAGAAAAACAAGCCCCAAAGTCGATATAATAAGTGGACACGTGTCACATAGCAACGCTGGGTGCAACCGCACGTCTCTGCACCAAACTGACAACGCTGAAGAACTGAGCGTTCGAGCGTCTAATCATTGAAAACGCCCGCCACAAACCGCCAGGCAGGCAGCTGTAATCTGATTGGACAAACCGTTGGCCAATCAATCACGTTAGTGGAATGGAATTAAACAATACAAATTAATTTGAAAAAATTCCATCCTGTGATTCTTTGGCTATTAGGCCTATATATTAAATAGCCTACATTTATTTTATGTAATATAGTCTACAGGCCTGCCATTTACACAAAGCTTTTGCAACATATGATTCAGCACTAAAAATCTTTTCTGGCATTAAATTGGATAAATACATGATTTCAAATGATCACCATGACCACAAGCAGAGAGCTTGGGTTTGAACTTGAAAGAAATAGAACCCTCCCCAAGGTTCAGTGGAAATGCTGTGTTTCGGAAGTAGAGGATATGACTGGACATGACTCTTGGATTAACCTTCTGTGAGAGCTGTGTGGGAGTTTATCAAATTTTGCTGTTGATAAACTTGGCTATTTACAAAGATGACCTTTGCATTTCCAATGCTACTGTGGTCATTCCATTGTGGGTGAGTGAAAAACGATTTAATGGTGGTCCAAGTCAGAGGTTCTCAACCTGTGTATGTTTACACAAAAGGCATTTGAACTCACATGTCATTCTTTAAAACAAAAGGGGGTCCACAGTTCACATCACACGATACTTAGTAGAATCAACATTACCAAGGTAAAGAAGACCATTATTTATTAAAGATAATAAATAATATATGCGGGAGAAGATAACCCCAATCCCATCCGCAACGTATTTTGGCAAATATTATGATTTGTTAATAAGATCAAAACATTTCCCCATTTATCAGGGTATAAGTCTAGTCGGTTTATCATTCTAAATGTCAATTCTTCATAGGCAGCTATTTTACTTGAATGAGTAAACCATACATTGGATGGAGGGATATCAGTCGATTTCCATTCTCCAACGAGGAGCTTTCGGGCTCTCTGGTCAGATTTTAAAGTTCAAGGGTCAAAATTGCCTTCTGGGCTTGTGTTGAAGCCACAATGACATGTCATGTCATGTCATCATCATGGGCAGATCTAAATGGCATATAATTTTCTCTCACTGTTTGCATTAAGTACTGGGGGCTGCAATTACACCACAGAGAGCATACATGTAATGGCTGAAGCAATTAGCTTGCTGCTAAACAGACCGCTTCTTCACTGGGAGGCAGAGGAATTAATTGCAATGATTATCAATTAAGGAACATCATGGGAGGAAAAGGACTATTAAAGTGAGGGTTTTGTGTTTGTTTCAGAAGTAGTTTTTTCCCCCATCTGTTCATGCAAGTGTATTGACATGCAAAACTCACCTGATGACGGAATCATGATTGAGCCAGAGCAGATTTGGCAGCACATTGGGAGAGAGAGAGAGAGAGAGAGGGGGGGAAAGAGAGAGAGAGAGGGAGTGAGAGGAGGGGGGGGGGGGGAGAGGTAAGTCATATTCATTGCCACTGAGTGTACTCTACATGCTCTGGCATCTCTGACTTGAAGCAGAGCGACCCATAAGTCAATGTGTGACCCTGTCCCTGGCATTACAGCTAAATCAATACCACCGGGGAGAGAAGTACTGTTTGCTCTCACAGGCCAGACTAGGGCTCTCGTCCAACCTAAGGCCAATATCATCGACTCAGAGACTCGAAGAGATATGATGTGTGTCTGTTAACAATCACTGTCAATATTAAAGGCTCTCTGGCGGGAAAGCAGATAGACCTAAACATCGATGAGGCAGGTGATACTTTAAGGCAGCGCTTTCTGTTGTCGGTCATGTTCGATGGACTAGAGAGGGGTGGTAGCTGTCGATTGTTGATGCCGCAGTGGTTAAGACGTATACTGTACCTCTGAGGTCACACATAACCCCATGCTGCTGTGGGATTCAATCCTCACACGCCGGTGTCTCTCTGGCATGTGTGCAAGGAATCTATATGCACATTATTTCCTCTCTCTTTTTTTCTGTGAGAGAAAATCCTGTATGAAAATCCTGTGTGACATGATATCTATGGACGTCATACAGGATTGTCCTCTACAGTGTTTCTCTATGAACAGCTTTTCCTCTCCATACATATCCGGATTAAAGCGTTTAGAGAGGCAAATGTACAATCCACTAAAGGAATATTGACAGATCGCTACAGCATGAATCTGAGGGATTAATGCGGTAAGCCAGAGAGATGGTTAATTAGTTGTTTAAATCAATTAACCACATCATCATATATTCAAAATCCCCCTTGCTGCTTGAGACTGAAGGTAAGCTGTGATAAATTTGTTAATCCAGGAATTGGCCGAGACATGGTAGCAGTGATATCTCTGAAATGAATGCAAAACACATTTAAAAGGTGAAGAAATGTGTTAACGCTTGATGTGAGCATTTTCAAGGGCTTCCAGGAAGCCTGGTAGTAGGTGAGAGCTCTTTGGGGGTGTACTTGTGTAAGGCTTGGGTTTACTATGATATATGTGGGTGTGACAACTAGTTTAGCGCACAGAGCCAGGGGTCCAAGCCATGTTTGAGAGAGCACGGTTGATTGTAGCCGCAGGGAAGGTTTCTAACACCCAATCTAAAGTTCATTAAACAGAAATCCCTTGGAACGTTCTACCCTACCACATTCTCCCCTAGCACATTCTCCCATTCTTTCACACGCACACGCACACACATGCTCAAAAACATGCATGCATAAACACATGCAGTACTACACATGTTTCACCCACACATGCATCTACAACATTGACACACGTTTGCAGATTCAAGACCTGCACACACACACACACACACGCGCGCGCGCACGCACGCACGCACGCACGCACGCACGCACGCACGCACGCACGCACGCACGCACGCACGCACGCACGCACGCACACACACACACACACACACACACACACACACACACACACACACACACACACACACACACACAGAGATCCGTATGCTGTGTATCCTCATTGGCCAGTCATGGCGAGAGTTAAAGGTAAGAAGGAAACCGCCTCTCCTCAGCACAGCTCAGAGGGAAAAATGTCTTATCTCACCACTGCAGAGAGGGAGAATCAGAGAGAGAGAGAGAGAGAGAGAGGGAGAGAGAAAGATGGATGAGACAAGGTAATGAGAGAGAGAGAGAGAGAGAGTTCTTGGAGCTATAGGACATGAAGGATGGAAAGAGAGGAAGTGTGTGTGTGTGTCTGTGTGCGTGCTTGAATGCATGAATGCATGAATGCAAGTATGCATCCCATTCCTGCATGCATATTATGTGCTTGTGTGCACTGCATCTGTCTGTGAGAGAGAAAATATAATTGAGAATGGGAATATTTAATGAACCACATTTCCATAACTTCTGTACTTCATTTTTTTAGTGGTTTAAACAGCAGAGTTGTAAATCCAGGAACAGTTCTCATGCAATTTAACACATTCTGAGGTGATTCATGAGTTGAATGAGTTGTGGAGTTCCTTCCACCAAATCAGTAAAAGGCTATAATCACTCCTGCGTATGAAGAACAAAATGGACACCATGCAAATATGGTCAGTTGTAGCATGAAAAAATCATGTTTGTGTGTTTATTGGCTAATGTCAGTGCAATAAGAGTAGTATTTATTTGGTCCTTGTCACGCACATTTTGTGTATGAGTGAGAGAATTGATTTTATTCATATCGAGTCGGTGGGCTCGCCTCTGTGAAGTCACTCCAGCATGGTCTCCTAGCAACCGTTGTCATGGGCAACCCACATTCTCTGCAGATGACACATCAGGCTTTGCAGCGATGCTGGCCTGCTTGTTTGCTCTGCATGTACATGCACACACGTAGGCACACACGTAGGCACACACACACACACACACACACACACACACACACACACACACACACACACACACACACACACACACACACACACACACACACACACACACACACACACACACACACACACACACACAGTACACACACAAATGCATGAGCACACACAAACCAATGCACTTTGATTCGCACGCACGCAGATGCAGCCACAAATTCACGTTTGTATCCGTGCACATCCACGTGCAATGTGCTCACACACATACAGCACAGCCCCCCTAAATCCCCACCCACACACATAGGCCAGATGTTGATTGTTTTGTTTTTGTATTTCTATGTTTTGAAGGTAGTAACATTCATGGCATAAACATCAACTGAATAGGCTAAAATGAACTGAATAAAGAGAGTGAGAGCGCAGGGGACACATTTGACAACAGTAAAATCACACTGTTCCTTGTCCTTGCCAATAACATGATCCAAAATAAATAAATGTACCATACCTAACCAAACCCAAATTCATCACCAGCAACCATTGTGTCATGTAATTCTGTTCACAGTCAAAGCTACTACACTAATATATCATATACATGTGCAGCACACTGATTGTGCAGTCATATAGACACCTAAGGCAAACGTGACCCATTTATGCACTATTCTGCACAACATTTACTAGTCACCAACAAATGAATGGCCCAAATACATGAGACATAGACACGTTCACACACTGCCCTCTACTGCTAAAGCACAGACAAACACTTGGCCATTATTCTGATTGACTAGAACCACTGTATGACAATACAATATGACTAATGAGTAAACATAAACCTAAAAACAATTGTAACTTCCAGAACCATGCTCTGTTCCATAAAATGTTCTAGTGTACATAAAAGCCTTGGTTATTGATTTAGAGAGGGCACACTTTACAATCCATACAGTAGCTGCGAAGTCAAGTCATCTTTATTTATATACTGTAGCTATTTAACCTCGCATCACCAGGCATTTCCACACTACAGGAGGTGACCCAAAGTGCTTTCCAATCGAGGACAACCAACTGCAACATGATAGCCATAATCCATAGTCCAAAAAAGCACTTAAATCACTGTAAAATGTAAGTAAAAATGAGTGAAAGTAAGTAAAAAAAAGAGAGAATTGGAATAAAACAGACATTAAAATGCTGTAAAGAGATAAGTAATTAATTCAATTCAGTGTAGTGGACTTGGGAGAGACATAAACCAAGGGGGCAGCTAAAAGCAAGTGAAAAAAAATGTGTCTTTAGATTTAAATTAAAATTGATGGGGTACGATTTAATGTAGGATGGGAGACTATTCCAAAGTTTAGTATAGACAGAGAATGCCCAGCTTTGGTTTTCAGACGTGTTAGAGGAACTGAACAAAGCTGCTGACCGGATCTGGGGAAAGAATATGGAGTTAGCAGATCAGCAATCTAGGGACCCATTTGTTTTTTGCCTCTGGCACCATAATTCTTTTTGGGTAGAAACAGGAACTTGGTTTGTCTCCTCCGCTTTCTCAGTCCACTTCCTCCCAGGTGCTTCTGCGTTTATTCATACTATAATAACAACATTACATGTTTAAGGCAGTGGTGCTGACCGATTCTGATGTTAGCAGAATCTGTCTTGAGAGATTAGCAGATCAGTGATGTATAATGGGGATAATCCATTTAAAACAAAAGGTAAAATTATCAAATTAATTCTATATTTCACTGGTAGCCAATGCAATTGAGCCAAAACAGGAGTTGTTGTCTTTTCTTTGTTCAAATGGACAGTCTAGCAGCAGCATTTTGAACCGGCTATAAACAAGAAATGGTGGACTGAGTCAATCCCATTCCCAAGTAGGCCTACAAGGAATTACAGTAGTCCTGTCGGCTATAATCATGGATAACTGTTACAAGATTCTCATGTAATAAAACTGCCTATAGTTCTTAAGCTGATAAAAAACTGGCCTTCACAACACTACAGACTTGTAAAAACCGACCTCTAAACAGACAATTAACTGTATCGTGCTTTGGCAGACAGTGGACCAAGTGCATTGGTTAGGGTAGTAGTAATCTCTCAAGACAGATTCAGCGCTCAGCAAATTTAAAGGATATCTTTTTTTTTGTGCCGATGGGTTCCCAGATTGGGGTAGTAGTGATGGAGTTTTAAGGGCCAAAGAGAATTACTTCAGTTTAGTTTTTTATGTATTTAATTAAAGAAAGCTTCTCACATCCCACATTGAATGGAATCAAAACTGTTAAAAAGGTTATTCATGGAACTAACGTTATCAGGTGTGACTAGTAAGTAAAACTGTAAATGCTTAATACTGTAGTTTGTGTGAGTCTCTACACTGAAGCATTCATCTCCATACTGATAAGATGTATGTAGTACGTATTACCATGTTAATTTGGTAAAACAAAAGGAGCTGCCATTGTTCAGAACCCATCTGTCTTTTTTTTCTCTTTATCAGTGATCTGACTTTAATTGAATTATCATCGCACCGTCCCTGGAATGAACAGAAAGCAGGAGCTCTGTCCTGTCAAGTGCATCCAGCAACATGCTATGATCGCACTAACGTGATTTCCTGAAATGAGATTATCCCACCGCTTTGTGATGAGATAAGGAAATTGACAAATTCACGCAAGACTGAAAATGTAATCCACACTGCTGCCTGCGACATTGAGTTTCAAGACTCTTTTGGGCACAGAAACGGCATGGGGGACGCAGGGCACCTCTGAATACTGAAAATGAATGACTGATGATGTGAAAGGTTGAATGCATATCTTCCCACTAGCATTGGGGCTATAAGGATGGTTATGTCAGTCCGTCCATCCATCCACTATATTTTGGTCCCGAACGACATATTGTTGCTGTTGGGCAGAAACATATTTATCTCTTATCTCCATATCTCAACTTTGTATGTTTTTTCATAAATTAATGCCCTACTTCATCATACAAGAGTGTCGCACAAAAGTAGTGAAAATAGCAGATCTACAAGCTCACAACGTGTTGTGACGCTTTGTGAGCTTGTTTGGCTATTTTCACTATCTTAATTGTTTAAAAAAAATAACAATAAAAAGGAACATCAGAAAACATAATGAGGTTTTCACATGACAGCGACGATATCCTTACAATTACTGGCTGGATTACAGTACCATGGAATTTTCTGTGCACCTTCATGAACCCCAGAGGATGGCCCCAACATATATTATTTAGGTGACCATCACCCCATTGTGTTTCCACTAGCACCAGCACCACTAATAGACTAATAACCCTTCCAATTGCACACATTTTACTCCAAAACAATATATCTTGAAAATGACTAGCTGGATTGCCATGGACCTTTATGTTCCCTAGGTGATGGTCCCTCCTGGTTTTGGTGACCCCATGTCCTTTCCTTTATCCTATACCAAACTTTCCAATTGCACAGGAGTTAACAAATACATTGAATGAGCATATTGCCATGAAACTTGCTGAGCACATTCATGCTCCCTGGAAGACTACTCATCTAGCACCACCCTCAGTTTTTTCTTATAATGACACGTTTCAGACATTTTCCAATTGGGTGCAAAGGAGCAGCACAGTATTGGGGCTCATATTGGGGCTTTTAGACCTGTGTGTATAACTATGGCATGTGATGAATAAAGCAACATTTTTACAAAGACTGAACAAATCTGTGTTCGCCTTGATACACAGCATGTTTATGGGGCACTACCATGGTCACATCTTGTTCATGTACATCAAGCTGCCTCATGCTAAGGAAACAGGAGATGCCCTATGGGCCTCATGGCTCGGCAAGGCTTACTTACCATGGTCTGTACTGTATGCAGTACATGTGTGTCTTCTGGGTAATATGTTATGCATTACCGGGAGGATTAGCTTGGCTAATGCTGAGTAATAAAGTGAAATCAGCCTCTATCACATCAGTCATCCATCAGGCCCGTATCAGTCTGTCAGCCCATTAACAACATCCAGCCACAATGGCTGCCCTGGGACAGCACACTCTCACCCTGGCTGGATTCATTATGATTGGGTGTTTTCTGTGTGTGTGCACGTGTGCGTGTTCGTGCGTGTGTGTGTGTGTGTGTGTGTGTGTGTGTGTGTGTGTGTGTGTGTGTGTGTGTGTGTGTGTGTGTGTGTGTGTGTGTGTGTGTGTGTGTGTGTGTGTGTGTGTGTGTGTGTGTGTGTGTGTGTGTGTGTGTGTGTGTGTGTGTGTGTGTGTGTGTGTGTGTGTGTGTGTGTGCATTGTGAAAGTGTTTGCTATCTCATGTTTGGAATTGTTTGTATTCTATATCTCTTTGTGCACATCAGTCCACTCTGCCAACTTTCCACATGGTGACATTTACAAGGTCCAGTGTGCTACCATGCTGGCGGGTCATAATTCCAAGTAGGCTATAATATAACAGACAGAAATATACACACAAAATGACTATTATTTATTTATTTATCTAGACCTGATTCAGAAGCCTTGATTGCCCTCTAGAGGCAAACAAGAGAAGCACAGAGCAGAATTGTATACAGCAGCGGTCTTCAACGTTTTTCAGGCCAAGGACCCCTTAGCTGAGAGAGAGATGCAGCAGGAAACCCCATACATATTGTATAACATTATGTTGGATATTAAACCTTTTCATAGATTTCATAAATAGCTTCATAGACTTGTTTGACAGCACTATCGGTGTTGGATTCATGTTAATGTGTATTTTCAGACAGTTAACCAATACTCAATACTTAGAAAACTTGTACTTGATCTGCTCCTTTTCCCCCTACACTAAACCTCTTTGGCAAAAATAGCCGATCTTAAGCTCACAACGCCTTGCAGCACGAGGCGTTGTGAGCTTGTAGATCTGCTATTTTCGCCTAAAACGTTCCCCTCAGAAAATGAATTCTACGATTCAAGTGGTTCATGTAAAAATCTATCACACAAACATTTGGTGGCTCCCCTGTAGTAACTCTGAGGACCCCCTAGGGGTCCCGGACCCCTGGAATACAGTGTTCCTACAGTGAGATATAGAATGTCAGTCTTTTCCTGTCCTGCCTCCTCCAGCTGTGTCCTCCTCGCCCTCATCATTGTTCCTTTGACATCCTGTGGCGACTCAGGTGTCACATTTTGATTCAGAGTGCAGCATCTAAGCGTGACAAGGTTGTTAGGAAAATAATCTAATTTATGAAAAATAAAAAGGCATGTTAAAATCAATTACCAGAGTATTTGTGATGTGGTTCAAATTAATTATTTTGTTGAAAAACATTTCAAGGTAAAATGGTAAGAAATAAGACACTAAACAAACTTAATGCATGATGCATGCATACGCATCATTCACACATATACACATAGGCATCACATACAGTAGGTGAACACACACACCTAAAAAGCTTGTACACTTGGATAGGCATGGTATCCTTACACGTGCATGCAAAGTCAGGTTGCACAGGCACACACATGTCTGCATACTGCCGTCTGCCGCCCCTCAGTAAACTCTGGGAGAGAAGAGAGTTTAGAAATAGACCACGGAACAAGAACGCTGTACGTTGCCAGGGTAACCAAGGTCAAGTGCTCTTGTCTGGGTGAGGGAGGGAGAGACCCTATAAGAAAAGAACTGCAGTGTAAATACTGGGACACACAAACCCACGCACGTACGCACACACGCACGCACGCACGCACGCACACACACATGCACACAAGCACACACTGGCAGATGAAATGTAAGACTCAAGTGCGATAAATAGAGAGAGAAGATACAAGTGCTTTTCTATGGGCGTGCCTGCCCTGCATACCAATTAAAAGTAAAACCATAAAAAATAGTGGTTTATTAGTGACTGTGAGCTAAGTCTGATGGACAGGCAATGGAGAGAACAATGAAATCCCTGGAGAGGAGGACAGGATGTCATGTACAGTTACAGAAGGCGTGTGCGAGACAAAGACAAAGAAATCCTCCTTTTCACTGTAGGCCTACGATCCTCAGTGTTTGTTCCTCTAACTCTGAGAGCTAAATGGACCCTGAGGATTTTACTGTGTACCCTCACCCCTAACTTCATTATTATGCGCACATTTTTTTCTGACCCATTTACGCATCCTCAAAGTCTCATCCTCGTAATGAGCTGGTGTGCTGCGAAACCGCAAGATCTCTTTGTGTGTAAGGGTACAACCGTTAATCGAACCAATCGATTTAATCGTTTAAATAAAAGATAATCAATTGTAAGGAAATACTATACTGTAGTTTTTTCAAAGAATATCGAAAATTACAGATCTACTAGCTCACAAAGTGTTTTTTATTTTTATTTAAAAAAAGCCCTTTTCAAAAAAGTATTCGGTATAATAATTGTTAAGAAGATCATCAATACAGCCCTATTGTATATGTGTGTGTGTGTGTGTGTGTGTGTGTGTGTGTGTGTGTGTGTGTGTGTGTGTGTGTGTGTGTGTGTGTGTTGCAGTCACTCTGCTGCAGTCACTCTGCTGCAGGTTCCCTGTAAGGGCTGCTAACAAGACGGCTCTTCACCATGACAAGGACCCGCCGTGTTAACGCTCTCCATATGGAAGACCCGGGTCCCACTGGGACCCACCTCAGACAGGCAGACAGACAGATAGACACACAGACGAACGCACGCACGCACACACGCACGCGCACGCGCACGCACACGCACACACACACACACACACACACACACACACACACACACACACACACACACACACACACACACACACACACACACACACACACACACGTTCAAGTACACTCCCACAGACAAAGACAGAGAGAGAGAGAGAGAGACTGCATTGGGAATTTAATAGAGACCATCCTGTCCACTCAAGCATCTGCTGGCTCCCACAGACAGATGGTGGGCCAATCAAACCGCCTGGTGCCTCAATCACTCCCATCTATCTACCCCCCCCCCTCTGCCACAGAACGCAGGTGGCAACCTGACCCGCAAATCACTGCCCTGGCCATGCATTACATCTGTGATGCATGCAGGGCTTGCTTCAGATTCTGTTATGATTGATTGAACCAGCATACATGATTTCTGTGTGTGTACTGTATATGCTGTGCCTCCCCAGACACAAAGAAAACTGTAAAGTGCCTTGAGTTCAATGTATGGAATTATGTCATGTAAAAGGAACTTTTAGAGTTATTATAAATACATTAGGGTATACCCATATTATTATTGAAGGCATAATGTAACTTTGTCCTGTGCTTATCAGTTTATCAGTCAGGTAGTGTGGTGATGTTTACCAACAGGAACACACTGCCCTCGCCCCTCTCGCTGTATTTGGGTGTTT
>NC_139943.1:44700471-44733454 GCF_963454915.1 Gymnoscopelus microlampas
ATGTTTGCATCAGAATCATGCAGCCCTATTGCCTACATCCAACCACTTCCAGCCTAAATTGCTGTTTATTAGTTTGATTTCAACTGATGTTAATTTAGAGTTCCAATTAGTTCCTCATAAAACATTTTAATCTTGTCCTGGTGACAGAATGTCCATATATGAAGTCAGAAAGAGAAGTCATTAACATTAGTGAACAAACAGTCATTAATTACTAGAATACAACAATCAGCAGTTGTAACCTTCCTGAAATGGACATTCAAGCTGTACATGCTAGTCACACAGAAGCTTCAACTACTGAGGCTGGTAGACTGCAGCTGCCAAACAAGCCCATACGCTGAACAGCACACAGTGGGAGTAGAGAGTGAGGGAGAGAGATTAAAGCTGCTGGATGTTATGTTGTCAGCTTTTCATTTTGCATACTATAGAGGGACACGTCGTACCAGCGTACTTTGATGTGAAAATGTGGGCCTGGTACACAAAATGCGTACATGTCGGCAGGTCTGCAAAACCACAAAGATGAGGTGAAACTTCCTAAATAGTAAGGTGAATTGGAGAGGCAAGAACAAATTGTGGGATCAACCAGCAACCACTGCCTCTGGTAGGGCAAATAGTGTAAATGGAATAATATCAACAATTTCTTACCATGCAGGGCAAGGCTCCCAACGCACCAACACTTGTTTTTGACCCTAAAAAAAAACACACACAATTATATTTGCTGTCTAAGAAATCACTGGGTAAGGCATACCATTATTTTAGTACCTTTGCTTGTCTCAGTGATGAGCCTAACTACAAATATATTAACATGGTTCTGTGGGGCCGATAGCCAAGTGGTTATGGGGAGTACCACCGTCTGGCAGTGAGTCCCCAGGTTGATTCCTGGGAAGGTCAGACCTTTGTTGCATGTCACTCCCATACTCAATCTCCCTGCTTCCTGTATCTATACACTGTGAGACTATTAGGCCTGGATGATGTCTATTAAATTGCCATCAGTACATCAAAACATTGTGATGGACGATGACAGTGGGATTTGTTGGAGTCTATAGCAGATATGGAAACTGCCTCTCTTTGTGTATAATTGGTTTGTACTGGATACAGTAGTCTGAACCGGTTCTGAGTGCTGAGCAGTAAAATGACCTTGCAGTTCCTCACAGTATTGCTATGCAGAAAGCCTGGTGACGTGAAGTTAACTTAACTGTGGATTGTTAGATAGATAGATAGATAGATAGATAGATAGCTAACATCACAAATTCCTTCCTGGATTGAATGGGTTAACACATCAAATGACGCTTTCCCATTGCATAGAGTCAAGCTCAACTCTGCTGAGCTTCACTTATGTTTTCCACATCAGATAGGATCACTGTAGCCGGTTGTCACGACAATGTTAAGGATAATGCCTTTAGTATGCTAATGTTTGCCAATGTTTGGTTACAGTTGTACATTCGGCAGCTGTTCCGTTCCTGTCTAGGAACTCTTGAGAGTGTAAAATGACACAAAATAGACCCTTGGTTTCATATTACACTCTCAAGAGTAACAAACATACAAGGGTCCATTTGGTTCACAACTACATTTAGCTGGGGAAAATCGTTTTGACAAATTCCTGCCAATGGAACACTTCTTATGTAGGGGGTCCCACTCTAATGCTGTGTTCACAATGGCAGATACAAAGATGCAGTCTACCGAAGACAGCTAAAATAGCTTATCTACAATCAGCTTGTAGATCGGCTATTTTGTACATTAAACTTTTTGCCTATAAATTCCATACTTTCCTTGTAGGAACCCTGACCCATGTACCCTTTGGGGGTTAAAAGCTCAAGACAACAGTCCATAGCAACAGAAGAATAAGAGGTTTGGCATTGGCAGAGATTCGTCACAGTCTTTGTGGCCGCAAACCGGTATAACAGCTATTGCCAAGAAGCTTTGTTACAATAGAGAAATAATCGACCCAACAGAACTTTCCAGTATGTTTATAAAAATGTGTGTGTGTGTGTGTGTGTGTGTGTGTGTGTGTGTGTGTGTGTGTGTGTGTGTGTGTGTGTGTGTGTGTGTGTGTGTGTGTGTGTGTGTGTGTGTATAAATAATGGTTCTACATTTTTACCTGATATGTCCTTTTCCCAATTATCCCCTTATATATGTAGAGTTTCTTCGTCTGGGTGGAGTTACATTTCTTGCAACCTTAAATGATGAAAAGACAACAGTTTATTAAGCCATGATGCTTTGTTAATATCTGCAGTATTTTTTACATTGTGTCAATATGAGTTTGTCACCTAACCCTAACCCTTGGCAAACAAATATTACTCGTCTGGGTTTCACTCACAAAGCCCTAAGCCCTATTAGCTTAACCACATTAACCCTTGTGTCCCAGAGAACATTCAGTGTAACCAGTCCATCTACAAGTTCCAATTGTGTGCAGGTAATAAGCAAGATTTCAGCAAAAACAACAGATCTGCCACCTCACAATGCACGTTATAGCTTGGCTATTTTCAACATACTATTGATTAAGTGTAGAGGGAACAAGTACAAGTACAAATTAGGATTTAGAAGCTTTTTCTGAATATTAGCCCCAGAATGCTCAGGGTTAGAATAACTATGGCCTTTGAATCTTGGCAACTATCCACATGTTTCTTTCTTTAGTTCCTAGGGCGTTGTGGGCATCACTTCCTATCGATTTGATCCCCGATACCTGATCAAATCGATAGGAAGTGATGACCACAACGCCCAAGGAAACTTGTGGATAGAGGCCAGAAAAACAGTAAGACCATATTAAACAAAACATACCCTTTCTCTTCTCCTTTTGGGGTCTTTTTGGGCTGTCCACTTGTGTCTTTTTGGCTCTGCTACGGGCAGACGGGAGCCGAAGAGGAGGAGTAGGCTTGGGTTCCCTTGGGCTTGGGTTCACTTCCTGCCGCACCTCTGCCGGGCTGTGATCCTCCACTGTAGCTTGTAGATCTGCAATTGTTTTCTGAATATTAGCCTCATATTGCCGGGGTTACAATAACCATGGCCTTTGAATGTTGGGGACTATAGAGGCCAGAAAAATAGTAAGACCATACTAAACAAAACGTACCCTTTTTCATCTTCTTTGCAAAAGAAGCCGTGGGAGGGGAATGGGCTCTCTTATGGACAGGAGTGGTCTGAAGAGGAGGAGTAGGGGCATGAAGAGGAGGAGTAGGGGCATGAAGAGGAGGAGTAGGGGCATCGAGAGGAGGAGTAGGGGCATGAAGAGGAGGAGTAGGGGCATCGAGAGGAGGAGAAGCTTCAGGTGTGTCCTGCTGCTCCTCGCCTCGGTTCCCTTCCTGCCGCACTTCTGCCGGGCTCCGGTCCTCCTCTTCGCAGGACACTAAGTTCAGTGTGAAGTGATCTTTGGTGGGACTAGAATAGAATAGAAAAAAAAGTATTGGCAATTAATAACTAATAATAAAATAAAAACCTTTAAACACACGACTCGACTACATAAAAACAAAAAGAATGTTAACACAGAATAGCAACAGGACAGCAATAAAACATGGACTTAATACATAAGACTATTTAAAAAGCTGACAACAAAAACGAGGGGGGGGATACTAACACTGATAGACTCTCCTCAGCTGCTCGGTCCTGCTGCTGCTGCTGCTCTGCCGGGCTGCGGTCCTCGACCTCCACTATAGCTTGTAGATCTGCAATTTTTTTCTGAATATTAGCCTCAGAATGCTCGGGTTACAATAACCATGGCATTTGAATGTTGGGAACTATAGAGGCCAGAAAAATAGTAAGACCATACTAAACAAAACGTACCCTCTTGAGAAGGGTCTGGACTCTCTGCGGCTGGACTCTCTGCGGCAGGACTCTCTGCGGCTGGACTCTCTGCGGCAGGACTCTCTGCGGCTGCACCCATCTCTGGTTGATCTGTATCCGCTGTGATTAGTCAATTAACAAATCAACATTTTGTTAATATGTAGTATAAATTTTAAATGTGTACATATTAACCGAGACAAAATCATGTACTTAAAAAAAAAATCTTTAAAATATTGTATATATATATATATATATATACATATATACACATACATATACATGTTTTCTTACACGTGACTTTCAAGAGGTACTCATATGCCGTCTTCATGGTTTTAAAGACAGTCATGTACACATCATCGATTTGTATGGCCTGGATGTGGTCACAAATCAACTTGGCTTGCCCGCCTTGCCGTTTACCAAAGAAGAGTATTGGCTTGAAGCCTAAGGCACCAAGTTTTGCAATCTGAAATGAACAAAAGAAGAAAAGCAGTTGGCATACATAAGTTAAAACCACTGAATTATTGAAAAGGAAGCGCAACCTGTCTAATTTATTTCATTATCTTAGAAGCAACATTGTTGTACCTCAATGCTCATTCCCATGTAAGGCCATATGTCAATTATGTATTATCTGACAGACAACACAACTTCCTCTCTTTATCACAGTTTATAGAGAGAAATGGCTTCTTCCACACAAAACATTTAAAATGGCAGAATAATGTATAAGTTATGGAGACCATGTTTACACCAGTGGTAGATTAACCTCCAGCAACCCTTCACTTTTTTGATTGTCATATTATGTTAACCCATTTAGACCTGAGGATGATTCTAAAAACACCTTCTAAATCGCCAAAAAGAAAATATGTAAAACAAAATAAAATAGCACATCTACAAGATCTCAATGTGTTGCAATACAACATGTGAGTTTGTAGATCAGCATTTTTTGAATAGCCGAAATATAATAGGGATTAACTGTATGATTAAACTGTACTGACCATGGTTTTACTGTGCTTGACTGACCGGCCAACTGACCTGAACCCCATAGTGAATCTATGTTGTATTGTCAAGAGGAAGATGAGACACCAGACCCAACCATACAGATAAGCTGAAGACCGCTATCAATGCAAACCTGGGCTTCCATTCCATTCCAACACCTCAGTGCCACAGGTTGATTGCCTCCATGCCATACCACATTGATCGATATATATATTTTATATATAGTTTTACTTACTGCAATTCTTGCTGAGTTCACGGCCCTGGATGCATTTTTCAAATTATGCTGCCGTGTGGCCCACTGGGCGTCAAACTTTGCTGCCCTAGCAGCAACTTTGGGTGTGGTGGTGAGCTGACCTAAACAGGCCCCACATGTGGTCTTTCTGGGCTCAGCCACCACACCACATTGGGGACACGTTCTCTTCTTTGGTTTTGTCATGGCAGGCAGTAGAGTAGAAACCACTGGAGGACAGACATGATGATAACACAACAAGAAAAAGACAAATAGCATTAGTTCTTCAGCTGTCTGAGGAAAGCAGCAGCACAGAGCAGAGAGATGGTAGCTGTACACCTAAAATGAGCATTCCTCTATCCTCATCCTCCACTACGATTCCTGACTGTAGCACAGGGGAGGGAAGCTCACCATTTGCTATATGGACAGAGGAGATGTGGGCCAGAAAAAGGAGGCATACCCCTGGATCGACTGTAAAAACTGGGGTGCAAAGTTTGCTCATACATTATGGATTTCTTTACCTTCAAAGAAAAACCCTGTAATAATCATAACCCAGCCCAATAATAACACAAAACTATATAATAAATTAAAAATATGTTTAAGTGTTTAAATTCCTCATTCTGCTGGTTACCCCCTGGATAACCCTCTAAGGCAGGGGTTTTGAACTGATTTTGACCCAGGGACCACCATCCTGACAAAGAGCAACCTGGGGACCACCACCATTGTGCGTGGCGGGTCCATCATAGACCCACCCGACACAATAGTGGTGGGGGGTTCATGCACCACAGGGAGCTGGAGAAAATAGCTATAATATCAATATAATATCTAATAAAATACAGTAATTTTGTTTGAATATGATGGAATATTATTAAGGTTTACTGTGATTAAGGTAAACTCACATTTCATATCACACACACACACCATAGACTAGAGTAAGAACTCCTGTAAGTTATTAAAAGTAAAACATAAAAATAAAAAAAAGTTTTAAAAAAAGTTTTTTTGTTTTTTTTTTGGCCAGGGACCACCTGCAATACCTCCGCGGACCACCAGTGGTCCGTGGACCACCGGTTGAAAACCCCTGCTCTAAGGTCTCTGACCCAACTCTGAGAAACATCACTTTGATTCCATTTGTACACTCTTTGAGTGCAAATTGTAAACACATTCTACATTTATGTCCACAAAGGGCAGATGTGATAAATATGAAATATACACAGGGGTGCACATATATACAAATGAAGGCCAAAAATAGCAGATATATTTAGCTCAATCACAAGGCATTGTTGTTGCTAGATTAGCTTGTTAGCTAAGCTAACCTAAATCTCCAAAGAGATTGTCTTAAACTGTCTTCAACTTACACACCCACCAACTTTCGAAAGTACATACCCATACATGTTAACAAAAAAAACAGGTTCTGTCATTTTGTGGTGCAGATTAAAGATTTATTTTCAGATGAATGAGAAAATAAATGGCTGTTTACCTGTTTGGGTTGAGGGAGACTCGAGTAGTTTGCAATACGCGCGTTCTCAATGGAGGTCAGATGCATTGTGGGAGGAAGTGAGGTAATTTGAGGCATTTGTCAGACTGGCACTGAAAAGTGGAACTTCAACCTGGTTTTGGCACTTTCTCCATACAACCTGTACATCTACAGAAACGTTCAAATTTCAAATATAAAGTGCTTAACCTATGGCCACGGATGTTAATATTATATACGGATTTTCATAAGTTTCTGTATTGTCTGTAGTGTTCAGTAAAAAGCATTTTAATCCAATCAGTGGCCATTTTCTGAGACTTTTCTCAATGCTTTCAATAACGTCAGCCTATCGATTGGGAGGTGTACTGCACGCTGTTACATAATTAACTCTATGAGTAAGATGACTATCAATCGGATTAAAATACTTTTTATTAGAAAATACGGAAAATACTGGTTCTTTTGAGAACCCGTACATAATAATAAAATCTGTGGCCAAAGGGTAAGCACTTTGTATTTGAAATGTGAACGTTTATGCTATGCACGGTGTTACTTGCCGAAAATATCCTATCCACAAGCTCAAAATGAGTATCATCTACATCCCGTTGTGATCTTTGTAGATGGTGTATTTTAGGCACACGGCACCATTGTACGAGGAATGCGTCTTGGTGTAGGCCTATGTTCAATAGGCCAGTGGTTCTAAAACTTTTTCATGTCAAGGACCCCCAAATTGACACTTATTAGCCCACGGACCCCCATTTGAAAAGATATACCAGGGACCCCCAGTAGAGAAGATTTTTATGGCTCTAGCAGTGATTCTCAGACTTTTTTTTTCAAGGACCCCCAGTTTGACATGCATTAGGCTACGGACCCCCATTTTATGGCATTTCTATATCTGGGACCCCATTGATATTGTAAAATCAATGTTAATTTAACTCTGAGCCAAATTGACCCTTATGGGTCCATTTGGTTCCATTTGTACACTCTCACAGTTACAGAACCAAAAGGGTTCATTTGGTTCCTAACTATCAACTATATTTAGCTGGGGACCCCCCGGAATTCCCCCCAGGACCCTTTGAGAACCAACGCAATAGGCTACTTTTATAAACCGACAACTGCTGGTGTTTATTATTTAATACATCTGATTGCAGTTGCACTTAAAGCTGAATTGTCTTGTCAGATTAACTTACATGTAAGCAAACTATAAACCCTAAAACCACACATTCTGTTGCTGACTTATGAGCCTTCAAACGTGTCTCAGTGTCAAGGTTCAAAGGGCACCTGTGATGAGCAGGAACAACCCATAATATTTACACTGAAATATGTTTCTATGTAGGCCAAGGCCTTTCAAATGATGGCTTTGCTGTTGTCCTATGACAGTTTCCATTTTCCATTTCCTTCCAAGCTATGAGTCTTAACAGTCATACATTCTCAGACCATTTCAGAGTCATCCTAGATAACATCAGTCAAACATACTGTATGTTTCAGGAATTATTTAGTAACAAAATGTGTTATATTGATATTGATGTGTACCTCATTCATTACAATTTGGAAAAGTTTAGACCCCATTTCTCCACAAACTATGTACCTTATATATAGTTAGATTTAGGGTTAAATGACCCTAACCCTAACACTTCCCTTTGCTGAATATGGCCATTAGAGCCTTATTCCCCAGGGTAGCAGGATGGACCTCGATTACAGTACATTGTAATGTTATGTCTTTTAAAATGACAATAATTTGACCTTTTATCAAAAGGTCCTGCCTCTTCTGCAGGGTAGCAGTCTACACACGATTCTATGTCCCTGAAAGCCTGGTTCCACCGATGTGACTTATGTAGCAGATCTCAAAATTTGGTCAAAAACATCCTTTAGTGAAATGACAGAAGTCATTATATTCAACCCCACTTGCCCGAGGTGGCCATTATGTGTTCCCACACTCTCTGATACTCATGTATTTTATGTAGACACACACCTTGATAACACTTGCTATGCATCCCATGTCTATAATGTCTTATAAGCATAGTTGTAAAGCACTATAATCTGCTTATGAGTGCTACTATACTAATACAGATTCTTGGAATTTATTGTGGTTACATTCCCACAGGCAGCTTAAGCCAGGAATCACCTTGTAATGTAATATTTTGTTATCACGTGGTAATAGGCTGGCTGGTATACAATGATTAAGAAAATATGTTTGAGCCCCAGAAATGTCCCAACTCTCTACCTTGAATGATGTCCACAACATTTGTCCTCCAGCTATTGGGAATGAAAGCATATGTGGTTTAGTATGAACAAAAATATTCTAAGAACATGCTTCATAAGAACATTTGTATAACAGACATTTACTGAAAAATGTATTACTTGCATAGAATACAAACAATACACGTGGGCATTTCCTGGTGTTCTACAAGTAGCTTTAACTATTTTTCATCAGAATCAGTGTTATTGGCACATTACAGGTTATATAGATGCTTGTATTAATCCTAAGGAGGCAATGGAACAACAAGGAAGGTTTAACTGACGTTTATTAAGGTGCAGAGAAGTGTATAAATCAGACAGCATTTCCGTGTGAATCACACCTTCATAATGGTCCAGAACTACCATCAATAATAAACAGTATACAATAGTATACAAACATGTACCCTGCAAAACACAAATCACAGTCGCACAATGGAAAAGAAGCCCCTGGGCCTTATTTGATTTGTGTCATCACATTAGCATAAACTTAGTGTACTGCCTGTACTGTTAAAAGTCTTAACAGGAAAAGGGACCACTTCACCCATTCATACAAACACTTCAGAACCATTTCACCTGCTACTGTTCTCACAAAGACACAAAGGAACATGCACACAGAACCCATTGAAATGCATACTTTTAAAGCCTGTGCACTAAAAAGGTCTGTCACAGACATTATCCTCTCAAACATCAAATGCATGAATGTATGAAGCAGTCAGTAAGTATCCATGTCCATTATGGTAATATGGTAGCCTACCTGCAGCACATACTGTGCAATGGACATACCTTTCTACTATAGCACAAAACACTGGAGTGGTCAGTGGTCAGCATGCAACAAGCTGATGAATCAAGTTTTGGTTAACGGTTAGGGAAAGCAAAACAAAATTGTCATCCTGTACAACCAACCATCCAAAATATATTTTGGGTATATGGAATGTGTTCCAGTTGGAATGTGTTACAGGGCCACAAGAGAACTACACATTTGGCCCACCAGTTGAATATCACTGGTTTAGATGGATGTTTACTGTGATATCATGCTCTTGAAATATATATATCTTATTTCAGGGGTTGACACTAAGGTCTCAGAGGCACTCGCCTGTCGGGCAAGGACAGGTCATGTTCTACTTTCCCAAATGTCATCCATTATGGAATGATATGTTACATTTTGATTACCGTTCAATTCAACTTTTTTTTTTTTTTTTTTACTTTCAGGTTTCTACATACATAGCTGTGAATATGACTATGGGTTCACACTTGCCATTTTATATTTTTAACTCAATTCCTGCCAATCACGCATAAATGCGATCTATTAAATAGCGCACTTGGCCGCCAATCACGCATAAACGCGTTCTATTGAAAAAAATGAAAAAATATTGGAATTTTTTTTTTTTTTCAATTTGACCCAAAGACCAAGGAGATATTATTTTTCGAAGGAAAAGACTCCCATCCACTTCCTTGCTAACTTAAACACCTAAAAATGATGTATCTCGGCTCCTGAGTACTTTTTAAATTTCAATGAAAAATCTCTGGCAGACAACAGCAAAAAATCTGAAATAACTCTGGCAGACGAAGTGTTAAGTGTAGCAACAGTGAGAACAGCACATTATAGGCAAACAGTGCTCTTTTTTTTACATTCCACAGACCAGAAGAAAGAGTGCTCTGGCCAAGTTCAGGTGTTTAGGCAGACATCTCATGTTGTGTTTATAAAGATGATTCCGTTGGCGTCCGCTCTCAAACAGTGGAGGGGACGTGCTCTCTGCATCCTCATGTGTTCTTCATAAATGGTTGGATTGTGTTCCTTGCTGAGGGCCAGAGTCAATGACCTCCTCTCTCCTTCTCCTACCCCATGCTCCATCTGACACAACACAGCCCTGCTGTCCCCAGTCGGGCAACCTGAAAGCAAACTCCACCTGAAGTTTTATTTACCTGCCAGGGGCAGTTTAGTAGTCCACAAACGGGAACAATCAACACAAATCGTGGTAATCCAACATTGGGAGTAGTCCATCAAAGAAAAGTGGTCCAGTGTGGCTGTAAAAAAAGGCCTGTAGGTAGGAGTGGTTGAGAGGGAGCGAGATAGACATGACCAGAGGAGAGCCAAATGAAATGGTCTGAAATGGTTGCCTATTCCAATTCGTCCTCAGACATGTCTGAGTCACTGTCATCATCATCTGTGTCGTCCAAAAAGGTGACGTTCTCTGCATCATTTAGAACTTTCATGTAACTATCCCGTGTCAGCATCATTACTTTTCGGTTTTCCCACTGCTTACGGAGGATTATGCACTGGAGTCCTTTAACACCCTCGAAACTTAGGTTCCACGGTGAGCCTTGGGGTAGAACACAAGACAAAACCTGTGTTAGTAACAGTCATCAGTGGTATGTATTATATTCATGAAATATTGTAACACTTGCTATGCATCCCATGCCTATAATGTGTTATAAACATACTTATACAGTTTTAAGTATAGCACACATGAATAATGCCTTATAACAATAACCATAACATTATATGGTTATTGCACATATAATAGATATTTGTATAATGACGTATAAGGCCATGTACGAATGAATTGGTGTAAGCTTATAAAACTATAGTTACAGTTATAAGCAATCAGAACTGCAATCATAAACCATTGTATAATGACACTTCCTAACAATCCCATCTTAATTCTCATAGTAGTAATGCTTTATAATCACGCTTATAATGCATTCTAATATTTGTTAAAATCCATTATACTGTCATAACTGTCTATCCATATCTGTCCTTAAGTCACCTTATAAGGGCCGATGCGTACTCCACTTTTAGAGCAGAGTTAAAATGGGTTTGGCTCTGTCCAAACAACGTCATTCAGAGGTTCGGAGGGTGCTGCCGAGATGTTTCGACACCCGAAACTCAAGTCATCATGAAATGCTATTTGTGTTATGATAACTGTTAAAA
This sequence comes from Gymnoscopelus microlampas, assembly GCF_963454915.1. Taxonomy (NCBI): domain Eukaryota; kingdom Metazoa; phylum Chordata; class Actinopteri; order Myctophiformes; family Myctophidae; genus Gymnoscopelus; species Gymnoscopelus microlampas. The sequence goes on from NC_139943.1 coordinate 44,712,103, forward strand.
CGCATTAAGATTATTTTGTGGGTGTTTATTATTATAATTATACAGTGTTATACGCAGATTAGAATGTATTAGAAGTATGTTTATAATGATTTATAGACATGGAATGCATAGCAGTTGTTACAAAAAAAATCTATTGCAAATACATACTCATTGGCCCCGAAGAAACACTGCAGGACAGCTCCTTCAGGACATGGTCATGAGCTGAAAGACTTTTCCAGTGATGTTCCATCTCAGTCACCAGGATTTCCTTCTCCTCTGTGAGTCGCCTTCCTGCCATGATGACGTCAAACACCCGTCTCTTTGTTCTTAGATCAACAGTGTCTGGAATGCATTTATGACAAAGATTCACAGGGAAAATGAGCAGTGTTAGCCACTTAGACACTTGTAAACACACCACTCAAAGTTGCCTCTCCCAAACTCAACGAGCAAGTGTGTATATTATGTGTAATTATGGGTCAAATGTGTTGGAAGCAGTCAACAGACTAGTGTACATACCACTGTGTTGTAGCTGCCATGGCCATGCTGTATCAACAGATAGGATGGTATCCATGCTCAGGTGTTCTGCGCTAGGAACCAACCTGTTGTACTGTTCCACAACAGAAGCTAGGATCTCCTTCTCCTTCCTCATCTTTCGAAGGATCCTGGCACGAGCTTTTGCTCCGTCAGTGTCTTTATGCAGACGCTGAGACCTCCTTTTGAGCCCAAGGACCAGCATCTCTATCCTATTGGCCAAGGCATCAGGCTCATCAGCAGTAGTTGTTGGTGCTGCAGAGAGGAAATCGGTGGGTACAAAACCACAGTATAAGACACAAGGATTAAGAACCCAATGTCACTGAACTCCAGGTAACGTGACCATATCACCCCCATCTTAGCTGTCTTCACTGGTTACCCGTTAGTGTCAGAATCGATTTTAAGATTTGACTTATTACTTTTAAAGCTGTGAGCAAATAATATGTGCATTAACAATAATCAATTCCTCACCTTCTGCCCACTCCTTCACATCCTTCACCCAATCCTCCAACTGGCTCTCTGACACCGCTAATTCAACCTTTAGTTGAATTAGGTTCTGCTGTTGGCTTTGAAGACCTTTAACGGCCTACAATGACAAAGAATCAGAGACAAGAAAACAAATGTTTGTCTCAAACACGTAAAATACTGCCTCATGGAATATTAAAAATGTTAAAGAACATCACTGATATCATTACCTTCTGATATCGGCGAGACAGAGATGTGGCTAAATTGTCAATCTTTTGTTTATTCCAGCGCATGGCCATGAGACACAACATGTCTGTGCGTCCTGCAAATATAAATTGATGCAAAGTTTCAAAAATGATTGAAAACGCCAATATTTAGCCGATTACAGCACATGGGCATGCCAGTCAACATGTTTGTGAGTGCTGCAAATTGAAATTGATGTTAACATTATCATAATATATGTTAACACATAGGCCTAAGTAAGTATTATTATACTTGTATACGTTTTTGAAGTGGTTATCTCACCTGCTTTTGACATGTGCTTGGTGGTCACTGCAATTCTGGAGAGGAAGGCATTGCATTGCTCAACCTAGACAGACAGACAGACAGACAGATAGATACCTTTATTATCCCAAGGGGGGAAATCAGTTGCCCAGAGGCAGCACAGCAGTTAAGGTTACAAGTTACAGAGACGTATGAAAAGGAAAAAGTACTGTTAAGTACCAAAAACGTGTCCATAACAGTCAATGCTACATAATTATATCACTTACCTCCTCTCCCAAAGTTAATCCAGCTCCATCTTGATGATTTCCACTCCATTTCACCTGGGAAAATGTATACAACAACAAATACAATGCACAGATTAGGTTGACATCCATGTGCCGGTGTTCTGATAAAGTAATACTATCACATGATAATGTTTCCTTACCTCACATTTGAAGTCATGGGCCTTAGCATGAAACACAGAGAGGAAGGGTTTCATGTGAAGCAGATGGTTTAATTCTGGACATTTATTTGCAACTTTCTGAAGGTATGGCCAATATTTGCATGTTACGTCCATGCAGAAGAACTTGATTTGCCTGCTGGCCAGCTGGTTCTGCAGGTATAATGGGTAGGCAAATATTTCTCCCCTAAACATATTGAGAGCGCCATGTAGCACTCCATGGCGGCACACTGCAATCTCCAGTCCCTCTTCATCAAGGTTGCTTGCAGAACGTTTGGACGTCTCTCTGGCTGCTGACCACTGACCACCACAAACGGCTCTCCCAGGGACCTAAAATATGGAAAATGGATGATAAAAAACTTTTCGTATGAGCTTATTGTAGTTGTGTAAATATAAAATAATAAAGTTCTTCATTGGGAATAACCCCTTGAGATGAACCATCTCGTTTTCAAGGGGGTCCGCAAGTTACAGAATACATAAAAATACATATCTGTAGAAAACAGAACAAAATACTACTTTCCACAAAGGATCGATGTAAAAGTACGATTAGACTTTTATCCACGTTATACTTTCTCAGTCTGCGGATAAAATGCAGCCTCTGCTGACCTTTCTTATAGACGCCATCAGTGTTGGAATTCCATGTCATCTTGGAATCAATCGTTGTACCCAAGTACTTGTATTCTTCCAGTTTCTACCTCATCCCCATCAATGACTGTTTTCTGGTGTGCACAAGCACTAGTCCCAAAAGCAACCTCCTTAGTGTTCTTAACATTCAACTGAAGGAAGTTACTCTTACACCAACCAGCAAACTCATCCACTCTTCCTCAATATCTTATCTCATCATCCTCAATCAGACCAACGATAGCATGAACAAGTAAGCTCAAGGTGAGAGGACAGCGCATTTTGAAATATAATTATAGCATGTAATCTTACATGATTGGTGGTCTTGTGTATGTAATTCACAAATCTGGTCACATCTTCATCCCTGGCAATGAAGATTCCATCAAAGTTGGCCTGTTCCTCAGATCTAAAAGGAAAGATAAAAAGAAAAAGGAAGCAAGAATGAAAGAAAAAAAGAAAGAAAACATACTCAACAACATTTTACAATAGATTTCAGCCAAAGGTTTCTTGGTAATATAAATGCTGTTACACTATACAAATTTTGAAGTACCTGGATGCACTCTTAAAACGATAATGTTTGCGATTTCCATCGACCGAAATCGCAACCATTTCGGGTGTGCATGCAGGGCACACAAAGGGCTCCTCCTTGCAGAGTTTTTCGACCTCAAACTGCACAACTTCCCACTGAAAGTAGCTCTTCAGGAAGGCATCTGTTGAGATCTTCCCTGTCTATTTCAAAATAAGGATATCAACAGTTAATGGGCAGGCAATAAATAAGCAACAAATTCAATGCACAAGACAAAAATAAAAAAATATATACTGTAGGCTAACTAAATTAAATACTCACACGGCCAAAGTGAACAGTTCGCTGATCAAGCATTCTTAAAAACGCCTGGCAGGACAGTCCTGGTGCAGCCATCTTCATTTTCTCAAATGAGAAAAATATATCTGTGGCATAAACTGTTGCGAACTGAAGTGTAGCAGGCCAGTAGTTACTGCAAATGAGATCGTCCACTCCAGCAGTCCAAGTGGCTTGGCATGACTCGCAACTCAGGTCAGGCATGCTGAGATCATATCGCCCTAGAAAAATCAAAGACACATCCACACTGTAATGTAAAACCTAGCGTGGCATAAATGAGTCAATAGGCATACGTTTGAGTTCATAAATACACCTATGACAAACCTTGTGGGAATTACCAAGTGAAAATATATTTTTAAGATGCTTAAAAAAAATTAAAAAAAATCCTTACCATCCATTGTGATCACAGCAACAGCCTTCCCTGGGTTGACCCTCAATGCCGATGCACAACCACAGATATTTTCAGGTACCCGCACAGGTACAAAGCGCTCTGAAAAAGATCATAGATTTGAATTTAGATCATTTGTGTCCAATGGGAAATAGAACATTACGATTGCTGGAACCACTTGAAGAGACTGAATGAAGAGTGAGAAAGGTTAAAAAGATTACATGGTCGTAAGACAGGACAAAAAAATTGCATTGTTTAGTGGTCAAAGTAATGAGATTAATGAGTCAGAGAGGATATGTTATGGTGTACTCACAAACAAGAACTTACCACAACGGCTATGAGCCTCATCTACAATGCAGGTGGTTGGAGGCAAAGGCTCGAAGAACCCGCCAGTCATGGCATCCCTGTTGTGCATCACGTTTCTAGTGTCTGTGTGCGTTTTGATGTCACATTCGGCACACAGGAATGGCCGTGGTTCACAGCCATGACAGCAGACAGCAGCTGGACTGATGGCACACTGTTGGCACATGTGTGTGCCTACATGTGCCCTCGCTGCAACGCGGTTAATCAGCTGGGGTCTCTCTGCCCGCCATCTCTCTAAAAGAGAGCGGTTCCGCGTACTCCAGTCGGAGGAAGCTTGGAGAGGAGCTGGGGTTGGTGCTTCCTCGATGTCAGCCGATGCAACGCTTAGGGAGTGCTGGAGCTCTTGTATGAAACGCTCTGTTAAGATAGTATTGGATATTGAAAAACAACATTATGTTATGTTTTACATTTACAATATAAAAAGTGTAATAATGGCTGTGAAAAGGTTAGTTGCACATTTATTCTGGTAAATGTGTAATACAAACATATAATTAACATTCAAACTCATTGACAGATTATTAGAATATATTATGAACATATTGCTTTGCACTAATGAAATACACACCAATAGCGTCTGGAGCATAGGCAACCTCAGATATAGTGTCAGGAACATCGATGGGAGGAACAGGTTTCTGAACAGCCTGCCGACTTGGACCAGCTAAACCAGAAAAAAAACAATATATGAAAATGTATAACATCCAATTGTCCTATTTGCTGTAAGGCTAGTGTCAGCCTGGTTATTATCCTGAGAGGACTAGTAGACTTTTCCCAAACCATAATGTGGGCAGTTAAATTAGCGTCACTTATCTGCCTATTAATATGCTATCAAATAGGAATGATTGCTATAGCTTGATAAAAAAAAAAAAGGTCTGGCGGCCCATTGGCAGGGCACTCAAAACAAATGATTTCAATGGAAGCCTTACCAAGGCAAATATCCACAGTGATATTCAATGCTTATTACATTCACCCACATCAACACAGACGGCAGAGCAAGTCCACCCATCTGACCACTTAACATGGCAGCCATAGCGGTGTGGCATGGGTGTGCCGCAAAAACATTTGACATTTCCAAGTGGATTTTACAATGGGCCTCAGGTCTAAATGAGTTAATGCTATAGCAATACTGACCCTGATTTGACTGACTCCTGGTTGATCTTGACCTTGACCTTGCAGAGATCACGTTTCCATCGCTGTCTCTCTCTACCCACCTCACCATCGTTGCAGATGCCTTTGCCTTCTTCGCTGGTGGTGGTGCTGTGCCTTGTGACTCTGGAGGAATCAAGTCAGCAAGACTTTTGGCCACAGCAGCTGCTTGTGCGCGCTTTAAACTCATTTCCAGTTCCGCGACCACATCTTTTGGATCACTCATGGTGATGGGGGGGGGGGGGGGGGGGGGGGAGAGAGAAAGAGAGAGAGAGAGAGTGTGTGTGAGAGAGAGTGAGAGAGAGAGTGAGTGGCTCTTAACAGTTGTTTTGGTTTGTTTGTTTGTTTGTTTAGCAGAGGTTCGTTGGATGAATCTGTAAGAGAAAGCAAATTATTCAGAATTTAACACCCTACATTGTAAAAGAGGATAAACAGCCCTCAACCAGATATGCAGAATCCTATACTGGTTCATAAAGCCAAAAAACACATCACAATGCCTTTGATAACTGCATACAATTAAATCCTGAGATGAACTCTGACAGTGTACAGAACCAAATAGACCCTTATGACAGTGGTTCAACAAGTTTTCCCATGTCAAGGACTCCAAATTAATATGCAACATCTCACAGTTTTCAAAAATAACAGATCTATTAAGCTCACAACAGGTCACATTGCGGTGCGTTGCAAGCTTTTAGATCAGCTACTTTCGAATAGCCCAAGAATAACATTAACCCCATAATACATTTAAATCAACTGTTTAAATAGTTCCTGTTCTCAAAATACTACGGGACATAGTTTAACTCATGGAACATGGTACCATCATTATAGTAGAATCCTCTGCCCCCCGCCCCCACCCCTCAACTGAACTTTGTCCCAACATATTTTGGATTGCATCTCTGTATTGTATAATACATTATATGTGTGACTGATGAATTGAGTACAATGGACGAAAATGGAAACAAGCCCCTGGGGCTTATTGTGTTAATATTTTAGCATAACATTTGGCTGTACTACTAGTACTGTGACATGGTTAATAAAGTATTCAATTTATCAACCAAAACCCTGAAAAACACATCCATGGGAATAAACTTTGTTTTGCCTTTAATGTTGTGCAAACAAACGGCAGATAAAATAAATAACTACACAAATGAAGGGACACAAATAGCCGAGTGTAAACGACGTGTTGTTGTGTTTAGCTTAGCTTGTTAGCTTAGCTTAGGGATAAGTACAAAGAAAGGCAGTTTTAAACGTATACAGACCCACCAACTTGCTACCGTTGGCATCCTAATGTTAACACTGTGACGTGGGTCTATCATTTAGTGGTGGTGGTGCAGATTTAACGATGTATTTATTTTTGAATAAATGTAAGAGTAAAATATCTGCAGCTTACCTCAAGGAACAGGAAGAATGAATGGAGCAGGATCGCATCGCAATGTTTACATTCCTATTGGTTTGAAAATGGCGGCTCGCAATGCATTATGGGAGGCCAAACTTCAACCTGGTTTTGGCACTTTCTCCATACAACCCGTACATCTACATAAACGTTCACATTTCAAATGTAAAGTGCTTAACTCATGGCCACGGGTGTTAGTATTATATACGGATTCTCATAAGTATCTGTATTGTCTGTATTGTTCAATAAAAAGCATTTTAATCCAATCAGTGGCCATTTTCCTAGACTTTTTTCTATGCTTTCAATAACGTCAGCCTATCGACTAGGAGGTGTACTGCACGCTGATACATTATTAACTCCATGGGAAGATGGCCATCAATCAGATTAAAATACTTTTTATTAGAAAATACGGAAAATACTGTTTTTTTTATGAACCCGTACATAATAATAAAGTCTGTGGCCAAACGGTAAGCACTTTGTATTTGAAATGTGACCGTATATTTAGACAAAGGTGTTATTAATGGAAAAAGTGCTCTGTTTTTTGCACTGTCTAAACAATACTGTCTAAACAACAAACGCGATAAGAGGGCGGATACGGAAACGAACGGTTTACGTCCGGATCCGGATGCATTACATCTGCCACTTGGAAACATTAATTAATTAATAATATATTAGATAGATATAGATAGATAGATAGATAGATAGATAGATAGATAGATAGATAGATAGATAGATAGATAGATAGATAGATAGATAGATAGATAGATAGATAGATAGATATAGATCTATCTCTCTCTCTCTCTCTCTCTCTCTCTCTCTCTCTCTCTCTCTCTCTCTCTCTCTCTCTCTCTCTCTCTCTCTCCATATACATCTGTCAATCTATCTATCTATCTAGATAGATAGATAGATAGATAGATAGATAGATAGATAGATAGATAGATAGATATATGTCTCTCTCTCTCTCTCTCTCTCTCTCTTTCTCTCTCTCTCTCTCTCTCTCTCTCTCTCTCTCTCTCTCTCTCTCTCTCTCTCTCTCTCTCTCTCTCTCTCTCTCTCTCTCTCTCTCTCTCTCTCTCTCTCTCTCTCTCTCTCTCTCTCTCTCTCTCTCTCTCTCTCACTTCAACCTGATGTTTGCACTTTTTCCATTTACGGCCCGTAAATCTACATAAACGTTCAAATTTCAACTATAAAGTGCTTACCCAATGGCCACGGACGTTAAGATTATTTATGGTTCCTTAAAAATACTCGTATATTCCGTGTTGTTCAATAAAAAGCATTTTAATCCGATTGGCTGCCATTTTCTCACAGAGTTATAAAGTATCAGAGTGCAATACACCTTTCAACCGATAGGGTCAGGTGTGAAAAGCATGGAGAAAATGGCCACCAATCGGATTAAAATGCTTTTTATTGAACAATACAAAAGATACAGGTATTTTGGAGGACCCGTACAGAATTGTAACATCCGTGGCCATTAGGTAAGCACTTTATATTTGAGATTTGAACGTTAATGTAGATGTATCGAGTGTAATGGAAATAGTGCAAAGAAAAAAAGGCTGAAGTTCAGCCATGACGCCCGTGACGGACACTACGGAATGCGGAAGTAATCTGAAATGACGTCATGGGCTTGGAAAAGTCAAAGAAATGTCCCGTTCTCAACAAATACTCATCGAAAAATTACCAAAATAATATAGTAATGCTCAGAATATTGTTGTCAGGTTTTTGTGGGTGGTGTGTGCTCTGGTGCATTTCAACCAAGTCCCTTAGCTCACGTTGTGTGTCAGTCCCATGTATTATCAATGGAACGCCTAAGAAGGCGCAGGCTGCCTTTTGAGGAATTCCAATGTATTATCTATGGAACGCCTAAGAAGGCGCAGGCTGCCTTTTGAGGAATTCTATGAATGTCTATGAGTGACCCTGGAAGGCGCATATTATCGTCGGGGGCGGACTTGGACGACACATACTGCCTTCCTGGGGTTCTGGCAAAAAGGCAATATATGCCTTCTTCGGGGTGAGACTGTGTTGCTTTTGAAAGTCAGTGCTTGAGCATCTTCTCTAACATCAGTAGTGTCTAGAGGTCAAGTGAGTGTGTGTGTGTGTGTGTGTGTGTGTGTGTGTGTGTGTGTGTGTGTGTGTGTGTGTGTGTGTGTGTGTGTGTGTGTGTGTGTGTGTGTGTGTGTGTGTGTGTGTGTGTGTGTGTGTGTGTGTGTGTGTGTGTGTGCACGTGCGCAGACGTGTGTTTGAGTAGGAGTGAATGTGGGTGTAGTTGTGGGCGTTTTCAGCAAAGACAGGAATGAAGCCCTAAGCTTCAGGGAAGGTGACATTCTAAACTCTCTCTCTCTCTCTCTCTCTCTCTCTCTCTCTCTCTCTCTCTCTCTCTCTCTCTCTGTCTCTCTCTCTCTCTCTCTATATATATATATATATATATATATATATATATATATAATATATATATATATATATATTATTCTGTATATGTTCCATCAAGCTAAATTGTATGCAATTTACACATGGTTCAGGATGTATTAAACTCAAAATGTACAGGGTAGAGTCTCAGTCACTGCAGTCAGGGTAGAGCACAGGATGAGTGGGGTAAAACGCCCCTTCTCTTTTCGGAACAGTATTTCTACATCTGACATCATCACCACCACCCACTATAAAACAAACATTTATGGCCATATATGACTTCAGATAGCCAGCCAATGCTGTCATGTGTCTGCTGAGAGAATGTCTGGCATTCATTTCCAGGACAATGATGTTCATTGACCTCTTAAATATAACTGCTCTTGAGCACATCCTGACAGAGGTGGAGGTGGAGGTGCTGGTAGGCAAAATAATGCACACGAAGACAGAAAACCTCCCACTGCTTCTCTCAGGAAGGCACCGCACACTCCAATGAAGATAGACAGCCCGTGTTGGCTTTGTCAGGTGCTATATACTGTAGCAAAGAAAGATACAGTACACAGCACTTAGGGCCAGTGTGTAACATAGAGGGAGACAGCGAAAGAGAGATAAAGAAAGGAGAAAGACAGAGAGAGAGAGAGAGAGAGAGAGAGAGAGAGAGAGAGAGAGAGAGAGAGAGAGAGAGAGAGTGAGAGAGAGAGAGAGAGAGAGAGAGAGAGGGAGAGGGAGAGGGGAAGGACAGGAAATACCCTGAAAGAAGGGAGGGGTTGGCAGACTTTGGTGAGCATCTGCGGGGCACACGCTGGGTGGGGCGCAGGTTGGACGGTGGGTCAGATCTAGCTCGTTACTGGCTGCTTAATTAGCTCCATCTACATGCTCAGCAGCTCAGCTCACAGCCTTCCGGGCCATGCGTCAGCGTCACACAAAGGATGCGATGACACTCCCCTGCAGTGCGGGCCTGCTATTTAACATGCAGGCGAGTGAGATCCCCTCGAGTGTGCAGATGCTGGACCTTCACATGCATTATGTACATACACACATCATATAATGAGCTTTATAGGTATAGCGTACACATGCACACAGAGTACAAACTGCGAGAGCACGCACGCACGCACGCACGCACGCACGCACGCACGCACGCACGCACGCACGCACGCACGCACGCACGCACGCACGCACGCACGCACGCACACACACACACACACACACACACACACACACACACACACACACACACACACACACACACACACACACACACACACACACACACACACACACACACACACACACACACAGACAGACAGACAGACAGACAGACAGACAGACAGACAGACAGACAGATCATCACTGTGTTTCTGTCTCACACACAAAACACACAAATGAAATGACCACCGCTGAGCGAGCACGCAGAGCAGATTGTCTGGTGAAGTCAATTACACTGGAGGTGCATCACCTCTGCGGTTCATCAGTAGGCCTTAAACAGGCTGCAGAGTAAACAATGCAAGTGGATTTAATAATGCCTTCCATTCGAATGCACACACACACACACACACACACAGACACACACACACACACACACACACACACACACACACACACACACACACACACACACACACACACACACACACACACACACACACACACACACACACACACACACACACACACACACACACACACACACACACACACACACACACACACACACTAATACATTATGCATGCAGTGAAGACACTGGAAGAAACATTTCACTCTATCACTGTTTTCCTTTTTTCCTCTCACCCTTTTCTGCTCCCACTTTCTTTTCTCCTGTCATTCATTCTCTCTCTCTCTTTTCTCCCTCCCCATATCTCCCCCCCCCCTCCTCTCTCCTAATGTTTTGAGGAATTCATAGCAGCTAGTGACGTGCTACATGAAACCTTTTCCAGTTTTCCAAGTCAAATCCCCTCAAAAGCAGAATCCATACATCTCAAACATATTGATTGTTTGGGAGGTAGAAAGATGATAAGGTTTGTTTGTGACGATTGCTTAAATATATTGCCTGAAGAAATTTGGCTTTTAGCTTTTAGATCCATTTGCTGTCTTGTGTGAATGTTTTTATTTCCCCCTATTCTTTAAAAAAAAAAAATAATTTACATTCTTTGGGAACATTTTTTAAGTGGTTAGGATGTGGGTCCTATACTGTGGTAAGAGTTTATTTTTTTGCAAGCCATTGTGTTCACACTTTCCCACGGTTTGTAGTTAGAGATCGAACACAGTTTGTTTGTAATATGTTGTCAATATGTTGTAAGAATTTCACAATAACTATTGCAGCCATGACACTCTTGGTTCTTCTTTAAAAGGGAAGTAAGCAGCCCTGTCTTCATTGATAGAGACACAGCACAGGGAAGGCACATGTTTTGTAGTCTGAGCTTTGTGGGGGTCTCTAAAGGTTAACGATATAGGGCAGAGATAAATAAATGAACAATAGCCTTTAACAGGTGTGTGTGTGTGTGTGTGTGTGTGTGTGTGTGTGTGTGTGTGTGTGTGTGTGTGTGTGTGTGCGTGCGTGCGTGCGTGCGTGCGTGCGTGCGTGCGTGCGTGCGTGCGTGCGTGCGTGCGTGTGTGTGTGTGAGAGAGAGAGAGAGAGAGAGAGAGAAAGATAGAGAGAGACTTCATTGCTCATCACATGGTCCAACACTTTTACACACACAGTTTTTTTGCCTAGTGAACAGCAAAAAGCCTTCATGTTAGTGTTACGCAGACAAAATATGGCAGTGGCAGGTGAATTTGAGTTGTCTACTGTTTTTCTTTCTTTGTTGTAGCTGACTTGAGAGCAGCAGCATACGTGCTCTCAACAGGCAATAGTTCACAAAAGATTCTACTGTTGGCTTGGTGGTATAGTGTCCTATTTACGGTTCAAAGTGAGGGCTGCAGCCCCATGGGGGGCCAACTGGACAGAAGAAAATGAAAAAGTTAAATCAAATAAAGAAATATATCAAAAGAAAGGAAATTGAATTTAAATTCAAATTCACTTTGCGATTATCATGCCACCTTGACTACTTACAAACTGGTGTCCCTATTTTGTCATTATTGTCATTCAAAATAATTGCTAAACTAGAAAAAGTGCTCCTCGGAGCACAGGTCTCCGCCAGGTCAGGTAGGTTATTGTGGCCTCCTGGTGGCGCTATAATAGACCAATGTGAAAAGGGTGGCATTTCTTCCTCGGCCTACTGGGAATGTGCGTGCATTCATGATTTGAGGCATTTTGTTGCAAAAATGTGTTTTGCTAAATTAAACCTGCTGGTGGCGCTATAACAGGGTAAGGTGAAAAGGGTGGTATTTCTTCCTCGGCCTATTGGGAATGTGCGTGCACATTTTCACAGAAAGCGCACGCTGCATTCATGATTTGAGACATTTTGTTCAAAATGGACCAATCCTGCAAACTTTGGAAGCCAACCTTAGCCAATCAGGATGGAATATGACATATCAGATAGATCCGTCTTGATCACATGACTATAGAGATAATGAGTACCGATTTGCGTGATGTTTGGATAAAATCTATAAGAGTAATATCCAAAAATGGGTTTTGCACAAATCGGCCTCCTGGTGGCGCTATAACCGGCCCATGTGAAAAATTTGGGTCAGAGGTTCTGAATTGGCACCCAAGGAGTGTGTGTGCACAGTTTCGCAGCAACCGGGCCAACGGTGCCGGAGATTAGCCGCTCGCAGACAGATGGACACACGGACACACGGACGGACGGACGGACGGACGGACGGACGGAGGGTAAAACATACTCTCTCGCCATGCCTTTCGGCGTGGCGGAGACAATAATAATATATATATTTTTTAAACCTTGTGAGTTTGTACGTTGGCTATTTTCAGTATTCCAAAAACATCTTTAAAGCCATTTTGCAATGGGGGGAGGGGGGCTGCAGCGAGAGGCTATGGCTAATTAGGGTTCCTTGGCATGGAAACGTTTGACAACCCCTGATAACTACAATGTAACACTATAAATGCAGGGTCACATTTTGACGCAGAGTGGATCGAACATGACACACAAACTTTGGTTTGGAAGGTGTTGGTTTCCTGTCTTGAGGTAAAAGAGTGCCTCTGCAGTAACACAGTGACAGAGATCCATGGCTGTGGTTTGCTGACAACAGCAATGCTGCCGACATCACTCAGGCAGCACCGTTCTGCAGTCTGACTCCAGAGCTGTTTGACACGGCTTTTACCAACAGGAAATATGATGAACTGGAAAATCATTTAATTTTCATTACATAAAAACTAGCAAACTGACATTAAGAAAAATGAAACAAAGAAAAAAGAAAAAAAGAAAACAGCAGGCCAATTGAATCCCTCAATCTATGTAACCTCGAAATAAGTCATAGCTTTTGTTCTTCAATAGTTCTTTTAATTAGTAATACATTCATGGATTTATTTTATTCATAAGTGAATGGCTGAATTGTAAATGAATGAATGAATGAATGAATGAAGGAACGAACGAACAAACGAACGAATGAATGAATAAATTAATTGTGAATACACTGTTAATTCATTCACTTATTCATTGACTCTTTCTCACTAGAACAGAAAGTGCGGATACTGCGGGACGAGAGACGGGAGATGAAGGGCGGGAGAACATAGATGAGGAACAGAGAAAATGAAATGCCATCTGCACGCCTCCAAGTCCAACTAATCAGCCATAAGGGGCTAGAAATCCATACAGGGTATAAATAGGTTGAGCAGCAGAGATGGTAGATTGATTTCCTCTGTTACTGGCAGTAATATGAGCCTCACCGTGTGTGTATGTGTGTGTGTGTGTGTGTGTGTGTGTGTGTGTGTGTGTGTGTGTGTGTGTGTGTGTCTGTGTGTGTGTGTGTGTGTGTGTGTGTGTGTGTGTGTGTGTGTGTGTGTGTGTGTGTGTGTGTGTGTGTGTGTGTGTGTGTGTGTGTGTGTGTGTGTGTGTGTGTGTGTCTGTGCGTGTCTGTGCCGTGCGTGCGTGCGTGCGTGCGTGCGTGTGTGTGCGTGTGTGCATGTGTCTGTGTGTCTGTGCATGTGTACAGTATACGCGCACGTGTGTGTGTGTGCGTGCCTACAGAGCATACAATCTGGCGATTAAAAATGACATGCAGACGTTTGACTGCACCACATAGACATGACTGAGGGGAGACTAGTAGAGGTGAATTGCTGCAGCTGGCATGCAATCGGCATGCATCCGCTGCACCATGCGGGCGCCTGTCTGGCTTACTAACTGCCCACACGTGAGTCAAAAAATGACCCCCACTTTTCTGTCAAGTCGTAAACATGGATTATGTCAAAGCCATCTTGTAGCATCAAGCTAATCAAATTAAGCAGGTTGGAGGTTGGGGTGAATAACTGGAACCAATCATTAATCTTCGTTTTTAGACACACGTCACACACACACACACACACACACACACACACACACACACACACACACACACACACACACACACACACACACACACACACACACACAAGCGCGCGCGAGAGAGATCAAATTCTCGCTGCTATTGTTTCAGGTCAGTAATCAGTAATCAGTATCTCAGCATGAAGTCATTCTTTTCTCGTCCCCTCCCCCACCCCATTCTACCTTCCTCCACCCTCCATACAGTATCTATGTACTATAGTGTGTACGTGTGCACATGCGCTCATGCGTGAGTGCGTACAGGTACGTATCTGTGTGTGTGATCTGGAATAAAACACTATTTAATTTACTTTACATTTTACATATCAGACAGCTGAATAATTCACACTTTATTTCCAGGACCCAATAATGGTTGCTTAAAGAGTACGGAAGTCCTGACGTCACTTGTTCATCCCCTGGGTCGCGGAAGCAATTTCTCTATGGAAAATAACAATGGGTCATCTTAGAATCGTCTCACATAAGAATTATGGTCCAAAAATAAACAAACTGTCTCTGCGATATTGTCAGGGAGGTGGCTCTGTATCGTTTATGATAGTCAGTCACTCATATTTGATACAGCCTGTTTCTGGTGAAGATTTAACTAATTTGGCGGAAGTAACATTAGCGTTTTCTCACCGTCAGTTGCTTCATATCCATAAGAGTCAAACCGCCAGGATCATTTGTTTATGTTTGAAACACTTATCAAACGATATTAAACACGTCTATGAGAATTCAGAATGGGGGGAAAAAAACGCAACCCAGATAGGATGCGTAAATTACGTCAGACTTCGGTGCTCTATTCATATAGGCTACAGTATGTCTGTTATACTGTACGCAAGTGCTTCATTGACATTATATTTACCGTATGTGTGCTAAGACTTGATGGTACACATCATTTGTACACCATGGGACATGGAAATCTTCACACAGACATAAATGAGAATGCACACAGCCACACACAACACACACACACACACACACACACACACACACACACACACACACACACACACACACACACACACACACACACACACACACACACACACACACACACACACACACACACCTGACCGGGGCATCACGTCATGGGGCAGTGATTTGATTAGTGGTGAATGAAGCTCCTGGCCCCATCACACCGAGTCATCTGGTCTGTGTCCTCCGAGACAAGGTAATTGAATGAAGGAACGCTAATGAAGAGACATGGCCGACCACGGAGGACGAGGTAAAGCCTGTGTAGTCTTTGTAGTCATGGGTCATATCTGCTTGTTTTCAGAGAGATATTAATAGCCAACAATGGGCTTTCCCTTTCGTGCAGTTACAAGTGGAGGTGAGGGGGCATACATACGCTCATACCATACATAATGTGGTAATTGGGTTGAGAGTTGTGCTATGATGTCACCCCTCCATACTGTGCTTTGCACTTTATTCCAATCAGTAAACTGATTGAAGCTGGAACATGCATGAAGCTGTGACAAACTGAGATATGATGACGGGGGGGGGGGGGGGGAAACATCGCCCCACTCCAGTGCTGTATGCATAGCAGCTCCCTGCAGCTTCATGCTAATCCGCTTAGCTTCTCTGTGTGTGCAGATACTAACTTGCCCTGATTTCTGTCAGCTGTAGGGTTTATAGGGCCCAGTGGAAGAGAGATACTGTAGCTCCCAATGAATCTGCACACGAAAGAGAAAAAAGAAAAAAGGACAACTGCAGCAGTGTTTGCAAGGGATTCTCCATGAGAAGTCTGCCCAAAATAAGAGAAAACAGATCAGTTGAGATCTATTTGTTTTAGGGATGCGCGCATGACTGACCAAAATCAAAGTCGATTACTCTACTGCTATTAAGAATGATTAAGAATCGATCACGGGCACATCCTTGGCGGCCCTGTATAGTAGGCTATTACAGGGCCGTATAGTATATAGGGCAGTACGGAATACAGTTCATACCATCCACACTACAGTAATGGTCCATTGTCTGAACTTACTGTGCAAATCAAACCAGTGTACTGGTCATTTGTTGCACTACTGTTACTACTTTACAACTGTACAAGCACTATTTGATGCATTGTTGAATGAATGCAAAATAAAAGCGCTCATACGAGCAGCTGGCATCATTGGAAAACCTTGCATTTGTTACTCAGATGAAGCTAATCTGAAGAAGGGGACAGTTGGCGGAAAACCCATTTCTAAATGCAATTGAGATGCATCACACAACAGCTTATTCATATTTGGTAGACGATCACGACTTTGTAATTTGTGCATCGGGGTGAAGCAGTATCTGCCTTGGAGATGTTAAACAGAGTTAGAATCTTGAGTGGAGTGATCGAGCGCAGAGCGAATTGGCTCAGTGATGAGCGTGGTGGCGACAGCTATAGCTGCCCTAGTTATGATGTATTTTTTCTCCATAGGGAATCCAAAGACCCATGGCTTATAATAGCTCATCAAAGTGGCTCTCAAGACAAACCACACATATAATAATTGCATAATTTCAACGTATAATAAATTGGTAATTAGACTAAAGCTGCGCTGTGTGATATATTTGATAGTCCTAAGGCCTGAAAATAATACTGTATGAATCTTTCATTGAGAAATATACTGATATCGACAAATATGTGCACTGCATGTGCGTGCCAGCTATCCCTTTTTGAAGCATGTTGTCAAAATTCGACCTGATTCTGAGGTCCTCCCAAGACTTTGGTTGCCCTTCCTTAAGTACACCTTAGCACCTTCCTCGCTGAATGGCTGGTACAGTGATCTGTATCCATGCTAAAAAAAAGCAACAACTAATTCATGCCTTCTTTTAAACTACATCTTCCCTTGACATGAAAGCAAACAACTGAAAACAGCCTGCAGGTACTGTAGATATGTTTGTCTTACTTTGAATGCTGTAGTCTGTTGGATGCATGTGGAATGTTAATGAAAGTGATAGAGAGCCAGGGTAACGGCAGTAGTAGGAGAGGGGGAGAGAGCTGCCTTGTGTTGAAACACAATATGACTTGTTATCGTACTGACTTTTGTTTATCAATACTGGCTGCGTATCGCACAAAATGCATTAATTTGCCATGTATTTTTTGCAAAGGAATGTGACTTACATACATCATATGACTAAAAACAGTTATGAATGAATGAATGAATGAATAAACTAATGAATGAATGAACAAAAGTTTTGCCATTTTTAGGCTTCTAATAAATATTATGCATGTGGTCTCTAAAAGAACAGGGCTAAAACAAAGAATGTGTAGAGAATTTTGCAACAACGTCTGTCCAGATGCACCATGCAAGGAAAGGCTCTTCACATGAGAGCTGCATATAGATAGATATTATAAACACAATGATCTCTGTGGGCAAGAATCTCAGCGGTAACAGCTCTAGCATGCCGTTGTCGAGGTCAAACCCTTTCCACTAGCCTGTGATTGTATCTGCTCCAATTTCAGATGACAACTTGTCTCTGTGTTACTGTCAGTTCAAACTCAAACAGACGTGTTATCGATCCTCTCTGAACCTCAATGACAGCCCTTCAAATAAGGCAGCGTATGGCCACAGACTGACACACCTCCACACATCTGCTCCCACACAGCAACATCTGGACTGTTCATTCACTTCTAACGCAAAGGTCAGAGAGTGTAAAAATGTGTACACTCTCTGAGTTTGATTGTCTCTGCCAGGCCGGAAGTCCGAAGGCCGGAGACCATGCTTTCACCCCTGTCTGTCAGTCCGTCCGTCCGTCCAGCCGTGTGTCCGAACGTGTGTCAGTGTACAGCTAATCTCTGGCACTGTTGGACAGATCGGTGTGAAACTTTGCACGCACACTCCTGGGAGGAAAAGAACCTCTGCCCCAAATGTTTTACATAGGCCTGTTATAGCGGCACCATAAGCCAGATCTTTGCACAACAAATGTTTTGATATGAAATCCCACAGATTGTGTCCAAACCTCAGGCAAATCGGTACACACATTATCTCTATAGTCAAGTGATCAAGACAAATCTGTCAGATTTCTTTCAAGCGGGCCTTGCACTGCAAAAGTCCTTTGTTGACGACCAAAGAAGCACCACGTCAAGCATGGTATTTCTCTGTCTAGTAGGTATCATAGCTTGATCACTGAAGATAAAGGTGCTTAAATTAAAGTGGAGGAAATCCATTCATCTATTCCCCATTCAGTCATTATTACTCCAATAATTTTACTCATTCATAACCATGAACCTATGAGGATATTGGCCTGGACCCTCAATCAAATTGAGCAGCACTCAGGCCTAGTTGGCTCAGCGTCTATGACAGGCCTGAGAGACCATTCTGTTTTATGGCTCAGCTACAGCAAAGCTTGGCCAATCACATTAGTTACAGACCAATGGAGCCCTGAGGAGAGCTAAAATACAATTTAACTCTGTTTGTGTGTTTGTATCGGCAGCTCAATGGATGAGCAGTGAGCACTCGAGCACAAGCAAAATGTCGTTTTCCGGTTTGTGAGTCATTGAATGAGCTCACTTCCCCTCCAATAACTGAATGACTATATAGTGTTGAGAGAGTGTAAGTGTATGTTTCTTTGATGGTCAACCGGTGATAACCTGAGATACCTCCTTTCTGGTTTAATGCAGGAATGCCTTTGAGTTTGTGTGAGCCAAGCCATATGAAAAGAGCTTTTTTTTTGTAAAATGCACTACAGTGACTTTATTAGTACCATCTTTCATATGTTTTAGAGGCTAGTAAATAGGGACATGGAGGAGAAAGAGACAGAGAGAGGGAGCACGAGAGAGAGAGAGAGCGAGAGAGAGAGAGAGAGAGTGAGTGAGTGAGTGAGTGAGTGAGAGAGAAGGCAACTTAATACCAGCAAAGGTCAAATCCAGAAAGCCTCTCACTCCCAACATGGCACAGATTTGCATGTACACACACACACACACACACACACACAGACACACACACGAACGCACGAACGCACGCACGCACGCACGCACGCAGGCACGCAGGCACGCACGCACGCACGCACGCACGTCTACTGATCTATCAATTCAATTCAATTCAATTATCCATCTACTATATCTACATTCTATATGATTTATGATGTGTGGTTGTTTGCTGTAGGTCATTTGCACTGTGAGTTATTAAAAGCAGTTCCTGTAATTACTGGGGATGATAATCACTTCACCTTAAATATTAATACGCACAGAGTGAGGAAGCATCATCAATATTAATCTTGACAAGTACACTAGCGCTCGCACACACACACACACACACACACACACACACACACACACACACACACACACACACACACACACACACACACACACACACACACACACACACACACACACACACACACACACACACACACACACACCTGCTTAAACATGAATAATTAAACTAGGTTCAAGCTCTGAACACATCAAGTGAATACAAATGTCATGTATCCCATGAACAAATCGCTGATCTCCTCAGTGAATACACTTTTTCACATGCATTTCACATGAAAAATTCACCATGACAGAATTCACGCACGATTTCAATTCCGAACACGACAGTGTGACTCCCATTGACTCCCACTAACGTCATCATACATAACGATTTGTATTGTTTACTGGGAAAACCACAGTTCATTGCAAACTGTTTTAACTGCAGAGACAAACAGAGGGTCTCGGCTTAATTTGTAGTTTATAATCACAGCTGAAGAGTGACAGTAAACAGTTGGTGAGCTTGTTTTCTTTTACGAGCGGGCTAAATGTGTTGACAGCCGTACGATCTGGGGCTGTCAGCTCATAGTGTGTTTGTATGAGAACCCCCCACTGTATGTCATAAGCTTACACACACATGGAGGCAGTATTGTAAAATGGATTCAGAGGAACAAGGGGGACAGTCTGTCAGCGTGGCGATATTGTGCTCGTCCACCGAGCCCGTCCTGTCTCCCAGCTGTGCAAGGCCAGATTATACTTAGTTGGGCGCCAGACAGTTTCGCTCACAAAAATAACAGATCTACTGTATAAGCTCACAACGTGTTGCATTCAGTGGTGTAAAAAGTACTCAAGTTCTTTACTTGAGTAAAAGTACCAATAATGCAACATAGAAATACTCTGTTACAAGTAAAAGTCCAGAATTACAAATTTACTTGAGTAAAAGTACAAACATATTGGCATCAAAATGCACCAAAGTACCAAAAGTAAAAGTACTAAAATATTTGAAAATAGCAGATCTACAAGCTCACAACGCGTCGCGATGGAAATTGGAAATACTGAAGTAAAGTACAAATACCTCAAAAGTACAGTACTTAAGTAAATTGACTTAGTTACTTTCCACGACTGGTTGCATTGCTTGTAGATCTGCTATTTTGGCACACGTCACTGGCAAGCAACTAATGCCTGATTCATACTCGGTTGTGTAACGATGGCAGTGCCTGGCACGCAACTAAATATGAATCACGCTTAAACCCAGATCACATGGTTCTGCCGGGGCTCTAGCCTATGCTTGGTAAAATAGACAATCTTCAAGGTCACGACACGTCACAATGCAACATGTTGTGAGCTCGTATCTATGTGTCTATCTATGTGTCTATTCTATTTCGTGTCTATTTTCACTGACCGTTTGCCCCAGAATAGGGACCTTATAGGTTCACGTGGTTGAGTCTGAGAAAAGGCCATGAAAAGGAGTATGTTTTGACGGGAGCAGGTCTCAGACGTGATTGTGTACTCTAACTGAGCGTGAAAACAAAAGCCTTTCTTCCCTCCTCCTCTCTCCTCCTCTCTTCTCCATACATTCCACCTCCTGACACTGCTGTCACTTATCCCCTTTCCCGGGTGTACCTTCCTCTGACCTGTCCGTCATCTCTCGTGCTCTGCCTCTTCTAACCCCACCCCCATACCCT
>NC_139943.1:44733654-44751154 GCF_963454915.1 Gymnoscopelus microlampas
CAGAGCTAGTGCATTGTTTTGTTAACATGAGAGTCCATAATAAAACTGCTTGCCATACACTGTAATCAGTCCTCTAATTTAGGTGTGGCCCTGGTCTCACAGTACATCACAAGACAAGAGAGAGACAGGGCAGCCAATCAGGTGAGGTACATTCCAAACAAGCCAGGATGCCACTCCTTGCCTCTCCTATGCAGATGATAGCAAACCACGCGCCCCATGCAACACACATGCAAATAGTGTAAGTCTCAGCATTAATTGTACAGGGCTACAAAGGCCCAGTACAGTATGCTACATATGTTATTACCTCTCCGGAGTCCAGGCGTTTTTTACTCTTTACTAAGGGGGCATGCTATATAAGTACTGTATTGTAATCTGTTTATTTTCAGATATAGGTCTCTTTGTCTCCAAAAATAAATACAACTTTAAGTAAAACTGCTCATTTTCTATTTTTGTGTTTTTTATCCTAAAGTATCAAAGTGATCAACAATCTACAGTTATCTGTCATACCTTCTTCACTGTGTCTAGTAGTAAAATATCCTGTGGTTTAACACAGCTTCCTCTACATATAGATAGTGGTACATGCAGTATAGGAACTGAAACAAACCACAAATCAGCAACATGTAGTGCTCCTCCTTTCAGAGCCTTTCAGATCTGTCACCATCATCACAACCACACAGTTCAGTTCAACTGTATTGTAATTTCAGTCAGGACAGTCTCGTCCTAGAAAAACACATTTATTGCAATGCTATTGAATTGTATTTGGTGGTGTGGGTCCTGAGCAAATCTGCACATGCATGACACAGACTTGACTCTGAGCTCACAAACACAGTTATTACATGATGGCATGATAATTAGACATACAAACCCATCATACGGCAGAACCTACAGATACTCAATATTAAATTAACATGATGGTATATTTGCTTTAGATTACCTGTATAAATAAAATACATAAATGCTCCAATAGTGTTTTAGGCGGAAGGAGTGAGTATAGAACATGAGTGCACTCGGTGGCTAGTGTCCTTAAGTTGTGGAAGTTCTGCCAATGTTTTTTGCTGCTGTCTTTACAATCCTTTGTACATGTGGTGGCAGTCTGCAGTCTTGATCAGTCAGGCTGCCAAACCTGCACTAAAACATAACTTCCTCTTACAAACATGTTGTCACTAGAATGAGGAACTGGACTCAAATGTCAATACAATGTCATCCAAAAGTAGTTTTCCACAACACCACCAGAGATGGTGACCGAGAAAAGTACTTTTAGAGATTAACACTGATCACTGCGAGAAGCACTTCCCTCTATATTTCTTAAGACAAAATGAAGGCAAGCTGTCTCCTCCTTGCCATGTTTAGTGTGTATGTGTGGCTAGTGTTTAATGGCCGTATCGCTAGGACCGCAATTAAAATCAGCTGAGCTGGTTGTATGGATACAATGTTGCAGTCCATTCGTCCAGTCCAGTACAAAATGTGCTCCAGGTATCGACCGTGAACTACTCTACTCTTCCCTAATTGAAACAAAATACAGTCTGGCACACAAACTCATACGTGTGCTATACAATCGATATATAAGTGAAATATTATATAATTATCTATCTTGGCCCAGTTGTCCTACTCAAGCACTTTTGGTTGGTCATTTCTATGAGTCTAAATTAAACAAAACTGGAAAATCTATATCTACAGTACACTGTATGACGTGCTGTTTCAGCACCCGCACAGCCGTGCCAAATTGAGACGACGACAATGTTTCATACTGGTGGGTGGAAAGATCTGATTAAACGGATTGCAGGGAGCATGGGGCAGATGGTGTTGGGCTTCAATCGTACAAATGTAAGATGTAAGGT
The DNA here is from genome assembly GCF_963454915.1 of Gymnoscopelus microlampas. Lineage (NCBI taxonomy): Eukaryota > Metazoa > Chordata > Actinopteri > Myctophiformes > Myctophidae > Gymnoscopelus > Gymnoscopelus microlampas. Next base: position 44,735,493 of record NC_139943.1, read on the forward strand.
ACACAGCAGCAGTCTTTTCATCAGAAAAATTGCTTGTCACTTTCAGCTAATTGAATACAACCTTAACTATCCAGCTTGCTAATTGAAGTGGTTACCAAAGTGATTGAGGTTTCAATGAGGAAAAATGTTACTACTGTAGGATCATATAGGGCCATTCATATAGGGCCATTCGTCATCAATTTGTTTCACTTATAGATTGAAACAAATGAATCCTCTGGCATCTCACATTTTGTTTTATAATGCAATTTTAATTTTAATCATATTTCAACATCATGTTTGCATCTCACCATGTAGTGTGACTGCAGTTACCAGTCAGTAGGATTATGATCGCTAGTCAGTCATGCATGGAACATTACAGGGTGGGTGCATACAAGACGAACTATTAGTGTTATTTCAAAACATGCAGCTGTCTAAATTTTATGATTTTGCTAAACAGCTTTCATCCGATAAGGCGCATCTGATCTGAATATACCTCTACTCCGACCGATTCCTTCATATATACAGTAGGCTACATATTAAGGAAAAGTCAGATTATAAACCAGAAATGACAGTCATATTATACCAGCTTGTGCCAAGCTAAAAGCCCTTGAAAAGTAATGTCACAAGTCACGACTCTTGCATCTTACTAAACATTCCCAAATATATTAGTTAAATGAAGGTGTCTTTCACATCTAAAGCTCAGAGGTGGATTTATTAATGCACTCTTACAGGCACAAACAATCCAACATCAAAATTACTTACAAGTAGCCTATAGGCTTCTGTGTTCAATATTTTTTATTTTACTATTTTCCCCCCCTTGACAGTACATAGCACCACATTCATCCTACATAAACCCTTCCCACGCTTCCCAACCGGTTACACAAATCTACACAGACCACGTACAACACTCACAGTGCCCAAGGGTAAAAAGAAAAGAGTGGGAAAAAATACAATTACAGAATACAATGCTTCAATGAAACATCAGTTCAACCTTTGAGGGAATTCAGATTCAAAATATGACAGAAATGGTTTTCAGACCCTTGAAAACTTCTGCTTTTCTCCTTGGATATTGTATCTTAAACGTTAACCTTTTAGCTATGTCATCACCTCCTCCACCCATCGTTTATGGGTAGGTGGCACAGCCTTCTTCCAGCTTACTAAAATAACAGTTCTGGTAAAGTAATGAAGAGAAAGCTATGGCCTTTAATTGGCCTGGGGGCACCAATGTCTCTGGTGAAACCGGACCCAAACCAAACAGCACAGTCAAAGGATTGGGGTCCACAGCCGTACCACACATATATGAGAACGTATGAAATATTTCTGACCAGAACATGGATAACCTTGAACAGCCCCAAAACATAATGACAAAGGGTGGCCAGGTCCTGACCACACCTCAAGCATATAGACGGATTTCCGCGCGACGTCATCACAAGGCAGAATGCGCAATCTGCGCATGCTCGGGGGAAACGAATTGTTGCGCCGTTCACTCTGTTGTTATGTTCGGGAGTTAGCTAGCCATAATTCTGCTATTATAGGCATAATAGGCATAATGCTGCTATTATATACAAACAGATCCAACTTCCAACAAATCATTTTTATTGAGTAAACAAGGTATTACAAACTGCATAATTTAATCTACTTTCATTAAACCCGGTGAAGATCATTTCTTTTATGAATGGACATTTGACCAGAGCTGCTGCGGGTAATGGCGCCCTCTATAGGCTTAGTTGGCTTACCCCCTCCTCTGCGCGGTCATATCCTCTCAATGTTTACAAACATGAAACCCGTCTATTGGGTCTAAACCTGGATACATTCTGACCAACTTGTTTCTGGATAGATGAAGCCTGTGCAATAAGCCTATGGGCTTCTAATAAAAACTGCAGTATAATATATTCAGCTCCTTTGAACACTGTTTCAGAGACGCAGCAAATTTCATTCTAATTAATCTATGAATTTTTATGTAATATAATCCTGACCTGAGTGCCTCATTGCGGCCGCAGAGTTTCTAATGATCTAATCATTTAACTAGGCTATTGTATCAGACAGAACGCTGACAACGTTGTCAGATGGGGGAGGGGTGCTGTCGGTAAACTGTGTTGTTTGGGCCATTCATCAATCAAATAAAGTTCTCTTGATATATTTATAACACTATGGTGACAACGCTCTTGCGCCCGTTCAGAGTATGGGAAGGCATTGCAGAGTCCCCATTGACTTAAAGGACAGCCAATGAGGAAAAGGTCACAACTAGCGCAGCAACTGAATATAGACCATCTTGCATTCACAACCTGGTAAAAAACACTTTTAGGAGTAATGCTGTTGTGCAGACTTTTATTCTTTAAAACTGTTACTCTGTGTCCAGCACCAGCAACGAACTGGATGTGCGCAACCCACTTCTGAACTATATAGAATGTGCACACCATTCAAAGTAATAGGGCAACAGAACATAACATGGCGGCCCGCGTCCATTGAGTTCAATGGAGAAGTGGCGCCATGTTATCTTCTGTTCCACTTTCTTTTAGCTGGAAGGATGAATCGAAGAAAAGTCTTTGGTAGAAGCCAGCCTGCATTTATTAACCACCAAACAAAAACAAGCCAACATAACTCTGCAGGTAACAAACTTAAATTCTGCTTGTTTTTGCGCGTTCAGGATGTTTCTAAAACAGACACAAATCAGACTGAGTCCTTTGCTAGTGTCTCTGACTACCAAATCAATGGACCTGACTGCTTTTACATTGCCTATATTCAACACAAGCATGCTGCACAGGATGCCACCCCTTGGCCCTCGTCATGTACAGCAAACCACACCCCCCAGCACCAAGTACTTTCCTCAAACAGAGTAGAGTAGAAGGGTGGACACAAAGAAGTGGACAGCTACACATAACTGCCAAGTAAAATTAATCTGAGGACCATATACTATTTCCTAACACATTGACGATATGGTAAGTACCCTAAAATTGTGATGAAAATTATAATAACAAAGAAAAAGAAAACTAATAATAATAATAATAATAATATTATCTGGAATTTATGTAGCGCTTTTCTAAGTACTCAAAGACACTTACATGTGTGTGGGGGCCAGGGGAGAGGTCAATAAAAAGAGAACAACTCAGATAAGCAAAACTATATAAAAACCTTTATTATCAGGAAGTGGGTCATGACAAATCTTGAGGCCGAAAACAGTCAAAACACAGAACAATGTAGTTCTGCAATTTCCTCCTATTGCAATGTAAGACAATGTACTATATGCAACACTAGAAAAAAATGTTGGAGAAATTGCATGGGCTAGCTGAAAATAAATATAAAAACAATGTGTTTTGTACAAATATAATTTGAGAAGAATGTACCTTCAAATGTACAAAAAGTAGACATACCGTAATTAGCTTTTGTGTAGAATGTAATTTTAAAAGTACAAAAAGTTTAAGTGGAAGTAGTCAATTATATTAATTTAAAAGTATATACATGTTTAGTAGACATGCCATTTGAGTGGAATGTACGTTTAAAGTATACTGTATGTCCTGTGGTGACAGCTGACACAGCGTGGCAGAGAGACAATTGGCGACGAAAGCCTGGAGAACTGGCAAAGCCTTGGCTCAGGGGGCTTTGGAGAGGTCTTACGGGCCAAACACAAGGACTGGCACTTTGAAGTGGCCATTAAGCTGCTTCATGTTGGGTAATGATGAAAATGATCAAAAAGCTAAATCATTATGATGGGGATTTTATCTGCAACTATTAATTAGGTTGATTATTTCACACTAATTACTTTACTAATTACTATCAAAGTCAGTTTCATGTAACTGTGTAAATGCTGTCTCTCTCTTCCTAAACTGGCCCCTGCCATTCTGCAGCTCTGACACCTTGTGTCCCGCCCTGGGGCGAGAGGCTGATCTCATGGACTCTGCCACCATTCAGTATTTTCCCAGGGTCTATGGGATGTACCAGGGCTATCCCCCCGGCCTGGGCGTTAAGAGGCAGGGTATAGTAATGGAGTTGATGGAAAGAGGCTCCCTGCAGTCCCTACAGCAGGCCCTTTCTAAGCCCCCACCCTGGCCCCTGGTTTTCCGCCTGGCCGACCAGGTGGCCCTGGCTATGAACTTCCTGCACAGTAAGAAAATACCACTTGTGCATATGGACCTGAAACCAGGCAACGTATTACTGGATGCCAACTTAAATGCTAAGGTAAATATCGAATCCATCCATCTACTTTTGTATTCAAATTAATCAGGGAGCACCCTGTTCGCTCTACCAATTAATGCCATGACAACCGACAGTTTGATTACCATCTCAGGCCAAATTGCATATTGCCACATGTTTATCCTCACTAGGTCTCTTCAATTTCCTACTTAAATAAAAGATGTCTAAAACATTTTCGATCCTCTTTATTTCAATAGATATCAGATTTTGGCTTGTCTAGCGTGTCCACCAGTGTTTTGAAGACCAGCGACAAAGGTGACCATGGAGGTACTGCAGCCTACACACCCCCTGAGGCTTTTGAACGGGCATACAATCGTGTTCGCTCTTATGATATTTACAGGTAAACTCTTGAACAAAAGCGATTGATAGAGTTCAAATTGCTTTCATTATTTATGAAAACCGTTTACAAACCATTTTCAACCTTCTGTTTTCTTTTTCTTTTTTACCCCTTTTTATTAGCTATGGTATACTTCTGTGGACCATTATTACTGGAAAGGAGCCCTATCCAGGTAAATTATTCCTTATTGCATTTTAATACAGAAGCACATATAAAGTTTATAAACATATATGTACTCTGCAGTATATAGTATTAGAGAATAGAGTTTAAATGAAGTGGTTGTGGATGAGACTCTATTTCTCACACGTTCAAATGTGGGATAGGAGAGGAAGTTTCACTTCCCACAATCAACAAGTTTGCTTTGTCATATTTGTTAATGAGCCTCAGCCTTTCACCTATCTATACTGATTAAGTTTTACATTTTTGCTGTGTAAAGTTTTTTGAAAGCTTTACTTTTAGACCATTGATGTTTTTTTTCTTCTTCTTAATCTAAACCACAAAAAATGAGCCAGAACCTTAATTGTAGCTCTTTCCAAATCTTTCAAACAAACAGCCACATGCACACACAAATATATTTCCTGTGTTTTATGTAGGGGCGAGTGATTACAGCCTTCTGGCCTTCAGGATTAAACAGGGAGACAGACCCGATCTTGACAGAATTGATCCGAAAGACGCAGATGGATTAGAAGAGCTGGTTGGCCTCATGAAGAGGTGCTGGGATGCTGAGTCCACTAAGAGACCCTTGTTTAGAGGTGAAATTACATCAATACTCAGATATACAATTGGCACAGCCTTCTTCCAGCTTACTAAAATAAAATGTCTGGCTATACAATTATATTATACATTTCAAGTCTGAAAAAATATCATTTGGACATACAATATATGTGAGAAATATTTTTTAAAGGCCAGAATATATCTATATATCCGTAGCTTTTGAACATGATTTACAGGTTCAGAATATATTTTTAAATTTGGGGCAATTTTTACAAATTTAATTATTGTAATAATCAAATATTTAGTATACATCTTTACTTATTTGCAGCACAACATTCACTCTGCTACATAACTACATAACATAATGTCTACATAACTACAGCATGTACAGTATTTGAAATTCTTTCAGCATTTCATGGTGGTTTTCCTTTCAGAATGCATTGAAGTGACAAGTCATGTTGTTTCAAGGAATGCGAAGGGAATCAATAAGGCTGTCTATGAAGTCTTGACAGAGCTGGTAGGTACAGTACATGCATTCTAATTTTCCTTTGTTACAAGAAAAATAACCTTGCTGTGAATTCACTCTGTTTTTATAATACTATTGCTCCAGGACCAAGTGGACGGACAGGAGTGTGTACTACCAAATAGCTACAGTCTACCACCAGCTATACCTTCTCTGCCAGTTGTCAGTAGCAGGTCACAAGGTATATGTCTCTTCATGCATACTGCACTAAAACTACTTTTGATGTTATGATTGTATAAATTATTAATTGTGTGTGTGTGTGTGTGTGTGTGTGTGTGTGTGTGTGTGTGTGTGTGTGTGTGTGTGTGTGTGTGTGTGTGTGTGTATTAGAGGACTTCACAGTAGAAAGATTTGGTTCTGAAATGGACTTGCAGCCAAATCTGACTTGTATCAACAACCAAAATAGTACAATTAATTGAATTAAGCCTGTTCTGAGTGAACTCAAGGACAAATCAGACCCATTAGTCCCATCAGATTATACAGTATGCAAGAGTGAGTGAGTGCGTGCGTGTGTGCGTGCGCAAACACACACACACACACACACACACACACACACACACACATACACACACACACACACACACACACACACACACACACACACACATATGTGTATAAATATATATATATATATCATGAATAATGAATACTTTGAAATACTAAAAATAAAACAAATCTACACCTCTTTCAACAGCAGTGTCAAGAGATGTCAAAGTGGATCATGGTGATTTTGGAAAAAGTAAAGAACCCTCAAAGCAGGTAAAGGCTCAACCTTTGTCCTCCATACAGCTTTCGGATGACCACGCACAGGTCACGACTATAGGTTACTACTGGCTGTGTAGCCTACTCCATTGAGGGAAATGGATCAAAACTACCATGAAACTATGCAATCTAACCCTATTGGATCGGATATTTTCAAATAGCCAAAGTTTAAATAGGGCTGAAGAGGTTAATGTATGTTTTGTAATAATAATCAATTGTATACATCATATGTATATCAATTGTTGAATACATCATTGTAATCTGTTGTTGTGCATAACACAACTGACTGACATGGAAGAATAGCTACTGTATTATCAACTAGAAAGTAGGCATAACTGGCAGTCCTGGACTCATCAGCTCACATCACGAAAATGTGAATAAAATGCATCTGATAAACGTCTAGTGTAAATTGGAACTTTTAGACATTTGACTGGTTTTCAGGTTAAAGACCACTACTGTAGCCAATACCAATACCATTAGACCAGGGGTCTTCAACCTTTTCAGGCCAAGGACCCCTATAGCTGAGAGAGAGATGAAGCAGGGACCCCCTCTATAATGTATAAAAGTGTGTTTCAGATTTTTCCCTCTACACCTATATCTCTTTGCCAAAAATAGCAGATCTACAAGCTCACAACGCCTCGCACGCAAGGCGTTGTGAGCTTGTAGATCTGCTATTTTTTGGCTAAAGTTCTCCCCAGAAAAGGGATGCTAAGGGTTCAAGTGGTTAACGTAAAAAAGAAAATCATATCACAAAGATTTGGCGGACCCCCTGTAGTAACTCTGAGGACCACCTAGGGGTCCCGGACCCCCTGTTGAGGACCCCTGCATTAGACATAAATGGCGTGCGTGGAGATGTAGAAGCCATCTGTGGCCTCTGAGTTTAGTTTTTTACTTCAGTTAACTGTATTTCTCTGTAAATATATAAGGTGCTTACCCGGTTGCCCCAAATGTTAACTCGTGCTTCGGAGTCTTTGTGCACTGTAGTCCGTATTTTTCAATAAAGAAGTGTTTTAATCCCGTCTCTGTCGGATTCTGTTGGAATTCAAGTTCCCTGTATTCCTCAATGGTCGGTAGTGACAGGGCGCATCCGGTGGAAGCCGGTATTACACTCAATGTAAACAGGAAGTAAACGAGGGGGGAAATGGCGTTCAGGCACAGACGGGGTTAAAACAACATATCTATTGAAAAAATAGATAGACTAATACAGTGCACAAAGACTTCGAAGCACGCGTTAACATTTGGGGCAACCGGGTAAGCACCGTATATATATAATTTGTACATGTACGGAGAAGTACGGGCTTTACTGGTGAAAGTGCAGGACACACTGGGGGGTGATAGCCAAGACTATCGTAGCTACGAAAGTAAAAGTAAGACTCGATAAAATACATCTATGATAGTCTTGATCTAAGGCTATGTTCGGAGTCCGGACTAACAAAAGAGAGACAAGAGAACATTGCACATACGTACCCCGTGACTGTATAGGTCTTTATTATAGCGCATACACAGTGTGTGCAGAGATCGTATGCACAGGCCACGTCATTTGCAGAAGTGTGGAGACTGTGGCAGTCATGTTATTTCACCCTTCATACACTAGATGGCAACAAAATGCTTTGCTTAATGTCATATCAAGAGCATCACTTTTAGGTAAACATTCTAGTTCAACACACCCAAGGTGACTTTCCACGTGTGATTTTCCACACCCAAGGTGACATTCCACTTTGCAGTTTACTGTTTTCTCTTCACTTTCGTTCATTAGCTTGTTAATAATAGCCACAATATTACATAACATACAACCACTAACCAATGTTAGTGTGTGTCCTCCAAAAGATGCTGGACATTGCAGATTGCCATAGCAACCGGACAAATGTCAATTTTTTTGTTTGTTGCTTTAATACCCCTTTTTCTCCCCAATGTAATCGTTATGCCAATGAATTACTCCATTTGTGTGTTGTCACTGCTGTTGTGCTAGTGAGGAGCCCCCACCGGGAGGACACCAGCCTGTAGGAATACGTGCAGTGACAAATATCACCCTCCCCGTTCCCTTCCCTCCCACCCCCAAACACGGGCTAATTGTGTCCGACAAAGCCAGATGCACCACAATGTATTTGAACCCACAACCTCCGAGGTGGTGGGGAGCCGTTTTTCCGTTGTGCCGCCCGAGCGCCTAATTATTAACCTTCTCAAACTCATCTCTATAGAACGTAAGAGAGTTAAGCTACTACTTAATGTGACCCAAAATCCCACCTCACTGCTCTCTCTGTGTCTCTGCGGTCTCTGTATCATTATGTGGTGACATTTTTCTGGGAGTGCACTGTGCAAACAGCCACACTCTCTCTCCACAGGCAACGCGGATAGCCTCTAGGCCTATTCTCCTCACACACCATTTACCATGAATTAAGAGTTGGGCTTAAGGCCTAATTAAATGTTGTATTGAGAGATTGAATGAAACAATAATTATTGGTTATATCTACATGAAATATAACAGTGGGCCAAAACACATCTTATTGTTGGTTTTCAGGTTAAAGACCACTACTGTAGCCAATACCACAAAAGACATACAGTATGTTGTTCAACAGTGATATGATTGAAATAACATGATTGTGTTTAACAGGATGCTGACGAGAGTTTGACTACAGAAAAAACTGATGCAGAAAAAGGTGAGCCTTTTCTGCTCTTGCTCTATTCAATTCTTGAATGATGTAATTAGTGAGTTGGTTGTTGACTGAAAGCGTTTGTCTGCCACAGTGTACATACTCAATATCTTTCAAATCTATAAATGTACCAATTGTTACACTAATATTTATGTGAGAATGTATGACAGAGCTTTATTTGTCATTGATATAATGACATCAGTGATGTTGCTAGGTTTTCAATGTAATGGGTCCTGGGATGCAAGGGTGGTCTTTTAGATGGGTCCCAGGGACATTTTATGGGTCCCCAATTACACGTCCCCCCCCCTATCGTTTTCTTTGATCTCCAATCTCCATATCTTCTATGCGTGTGTGACTGTGTACATTATATCCTGATGCAGTGGATCTCAACCTTTTCAGGCAGCGACCCCCCAAAATAATCATATTTTAACTGGGGACCCCCCACCCTGAGGAATTAGGAGTTGAGGCACTTAATTTAGTTTGATTCAGTTCCACAGATACATATTTTGAAAATAGCAGATCTAGATCAGTGCGACCCGTTCCTGCTTTTCAAGACCGATACCGATATATATACATATATTAAAAAATCATAAATATATTTTTTCAAATGTATATGATTCTGTAGTATTAGCACACCTTATGGTAAGAAATACTAGTAGTGGGCAACAGGTGGATTTAACATACCTTTGACCAATAGAATACATTTAATCATAGAACCTTTTAATCATTATTATTATTTTATTTTGTATTATTTATGAATGTATAATTTATTTTTACTATTTATTGTGTAGACTGAAAACACTGGCTTACAGTGGAAGTATTGGCAAATAAAGAAATAGGAATTCAAGAAATAATGAAGACAAATACTGACAATGCCTATGAACATTGGCTTGCAGTTATTGCACATAGTCAACATGCAATAATACTATTAGGCTTGTCATTGAGAAAGGAAAATAAAGTTGTCTTTTTGAGGAGAAGTGGAACCTTATAAGTCACTTTAAGTTTAGCATGAGGGAGAGGGTCTACCCTCTTCAGGGAATTAATTGTTATGATATCTCTAAGCTACAGAAAACATCCAGTTGCCTATTAAACATACACAAGACACAGACGATAGACAACCGGTTACTTACAGCTGCCATTAATTAGTGCTTTTGTTTGCCTTTGTGGTCAAATCAGGGTCAAATGCATAGGATCAACGAGCCATCGTTAACCTGCTAATGTTACACAGCTGATTGGCAACATGCGTTAATCCACCACTCACTCTGATCTCCAAGCAAGTGGGAGAACACTCTAAAATCGGGGATTTTACTTTGGCTGGTCAATTTAAGATGACAACAGCAACAAAGATTAGTAGTAGACCTGTATGTATGATGATCAGTTATTATTCCAGACAGTGGTCTATCCAAGACGTTTTAACACGTTTAAGAGCAGGTCCTCATGCCGTCTCTCTCTCTCTCTCTCTGTGTGTAGCGTAGACTAACAGCGAGGGGCTGTGCTGCTGCTTCTGCCACACAACGCCGTTTAACCGAGTTATACTTCTCCAGTACAACGGTGTCTAACCGGAGAGTTATACTTCTCCACCAACGGTGCCTAACCGAGAGAGTCCATGTAGATCACAGCTGACAAATATTATATATTATCGGAGCTAATCGGAGCTGCGTCCCATGGATGCACTAGAGTTGTCATGAATGCGTCCTTTCGCAATATGGTGCGTCAGCGACGCAGGACGCAGGCCTACGAGCATCTCTGATGACATATACATTTCTGTGATGCATTCATCTCAATCACTCTCTTTTTCTCTTACACGCAGCACAATTTGTGGTCCAGCGCAGAGCACAGTTGACTCAAAACGTTTCCACAGTCATGGCTATAGCAGACAGTTTAGGACCCATGGTCCATCCTGAACTCTATGCCAGGATTCAAGCCGAGAAGACAAGCATGGAACAAATGAGGACATTGTACACAACAAGGCTACAAACAGGGGGGATAAAAATCAGAGCGGCATTTTATGATGCCCTTAAACAGCACGAACCTCACCTGTTGGATTGATTGGTTGATTGGTTGATTGATTGATTGATTGATTGATTGATTGATTGATTGATTGATTGAATTTCTTTTGAGTATAAAAAAGGGAAAAAAGCACACATTGTCTTCCCTACAATGAATTTAGATGTCACAAGACATCTCCAATCGCCATGCTATGCGAGACTAAGGATAGTTAACCCTTTTTGGGCAGGAACCCCTATTTGTAACTATACCTTTAAGGACTGGAACCCCTTTTCTTGTTGGTTCTGGTTGGGTTCTTGTTGCTATGTACAGTATATAGCAACATATATTTGTTAGTTTTTCAGAAAATTTAGAATTTAGATTTAGAAGGCGTTTTTAGAATTGGCCTCAGGTCTACTGAGTATGGCAAAGGATGACAGCAAAAGGAAAATGAGAGCATCTGTGGCCTGTGTTTCTCAAATGGCAGTATGTGTACCCCAAGGGGTATGCGGAGTGTGGAAAATGGAACACTAAAACTTTGGGAAACTTTGTGTGAACCTGCCGATCTGTAAGCTGTTAAACCAAATTAAATGAAAAACCTGACACAGCACAGCTGTTATTGAATAGGTTACTTATTTACCATTATACTGTTTTATAAATGAAACTCTTTCACTCTATTTTTTATTTGTAATATTATATTCTTTAAAAGGTTTATTATTCATGTATAGCATTAGCCTATATGTATGCACCCAAAACGTTTGAGAAGCACTGATTTCTTCTCAGGGGAAATAGATTTCTTTAAGTCATTTAAATATTCTTTGAGGTTTTGGAAATTGCCATATGCTGTAGGCTTTTGCTGTTTAAGTGTGTGCATTTTTTTGTTCAAAGATTATTATTATTATTTATTTTTAGCCTACATCTTTACTTGTAGGCTAAAAATACTTCAAACCCATATGTTTTCATATTCTGTATAATCTTTGCGGTTTGCTGTTCATTATCTCCAGCCTGGGATAAAAAATTCTGTCATGGTTGTATATTATGTATTTAACTATTTATTTAGTTTATTCATTACCATGCATTGTTCTTTTGGACTCAGATACACTTAGCCTCTTCTGGTGTTCCGTTTAATTTCATGAAGTGTTTGTTGTCCAAATATTGTATCTTTCTGACCTGCTTTCAAGGTGTCCACATTTCTCTTTGTCAGATGTTCGTATAAGAAGATCAGTGTTTTTTGTCTATATAGAAAGAGAACGTGACATCACACCATTGAAAGTAATCCTATATTAAAATTGGCTAATGGGAGGGCCGGACCACTTCAAACTCAGTTCCTGCAATCTGTAAATATGTAGATAACTTGTTTGGCCTTTTTGTTGTTCTCTTGTTTGATCTCCCTTCCCACTTGCCCCCCCCCCCTTCTTCTGCCCCTCTTCTTTCTATGGAAATAATGTTGCAATGGGAAAGATGTACGAAAACTAATTTCACCCACTTTTTTACCTTGTAAACCTGTGATGTGACAATAAACCTTCTGATTCTTCTGATTCTGATTCTACTGTAGCAAATCAAGAAGGAGCGCCCCCTTTTGTGCCCATATATGGAGCTGACTGATTTGTTCGCGCTGATGTTATCACGACACATTGAGGTTAGACAACACACTCCATATTTGGGCGTAGCTGCATTGGGAAGCAGGCAACTTCCTGGACCTTGACAGAGTACTGTGTTTGTCTGGTGTGGGTAAAGATAGCTCTCCACCAAACAGACAGATTACTACAGACTACCAGTCGAATTAAGTTGGGAGATCAGTCAGTTGGAAGGTGTGGAAAAAGTTGCTAAATGTATCTTAGAGCCGACACCGACAGACGGCTACTATATGGTGCTAAAAATAGCCAATTGATGTCTTTTACAGTTACATAGAGGGAGAAAGGGGACAGACAGACAGACAGACAGACAGACAGACAGACACATAGATGGACAGAGCAGAGTGGGAGAGAAATAGAGTGAGAGCCTGGGAGGGTAAGAGGCTTTTCTAGTTCAATCCCTCAGTAACTGTCACAAGCAGTCAGTCAGTCACCTGCAGCTGATGTTACCTAGGACACAGTCACTCTCATGTCTAATACACAAGACTGGCACACGTACACACACACACACACACACACGCACACGCACACGCACACACACACACACACACACACACACACACACACACACACACACACACACACACACACACACACACACACACACACACACACACAATACATAGATAATGGACTCTAATCCTAATTCTGGTCCATTTGTATCGCCTATCTTCCTGTCCAATTGAGAGTTGTGAAATATTACATTTTTTTTTTTTGTAACTTATTTTTTATTGTTTTCCAGTTAGAACACTCAACAGTCAAATAAACAAGTATAAGATTGACACATAGACAGAGAAATAAAATGAAATGAAAATAAATAAAGTAGAAAAAAAAAAACATACAAAAAATTGTGTTGAGGTGGGCGTTATAATACAAAGATTAACCTATTTATGGATTACAGTATATATATATATATATATATATTTTTTTTTTTAACAACAATCAGTCAATGAATTACATTTCTCATCAAACAGTAAGAAGTCCATTTCTTCCATTTTTTCGCATATTGTTCCGCTCTCAGCCTAAGAGAGAAGGTCAGACTCTCCATAGAGTCTATCTCATTGACAACTGTAATCCAGTCTTCCTTGGTCGGTGGTGCGGCCTGTAGCCATTTCCGGGGTGAAATATTACATTTTAAACTTCATTAAGGCTTTATAGCACACTACATACATTGAGATGAAACAATGCACTTTACGCTAGGGGAAAGACATTAGGGGAAAGATTAGATAAGGCCAATTAAATAGAATAAAGCAAAAACATTAAATAAGCACTTTATGTTTGTTGTTTTGGTGTAGTTTTATGCCTCTATATAAAATAAGTATTTAAGTGATGTACTTTAGCTCTTCTTGACTCGATGATACACATTTGCTCTGGAAACATCAAAAGCCTGAATTTTTCACTTGAATGTGACATGTGTGGAACTGTTATATTTTCAACTTCAGGAAAGGACAAGCACGCACGTACGCACATGCATACAAAGATGCACTAACGCAGGCATTCATGCAGATGTGTGGAGAAGCCGGTGCATAGATACACAGAAACACATTTCTTTCTTCATTGGTGTTTGTCTCTCCCATCTCTTTTCCTTTCTCTGTCTCTTTATATTCTTGTCCCTCGCTCGCTCTCTCTCTGTCTCAGAGGACAGAACCCTGATACCAAGCTTTTGTCCTGGGATTTGATCCTTGTTTGTCTCAATTAGAGTTCTGTCTCCAAGAGAGCACTCATCACAAAAACACACCTCCTTAATCCTCAGAGGGAGAAGGTGTGTTTAAGTGTCATTGTGGCCCCTCCTTCTCTCCCTCAGTCCTACACCCTCATTTCACCCTTCCACCCCATCCATCCTGTATTAATGCTCCCAATCCTCTTTGTGGTAGAGTGACGTCTGCTGCTGTCAGACACAGAGTTAAGCTCAGTGGGGCACCGGGGAAGGAGAGTGACGAGTGGACTCAGCAACAACTGAGCAGAGCTGCTCTTCTGCAGGCCTCCACGGGGGAACTCGTCACTATCCCCTAGCCGGGCCTACTCTCACTGGCTACTGGGGATGTCCTGCACTCCTCCAACGGTTGTAAAGGATAACTCTCTGAGCTGTGCCCATATATCGGAGCTCTTCTGCAAGTCAACTGGAAACTTCCGGCCCTCTCATTGTCCTCCTGGCCAGGGACCGCACAGTGAGACTCTGGGGTCTTTGTGTCCTTGGAGCAGGTGAATGCATTGGGAGCCTTCTTCCAAGACACAGACACAAAAGGACTGCTGCAAATGTTTCTTTGAGAGGATTACTTTTTTTTTCTTCTGAGGCGCCACACAGTACAACTTCACATTTGAGTCTAAACTTTGAGCTTCCAATTTTGTATTATTATTGTACCCTGAACAGATAACAAAGGTTGCTTTGCTGCCTCATCAAGTGTATGCGTGTGTGTTTGGGGCTAGAGCATCAGGTGTTCATGAGTAATTGTTATCAGAAAGCTATTGAGGTGGAAGCTGTTAACTGTGTGCGTGCATGCTGACACTAGCTGCTACTCTTTGTGAGTGAGTGCATGCAAGTGTGTTTTGTGTATGTCAGTGCTTAAAGAGTGTGTCTGTGAGCCAGTGGGGGCCGCAGAGGCCGTAACCCTGGATTTCCCAGAAATGGAGAGTCATGGGAATGACCGCTTTGGAGACGGGGAAAGGGACAACTACCAGATAGACTACCGAAGGATTGTTGGGGACATGGAGCCTGCACGGCCACACCTCCCAACCAAAGAAGGGGAACATGCTCACCCCTATGGGCCCTACGCCCATGTCAACCCCCACGGACACGGTCATGAGACAGCAGCCCAGAGATACAGTGCCACACGCATCCAAGTTGGATATGAACCAGAGAGGTCAGACTCGAAACTATACAGACT
>NC_139943.1:44756154-44978654 GCF_963454915.1 Gymnoscopelus microlampas
TGTCCGATATCAAGCCCTGCGGTTAAGAGGGTGGTACAGGGAGGGCAACTAGTAGCTCAAGCTGAAAGAGTATGGGTCTGGATTCAGAGTAGGGTCGAGTGATGTCACGATGAGTCAGTTATATGGAGTCCCAAAGCCAGTCATGTCCGAATAACGCGGATATAATAACCATGACAACTAGGACTAACTAGGAACAAACTAGATGATGTGAAAGCCCACTAGCATAGATTGTATGGAACATGTGTCCTCTGTGTTACACTGTTTACTTTGAAAAAATATTCCATTTGTATGTTTGCGGCCACATAGTAACAGTAAATCTTATTTATGCCACTCTATTATGTAACCTGAGTTGCTTTATGAACGAAGGTCTGCTATAGTGCGTAGCAAAAAAATCCTGAAGGGGGCGTCCACAAGTGTCATTTGGTAGCAGCGGACATCTTGGTGGGTCATAAACAGCTTGACTTAACATTGACTCCCACCAATATGTCTGCAGCAACTACGCCACGCCCCCCGTGGTGACGACACGTTGCCAAGCACTATACCTAGTTAGTGTCTGACAGAAACCTGGCAATGTATTTGTAGTCTTTGTAATTTGTGTGAATTTGCAGATTATTTTTTTGTTGATTATTAAATCTATTAAAAACTATGCCAAATAAATTCAACATTTTCACGATGCAAGTAAGTAAGTAAGTAGAAGTCACTGATTTCAAGAGTGGGTTTGAGTGGTGGCGTGTGTTTGGGATTAGCTACACATTACAAAGGGAAGTCACACTGTTATTAGACCCAGCGTTGTGTGTTAATAGACTAGTTCCAAATGTAAATTTTACTCAACTTTATTTTTATTGTTTTAACTTATAAATGACAATTTAGGAGTTAATTTATGAGTTATATATGACAATGTTTTTGCGTTTCCCCACTGTCAGGATCTAACCTCTGCGTTGACACGGAAGATAAGCCTGAAGACCCCTCTCATCTCCTCTCCTATGGACACTGTCACAGAGTCATCCATGGCCATTGCCATGGCAGTGAGTAGCCTAATTCAAAACATATCATTCCAATAGCATACGTTAAAATGGTAGTACATCCCAAACAGCATGTTTCCAAATATATTTTGGATCCTTGTGGAAAGGCATTTTCGCAGATATTTTATATATGTGATCCCTCCAATAAGGCTCAATCAATTCCTTACTTTATACTACACTTCTTTCGTTTGTAGTGGAGGGTATACAAAGTATACAAAGATTTAACTTGTCTTGTCTTAGCTATGGAAGTGACCGTATCAATATATGACCCCTCAGTCGGTGGGTTTCTTTCTATGTATTTCAGCTGACGGGTGGGATTGGAATCATCCACCATAACTGCACTGCTGAATTCCAGGCCAATGAGGTGCGCAAGGTGAAGGTAAGAACTGAGGCAGCCCTGGACAATAATATCCACTCCTTTTAATATAAATTCACCCAACAGCACAATGTAAATCCTTATGTTTAGGGTCTTTTAGTGCCAGCAAAACAGTACTGTAAGTGCAATATACAGTATAGGCTATAGACTATTAATCCACACATTGCATTTTTGCTGAATAAACTTGAGAGTCTCACCCATAAATTCGACCACACTATCCAAAGCAGCAAAGTTTCGTCCATTTTGACATGATGAATTCCTTCAGAAGAGAGGTCGCTCGCTGTGTCATTTCAGTCTGTCATGTCATGTTAGCTGTGCAGTTAGGTCAGCTGCCATATCCCCCTACGGAAGATATGGCTTTATTTAGAAATGTCTCAGTTGCTGTATCACTCCTTGGGGTGTAGGTGACCCAAAGGAGTATTAGTATTAGTATTAGTAGTCATTCAATTAATATGAGAGGTGGTGGAGCTTACACTGATCAATAAAGAAGAGGTCCACTCAATATTTTAACTACACAGTATTTGTGATTGTATTGTCAGAAATTCGAGCAGGGCTTCATTACTGACCCGGTGGTGATGAGCCCCCATCACACAGTGAAGGACGTGCTCGAGGCCAAGTTGCGTCATGGTTTCTCAGGGATCCCAATCACAGAGACCGGCAAGATGGGCAGCAAGCTGGTGGGCATTGTCACCTCCAGAGACATTGACTTCCTGTCTGAGAAGGACCATGACAGACCCCTGGAGGAGGTTTGTGTGTGTGTGTGTGTGTGTTTGTATTTGATTGATTTTGAAACAAGACACTGAACATTCATTTGATTTCATTTCTGTTTGTACCAGGCAATGACAAAGAGGGAAGATTTAGTTGTTGCACGATCTGGTGTCACGCTGAAAGAGGCCAATGACCTCCTCCAACGCAGCAAGAAAGGTACCGTGTGAGTCAGAGCAGTTTGGGAGGCAGAGAGAGAGGCAGCGCTAAAGGATGTTTATGTTACTGCACTGCATATTTCTTACCTCAAGTGTTTTAAAATACATATTTTAATGTACTGTTTAAGTTTAAAACGAGTAATGCACCATCTGGCCGTCATCTTGAGTTAGACAGAAAGTAGCAGCCCAAAGTTTCTCCCTAATGTGTGGAGGAACATGAGCTATGTGAATCACACAGGTGAATGAAATCATTATTCATAGTTATTCGCAAGGATTTTTTTTGGGCATCTATTATTAGGCATCTAGATCATTATGATATTTTTCATTTCATGATGTATTTTAATATTTCAAGGGTCCATAAGATTCTTCTCATTTTTATTGGTCAGTTTTTCAACAATTAAAGATAACCCGCACAGCCCACTGCTACTTGCAAGGTGCATGTAGGATTATTTATTAAAGCAATGTTTCGGTCACACACGACTTTCCTCAGGCATTGGTCAGTTTTGAGATGTGAAAATATGTGACAATGTTTCTTTGTAATACAGTCTGACCCACACTAGAAGGCACTTAGTTGACAGTATTATGTCCACTCTATGTTTTACCGTAACTGTCACAAATCTGCTTTTGGACTGAGACATAGAACCTCACTTCTCCGTTTCATCATTCAGATTTACACTCCCTACTGTCTTTCTTTCAGGTAAGTTGCCCATAGTGAACGGCAGCGATGAGCTCGTGGCCATCATTGCTAGGACTGACCTGAAGAAGAACAGAGACTACCCACTGGCCTCCAAGGACTCCAGAAAGCAGCTGTTATGTGGGGCGGCCATTGGCACTAGGGACGACGACAAGTACAGGTTGGACCTCCTCAAGCAGGCTGGGGTGGATTTGGTGGTCCTGGTGAGTGTTCTTTGGGGGTCTGCCGGAATTCTGTTTTGTCATTAGATTTTGTCATTAGGTTGTCATTAGATTAGAATTGTAATAAGGTTTTCCTAATCATGGTTTGGTGGGTAAGATGCTTGTCTCTAACAGCACTTTATACTAGTAGTGAATTGTGCCAAAAACTTTCACCTATGTCACCCAAAGAGACCATCAAACATGACAAACAATTGACTACCCAATCTCTGAACATCAAGACATAAATAACATAATAAAAAGCATAATAATTGTAATAATCTTGAGCTACTGCATTAGTACTGAACATTTTAGATTAGTCATTCATTTATTAATTCATTTATTTGTTCTTGGTGTCTTCGTCAATCTCTCTCACCTGGATGCTTGAATCACAGGACTCTTCTCAAGGGAACTCTGTGTATCAAATAAGCATGATAAACTACATAAAACAGAAATACCCTGAACTTCAGGTCGTGGGGGGAAACGGTAAGCTCCTCTCCTCTCTCTTATACCCCTTTCAGGTCGTTCTCTGGATCCCATCTTCTACTGATTGTTGTGTCTTTGACTCCCTCTAGTGGTGACAGCTGCTCAGGCTAAGAACCTGATAGATGCTGGTGTGGATGCACTGAGGGTGGGCATGGGTTGTGGCTCCATCTGCATCACCCAGGAAGGTAGGGTCTGCAAGCAAGATGTGGCTGGAAGCCACTACTGTGGGGTTTATCATGTATCATTGAATTTTTGAATGTGTGTGTGGCCAATACACTGTATTATTTTCTCAGTCATGGCGTGTGGTCGACCCCAGGGTACGTCAGTGTATAAAGTAGCAGAGTACGCCCGGCGTTTCGGGGTGCCTGTCATCGCTGATGGCGGCATTCAGACTGTTGGACATGTAGTTAAGGCTTTGGCCCTTGGAGCCTCCACAGGTAGGGACATGTCTACTTTTTGACTTTTGACAGTTTTTCACATGAGATTAGGTACGATTCAAATTCAAGAGATTTTGTATTATGGCATATGTGGCGAAATGTGCAGCAATCAGCTGTAGTTAATGTGTGTATCTTCATCTTGTAAGACACACATTAACGTAACATCATTAAAGTAACATCAATTTCCCAGTGCTTTGTCATCATGTCACATGACCTTTCAAATTGTCTATGACAGTCGTTTATCTTGACCTTTGTCCTTAGTGATGATGGGGTCGTTGCTTGCGGCAACCACCGAAGCCCCAGGGGAATATTTCTTTACGGACGGTGTGCGTCTGAAGAAGTACCGTGGCATGGGCTCCCTGGACGCCATGGAGAAAAACAACAACAGTCAGAAACGCTACTTCAGGTAGAGAAGCTCAGAGCCAGAGGCCACAGCAATAGAGGTCATCGTTCTACTAAATGTACCGTCATTAATTATCCACTTTCAACCTGGTTGACACCCCTCTGTATGTGTGTGTGTGTGTGTGTGTGTGTGTGTGTGTGTGTGTGTGTGTGTGTGTGTGTGTGTGTGTGTGTGTGTGTGTGTGTGTGTGTGTGTGTGTGTGTGTGTGTGTGTGTGTGTGTGTGTGTGTGTGTGTGTGTGTGTGTGTGTGAGACCAGTGAGGGGGATGGGGTGAAGGTGGCCCAGGGAGTGTCAGGATCAGTACAGGACAAAGGCTCCATACATAAGTTTGTTCCCTACCTCATTGCTGGTATCCAACATGGTTGTCAGGATATCGGGGCCAAGAGTCTCTCCATACTGCGGTAAGTGCATGTGTGGTGCACATGTGTGTATGTGTATGAGTGCTGCGTGACGTTGGAAAAATATGCCATTTGCTGTGTATGTGTGTATATTAAAATGGCAAAAAAAGATCATGTTCATAAATGCAGTTCTAAATTATTCAATTCATCGAAAAAAGTGATAGATAGAATCATTGTTAAGAATATAATCGATAGTTGCAGCCCTATGTGTCTTGTATGATCTTCAACTTGACATGAGTGTCTTTGTCCCAGATCCATGATGTACTCTGGAGAGCTGAAGTTTGAGAAGAGAACCATGTCTGCACAGGTTGAGGGGGGAGTCCACGGCCTCCACTCGTAAGTCTGACCTTCTCTCTCCCCAATATAGGATTCCTCCCCTCTGCTTCTGTTTTCTGCAACTATGACACATTTTGCTGTTCATAGAACATGGCAACATTTACGTCAACATTAAAGGAAGTGAGCATTCTGTTTCTACACAGGATAAACAAGGGAAATTGGAAGTGATGATGACACAAAGAAATGAGCAGACAAAATTGGAACTCACCTGAAAATTATTTTCTTTTTTAAAGAGCTGGAGAGACGGGGAGATCACTGTTATTGAACAAACACTAGTCTATAGCAATGATTACTATCAGAATTTAACTTTTGAAGAAAAAACGTTTTAGTAAAACTTCTTGCTTAATCAAAAGATATCACTTACACTACCTTTGAGCGAGTACAAAAAGTCATGTGTCATAGCTGTTGTATGGACGTTTTTATTTGTTCAATTGACTAGAGGTAAGTTTTTATTTCCTTTTTACTCTTTTCAAACCCATAAACACTTGTGGAGGTTGTTTGACACCCTGACCTGTACACATCCTTTTTTTGTGCTCCTTTCAATCGTGGTCAGGATGGGACCTTAAAGTCCCATCGTGCAAAGCAATACATTTTTCACATGTATGGTTCTAAATATAAAAGAAAATGTCCCAAAGAAGAAAAGAAAAGAAAATCTATTCTGGGCATTTTTTTATATTTTGAAATGTGCAATATATTTGTTGTGGTTTGGAGTCCTGTTTGTGTTATATTGGTGTTGTCACTATACCGTCTGATTACATTGAGTATGTTTTGGTGGTGGGTTGTGGTCCATTGCAGTCTGTTAGTATCTGTGTTGCATCAGTATACAGATACTGACAGATAGTACTGACACTTTGTCTGGGTGGGGTAGAGGTAAAACATTCCACCTGGTTTTGATAACGTGGCCTTGGACAGTGAACACAATTAGCAATGTTCGCAGGTGGGGTCAGAGGCCACAGCGACACAGTACATAATTGGGGGAATTGGCAATGACTACATTGGGAGAAAAAGAGAAAAATGTATTCTTTACCAAATCAGTTATTATCAAACCTGTTATGCCACTCTCAATGTGTTTGTGTGTTCAAGCTACTATACTGTATCCTGTTAGATCTTTCTCAGTGGTTTCTGGATGTCATAACCATTTCCTTTCCCACTGTCAAGTGAAGTGAAATATTTCTGAAGTTAGCAAACGGTCAAACTGTGTTCTCTCTTCTTTCTCTTGCTCATGCTCTCATGTTAGATATTCTTTTGTGCCATGTAAGTACATCCATCCTGTGCTCACACTTCCACCCTCTTCAATCCCCATCCAACATTGTGTAACGGTATTCAGTGACACGTAATTGACCGGTCGTTGTCGTGTTTTCCGACTGCAGTTACGAGAAACGACTTTACTGAGGGAGGAGGGAAAGCAGGAACCTCTCGATCGGCACCCAATGTCCCCATGCCGGCGGCTACGAGAAGACACAATGGATTTTAGTTTTTAATACAACTGAAAACAGTTATGGTGATACACTCTGACCCTGTTCCTCTTTCTCTCTCTTATATCCACTTATCCGATTCATCACCGACATGCAACGTTGCATGCAACACTTCATTCTGTTCTGGTTGACTATGGTTCTGTGAACAGGTTAATTGAAGAGAATTGTATTGATGCATGCCACACTGAAGATTATATCGTCTCACTTTCTCACAGCAAACCAAGCCTTTAGCTCTTATTAGACACATTAAGATAAGCTCACCATTGCTGATCTCACGAGAGACATGTATAAAGAGGAGCTGAAGTTAGACTTCTGAAGGCAGCTGTTATCCTGTTCCAGGATCCAGCTGTTATGAGAGAGTATAGGTTAAGTTTGCATTTTCTTTCTCTGGAACACTGTGGCAGCTAGGGCATCTGGCTCTTGGTTGATAGGTTGGGTGCTGTGGGGATTACATTTGTGAGTTGTAACTTAAGGGACTGTTTCTCCTCTCCTCAGTTTTTCTAAAATACAATTTGTGGAAATTGAGGAATATCCTTTAGCTATGTTGAAAATATAGATAATATATAAAATAGATAATATATACAGGTATTAGCTGATTAGCTCATTAAATGATTAAAATATTTACAATATTTATTTAAAAAAATTACAGAGGAAAGATAAAAGAAATGGACTCTTGCAGCTCGGCTACTTGCCATGTACCCATGGGCACATGATTGCAGTAGGTATCACAGGCAGCTTCTGTTTCTGTTTAACATAATATATTTACTGACAGTAGTATTTAATTGAATCAAATTACAGTGAGTACGCAGCTATGAGTTCAGTATCTTGCTCCCATGTCCTATTCAAGGTCACTTGGACAGGATACATGGCTATAAAGGGGGTTTAACACCAGCAGACCTTTGTCTAGGTCATGTTACAAGTACTTTTATCGCTGACCTTTTTCACAGCCAGGGTCTTGACAGCCCCTAGTGGTACTTGGTGGTATTGCAGGAGGGCTGCAAATGCTATAGGCTACTTTGTATTTTGTTTTGTGTATTTACTTGTCATTAATTAGAAATGTATATCAATGATTGAATTATGGTTAAAAAAATATAAAAAATAACTTTGACCACTCCTCACTACTAGGGGATCTTAAATTCCTGAGTGCCACTTAACTCTATTAATTAACAACCAAGAATTTGCTGTGTGGATTAAGAAATGGTAGAGACCCCTGCTCTGTAGCAGCTCTCTCAGCACTTATTATTGGTATCTGTTTATCTCTTTTAAAATAATTTAACATTTTGACAGGAAAATGTGTCTTTTGAAAAGTATGCTTTGAGTTTACAATTGTAAAACAATGATTTAGCTTGCATGTCACACCTGTATTGTAATTTCAACTGTATTACTTTATATGAAAAGTTATGTGTATGTGCTACAATATTAGCCCTACAGAAGTGACTAAAACTAAGCATTAGCCTTAATTTGACTTTGTACCCAGAGGGCCTTATAACTGAAGAGAGGAAGTATATATTCACATTCTGAATAGGCCGTTTTCTGGATATCAGAATGTGACTTGTTTTCAGGAGTGTTACTTGTTTGTTTGGTGGCAAGAAGGTAGATGCTTTAAATATAATTTGACACATTTATCTTGTTCCAGTATCCATTGTTATATTTTGATGAATTTGTTTGTTTGATTTTTGAATGTACAGTTGCACAATCTCTCCAGTTTGTCAAGACGGAAAGAACAAAAATGGTTCCAACCTGCACACACCCACCTTGTAATCTTTCCAGAACTTAATGTTGCAGATTCCCATGTCATTACCTTTAATATGGTCATAGACTGCACATACTAACTGTAAATACTGCATAGTATTGATATTATAATTATTTTTGTACAGGCAATTTATTTGAGGAGTGGACCGTTTTCAGAGCAGCCATTTGTGACATTTAAACACAGCTGCAGGTCATAATGTTAATTGTGGGTGTTTCCTTTAGGTGTTTCTGTGCGCTAGCATAATGTTAACTTAGTAAGACAGGCTTAAATGAAAACACTGCCACAATTACCTGCAGTGGCGTCTACTTCAAAATGGCTGTTGGGAAAAGGGTCTATCTATAGTATGTTCAGTTAATGGAATCAGGTTGCACCCTGTAGTCATTTACAATTACAAATACAATGTAGGCAGTTTGCAAACGCTCTTAATTCATTTAGCACAGTGGTTCCTTGTGGGTCCCAAAGTACCACTGATTTAGCTTATAGTCAACTTTATTTATTTTTTGTTATTTTTATTTGCTTTATTTTATTTAATTGTATGTATTACTTGAGTTGTTTCCTGGGACATAATAACAATATGCACATGCACTTCTGTTTGATCAACACTATCTACAGAGGTCATTCAGCATGATTTCATTCATTTGTAGGAAGACAATAATGCATTAGGGGAGGGGCAGTTGAACAGGTTTCCCTAATTGACATTCAGTGACACAATTCTTCAGCTGAACATTTCTTCTATTGGGGTGACCCTATACACTGTTTGTATAGCTGTGCTCACTGCTCAGGCTTCGGATGTATTTTAGTACATATTGTGCATGAGTGAGAATAAAGATGAAAGTTTAACAACCATTATTGATGTTACTTTGCTATGGAAACATATGGTGATGTTTTCTCTGATGGTGATGTTTTCTCTCCCATTAAAACTCACACCATTAAAGGGTCATGTACGGCCTCTTTTGAATTTAAGGAAAGAAGGCTTGAAACTATTTATGCTCTGTAACAAAAGTTTGTTATGAAGTTTCAATCCTCACAGATATTCTATATGTTAACCTGAAGATATGAGAGAAATGTCATAATAAACATTTCATACAGAGCGTCAAACGTAAGTTACAAGCCTTCTTTTCTTAATTTAACACACAGTACTTTACATATTGGTTCAGCTCCAATAAAGGGGGATGTGCATTAAATTGATCACAAATAGTCCTCTTGACTCCCACACTCCTGTCAGTGTTTAACCCTCTGTCAATTGTAGAAGATTTAATTGGATTCATGTGATCATGCCTCCAATACATATTATGATCAAGGTATATCACAACCACAGTCAAACGAGTTGTAGAAGAACAACAAAACTAAATTCCTATTCCTATGATTGTGTAATATTGACACAGGCACTCTTTGCCCTTTAAATAATAATAATAATAATAATAATAATAATAATAATAATAATATATGACAATGGAGGGGATGACATTCAATACAGGTGTCAGGTGCATTGCAGTTGTGCCATATGTTTGTTTAATGTAAAAACATGACATTCCAGTTGACCTGACACTGAAGATCCCTGTTAATATTTGACTAATCCTGTTCAAGTCGGGAGACAACATGGAGAAAGCAACACAGAGCTTAATGGTTGCCACTGTTTGCAGTGCCAAAAATACAACAGTTCATAAATGACCTTTGCTTTAGCCTAAATTCTTTGTCCCACAGCCACTAAAGTGTCCTTCATTGGATTGTTTTCATAATTTATACAGATTTTGTTGTCACTTTTATGTAGAGCGACTTACAAGTAAATATCCTTTAGTTCCTAGTTGGACAACATTACAGGCAACTGAATCAGAATTGGAGTACAAGGCTGGGGCCATAGTGTGTAGTGTTCCTTTGATCCTTGAACATACTATTAAAGTTAAATACTAAATATTATTATTAAAGAGGAGTATCAGAAAGTCAGATCTTTCAACGTCTGTGTTGAAAGATCAGCTACTCTAGCGTACAAATTACTGCATACAGTTTAAGCGAGGGTTTTTCCATGGTTGTTCAAAAAATAGTTCAACTTTACCCCCAGCAGATGGCACTTAACGTCACTGCTTGCATGAAGCTGCCATAGTAAATTCTAAACAGTAGACATTGCACAGTGTGAGAAGAATGATACAAATGTTTACAAAAAATGTGCGATGTTGAAGTCAGCTTTGAGTCTCATCTTAAATGTCAAGAATATTGACTGTACAGTATATGAAAAGTCCATTTGTTGTTTCTGCCACATGTAATAATAAATAACAATTCTTAATCTCAAGGGACAAAAATACACAAATACGTACAGTACTATAGTAGTTAACTGTTTACCATTTACACAACTAGAATGATGTATAATTTAATTCCACAAAACAAACCTAATCTATATGTGCTGTATTTAAATTTTACAATCTCGGTCCAAGGTCAGCATTTACAGAGGCCTACAAATCAATGGTGTCACTGCACACACTCAGAGAATCAATCTGCCTGCACACATTGACAAACTCAGCCTGGACGGCCAGATCCCGTTCCAGCTGCCTGCTTTCACTCAGGTGTTCCGTACCCACCAGCCTACCAGATCCCTGGCTATCCTGCGAGGCTGAGCTGAGGGTTCGGTAACGCCTGTAACAAGGCAGGTGTGGGATGGCCCTAGGAAGACTGTTCTGGGAGACGTTCTGCCCTTTGTTGGCCCAGGGATGTGAACGCGTTTTCCCCGTCTCCTCGAGACCGCAGCATAGGCCCTGGGATGAGCTGCTCAGAGATGCCTGGCACAAGGAGCCCCACTGCTCTGGCGGTGATGGAAGCTGGTTGTGGCATGAAAGAGCGCCTCCCTGCTGGGGAGCTCGCGTCTTGGACAGGGGTTTCTCTTCATCCATTTCTCCACATGAAGAGGTTCGATAGAGGGCACTGTCTCCTACGCTATGGCCCTGCTTTGAAGAGCCTTGAGTGGGAGAGTTTAATGACAGGCTGGAGGAGGCGTGAACCATTCCTGGGGGGTCAAAGAGACTGTGGGAGAATAGGGCTTCGCTGAACAGGGCCTGGTCAATGCTGCGGGACAGGTTTATGGGAGATGGGGGGCGCAGGTCCCCAGTAGAGTCAGTGTCCAGGCCCAGGCCGTCCTGAGAGGCTGGCTGCGACTCTGGCCCACCTTTGGTTCTGTGGGGCGGGCTAGGAGGTGCAGGAAGAGGGAATATGGAGGTCCAGGTGTAGCAGGGATGAGGAACAGAGTCTATCCCACTTGGAGGGGAGTCCACCATCGAGCAAAGAGGCAGAGCCTCTGACTCTCCTTTAGTGATGACGTTACAGAGCATCACCTTTTCCTGTTTGCCCTGGGACCAGGGGTAGTGGTAGGGGACGCCAGGAGACTTAACAAGCTCCTGAGAGGGCAGACTACTGGGCCCTCCCGAGGGGGAGGAGCAGGTAAGACGAGACCAAGACCCTGGCCGGGGATGAGTCATAGCCCTGAGGGCGGAGTTAGTGTGACAGAATAGAGGCTGTGTGCCGATGAGTGACAGGCCCAGATACACCCCCACCTCGCACAGCCTGCAACCCAGCTGGTAGCCCCACCAGGGCCAGGGCTGGAACCCACGTCCTTCGACCCCACCCAGCCCGAGGGCGTGCAATATCCCGTACAGCTGTAGCCCTCCGCACCCCAACAGAGACAGGGCAGCTCCTATGCCGGCACAAGCTGCCCTACCCCAGTCCTTGACCTCTGCAAACGGGAAGCTTGTCGGCCGCATTACCACGGGCGACCCTCCCCCCTCGCTGTTGTCGTTCAGCCGGTAGATGTGCTTGGTGTCGGCTCGTATGAAGCAGTAGAAGATGAGGTAGGAGCACGAGAGGAGAACGGAGAGGCACACAAACAGGCCCCGGGGCAGGAGGAGAAGCAGAGTGGGGATGCCCGGCAGGAGCAGGAGGAGGCCCACACAGCCCATGGAGATGCCGAAATGCAGCAGGGACAGACAGAGCAACAGGCAGGGTTTGGGCAAGACGGAGAAGGAGGCAGAGATGGAGAGCGAGAGCGACAGGTGCATCCGCGAGCGCAGGGACAGCAGGAGGAAAGCGAGGGAGAAGGCAGAGGTCAGACATGGGAAGGGCAGCTCGGACATTAGGAAGGAGGCCAGAGGCGGAAGACGCTCTTGGTGACCGTAAGCGTCATAAACCAACGAGAAGGCTCGGATCCCTGCTACGGCCAGCAGAAACAGGTGCAGCAGGCTGAAATAGGGACATCCAGGTGGACAACGCAGGGGCAGGCCTAACAAGCAGATAACAGATATTAAGCCAAACACAGCGAAGACAGATCCCAGTCCGTAAATGTGAGCTTCCCATGCCAGTCCCCATGTAGCAAGGGCAGAGTTCCAGCCTGAGTACAGAGGGACAAAGAGGGGCGGGCGACGGGCCAGAGAGGGACGCTGTGATTCATTGGAGGTGAAGTCTTCTGGGTACACAGAGCTCGAGGATTGGTTTGAGATTTTGCAAGCCGGGGCTGTAGAGTCACGGTTACAGTCCGGGAGAAGGATTGTCCCATTAGTCTCTGAATCGTGCCACTCCTCACCTGGAGTCCCACCTGCAGAACAAATAACTCACAGTTATGTTTGACAGATTGGTACATGAAAGTCAAAAGAGATGTAAAAAGTTGAATCAAACTGTCAACCGAGTGTGCCATTATCCTGTGCTAGTGGGTGTGAAACATTTAGTCTCTTAAAACTCACTACATGCACACAGACAGAGCAGACAGAGTTCACCATAATGATTTTGAAACATGACAGGAATGACAGGAAAGCATTAATTCAGGCACATGCAACTCTATCACTCGAATGGACCTGTGTAGCAGGATTGATTTACTTCAACACATTAATGTATGTTGTCTCACTTGTCTGTGTCATGGAACTTACATTTTAAAAAGAGCTATGGAGAATCTGCAGTGTGAAAGGAGATAATCTATAATAAAACAGAGCAGGCTTGTAACTGGGAATCTCTAACTGGGTCACAGAGAGAGTGAGAGTATGAGAGGGAGAGAGAGAGAGAGAGAGAGAGAGAGAGAGAGAGAGAGAGAGAGAGAGAGAGAGAGAGAGAGAGAGAGAGAGATGTAGTAGATTAGGTAGTATTGACCTCATTGCTGCTCTCATTTTGTGTGACTATTTCTAATCGTGGTCAAGTGATACTTTGCCAGTAATAGTGTATTAATTTTAAAAGGATTTGTGGATGTTCTAATATTACATTATATTAATGTATATTGAAGCCTGATCGTGTGAGCGATAAATAATGCAAGTATCGTATTCTCTTGGTGAAAGGACATCTAGAGTAATAAAGCAGTGCTGGTGTATAAATATAGAGTCCAACCCAAGCCAGTTATCAATGAGATAATGCTTTGTTTCTGCTTTTGCAGGGGCTTAGGGGGGTGTACGTTGTGACTGAGAAACAAACAATGTTTCATTATTTAGTCGGTCTCTCAACTGGAATTGAACTGTTTGTTGTTCCATTATGTAGGACATAGCACTCAAAAGATTGGTTGAGGCCCATCTTCAGTACAGCCATAATTGACAAAAACACAATTATGATACAGGCTTCAAGTCCAAGGGCGGTACAAAAAATAGGTCCCTGATAAAAAAAAAAGTTAAAAAAAAAGTGAAAGCTGCAGTAGTTGCTACCCAAAGGACAGATTTTGGGACTCCCAGGGACACAAAATTACAATTATACATGATGAATTAACAACTAAGGCCTTATTTCACAAATGGTGAAAATATCCGTTCTACATGCTCACAGTGCGTCACAACTTGTTGTGAGCTTGTAGATCAGCTATTTTCTCGATTTGTGACCTTTTCTTTTTTATTACATTTTTGAAACATTTTGGAAAAAAATCATTGAAATTGAAATAGTTTTTGTGTAAAAGGTTAAGAAATTGGATAAATTATTCATGACCCGTAAGAATTGGTCGGTGTCCCATAATTGGGTTGCAACCCTGTGTTTGGGAAACAAGTGTGTTTGCGTGCTTGAGTGTGAGTGTGCATGAGTATATCTCTGTCCAATTTTTCACATTTCAATTGGATGACCTCACATGGAGCAATGGAACGTTTCCTTTTCCTCATTAAAGAGAGCGTGGCGGGCCCGTGTTGAGCAGAGGAAGGAATACATTATGGAAGGATTAAAAGAGGAAGATGGGGTTAGAGGACAGCGAGAACGATTTGCAGGTAGGAGGTAGAGAATGAAACCTTGGCGAGAGAACAGAGAAGTGATGCAAACTGCTCTGTGAATATAAAACAACTGTGTTTGCAGTCAGAATACATATTGGGAACACTTGGATTTAGAGTCTTATGTTCTTTGGTAGAAGGTTGAGGACAAGACTTGATTCTGAATCAAATAAAGGATGGAAGCACCTCCAGATAATCCATAACCATACTGCTTGCTTCACCAATATAACAAAATATCACCTTAAGATGTTGAGTATATGAAAACATGCAGTAACATAATTCATGTGATGCTCACCTTTGTCTGTCCTCGTGTTGACAGTTTTAGACTTTGAAAGGCTATCTGTAAAATCCTGTAACCTGTGTCCAGTGATCTGCTTGTCAGTGGCCAGTGACGGGGACAGACCCTCAGTGATGGCCGCAGGTCCAATGGACAGTGCTGAAGAGGTAACTGAGTCCGGACTGTTTGTTGGAACGGTGACGGACAGAAGAACAGGTAATCGCGTGTCATTTCTCTGCTTATGCTTGGCTGACAAAGTCGGCAGATTCTCTCCATTCTGTGAACTAGGGTGGAGTGTAGTGCCATACATGTCCGCTTTTCTAGACTCAGTTAGCCAATAATCTGTTGCTTGTCCAGGGGTAGTTTGCGCCGGAACTCCCCCTAATGAAGACCCTATTAGTCTGGCATCCACCTTTGATGTATAACCGTCTGTGGAAGCATCTGTGGGACTGAATGTCTGAGGCCATTTTTCATTTGGATAAGAAAGGGATATCTCTGAACTGTCCTGGGTGTCAGCATATTCACCAATAACTCCTTGGCTGTCGGTTTCCTCGGATGATTGTGAGAGCCATCCCAACGGTAGAGTCAGGATGTCAGCCCCTTTGGGTCCAAGCACAGGGTGCATAGGCGCTAAATTGGGCCGGTGGGGGCCTGGTGTTGGCATTATTTGATGCTGTGCTGCCGTTTCAAAGTCTGGCTGCGGCGTCTCCATGTCATCTTCTCCAGTTAAGGCTGCGACAAGTGAGAGAAGCAAAGAGAGAGAGAAGAGCAGAAAACAGAGGGTCCACGAGGAGAACATGGCGGAGGACTTGTACACTCCTCTGTGAGGTCGCAAGAGGGCTGTCCAATCACATGGCTGACCTATCCATGTACTCAGGTCACCAAATGTCACGTGCTTGGCTCACCTGGAGAAAAGATGCAGAAATTACATTGTTGCCACTACAGTATGGTGGGCCATAATTCAAACTGCACCTCTCACACACTACTACTTAAAATGTTGCCTCACAAACACACTACTGAAAACTCACATGCACACACTAGTAAAAGCCTCTCACATACCATAGTGAAACCTCACACACACACTACCGAAAATGTTGCCTCACCAACACACTACTGAAAACCTCACACATACACTAGTAAAGGCTACAATCTAATATGTTATTATACTTTATACATTGCTGCCATCTCTGTTGGTAAAGAACATGGGTCAAGGACAATACTGATAACTGTACTACAGGATGAGCATTCAACTGGGGTTAATTTTATGAAAGTATTTTATTGAAAAGCAATAAAGCAATTCCTTCACTTCACATCACAGACATTCCAAAACATACAAAACACACACATTAGCACATGTGCACACGCACACGCACTCACACTCTCACACACACACACACACACACACACACACACACACACACACACACACACACACACACACACACACACACACACACACACACACACACACACACACACACACACACACACACACACACACACACACGTGGCAACCTAAAAACACACAACAGTGCTATGCTACACATAAGCAATAGAAGCACAAAACATGCAGGTGCAAAATAAAGCAGTCTTACGTTTTTTTTGCTTCTCTCCCTCTCAGTTGCCCTGCTCTATTTCTACTGGTTCGTCTTGTTCTTGATGAGCCCTTAGCTCATAAATAGCCCACTTTGCTGCAGCCTCTCTCCAAGTGCAACAACACACATGCTGCTCCACATTGCTGCAATCCTGCAGTGTCTCTGCGTAGTGCCTGTCGTCCTGTCATACTTACTGTGCTGTGCCTCTCTCCTCTCCATCAGACAGTCGACACACAGACCACAACAGACCCCACCTCCTCCAGCCAAACTCCTCCATCCGTCTCTCTCTCTCTCTCTCTCTGCCGCTGCACCGGTCTGTCCGTCACTGACTGTTCCTCTCCGCCTGTGTAAGGAATCCCATTCTACTGGTTCAGTGGCACCATGGACATCAAAATAAATAGAGTCTCTTTCATGGATGTGTGAAAAGTCCACTGTTTCTCCCTCCCTCCACTATTCTCTTCTGACTCGTCCCTCTCTCTTCCCTCTCTCCCTCGCCTCTACAACTCTCTGCCTGTCTGTATCTCTCTCTCTCTCTCTCTCTCTCTCTTTCTCTCTCCCTCTCTCTCTCTCTCTCTCTCTCTCTCTCCCTCTCTCTCTCTCTCTCTCGCTCTCTCTCTCTCTCTCTCACACACACACACACACACACACACACACACACACACACACACACACACACACACACACACACACACACACACACACACACACACACACACACACACACACTTCAGTGTGTGTTATATACTGTAAATGCATGGTTTCTGTGGTTACTCACTGGGCATATTATTCATCGGGGTTGTCAGTGTTATGGGACAACACACACACACACACACACACACACACACACACACACACACACACACACACACACACACACACACACACACACACACACACACACACACACACACACACACACACACACACACACAATGACAGAGGGGAGGGAGATAGCAGGAGAGATGAAAGAGAGTGAGAACAAGAGTGAGTGACAGAGAGAGAGAGAGAGAGAGAGAGAGAGAGAGAGAGAGAGAGAGAGAGAGAGAGAGAGAGAGAGAGAGAGAGAGAGAGAGAGAGAGAGAGAGAGAGAGAGAGAGAGAGAGAGAAAGGGAGCATAAATATGCCATTGGGGCAGAGGCTCACGTTTATCTATTAGTGTGAGCAGCACTCTGCATTTAACTAACCACAAGATCAATACATTGGTATCGGCTGCAATTTAGCTCTAGTACTGTCCTTGCCCTTTGTCACCGTAAACATCAAGTCAGCGGATTCATTTGAAATACACCTTCATGATGACAAAATCTGAATGTTCTGAATCTGAATGAATAGTGCACTTATGGTTCATCAAATTATACTGTTCAACAGCACAGCACGTTTAGCTGCACATGTATGTTTGAGTAATAAATTATGTATGACTGCAGTAACATACATGCATGTCCATACATGCCTCTGCACCCTCTGTGTTCTAGTGGATTTTCTATTTTAAATGGGAATTACCGACGTAACGCCCTTGATTGCCATTCACATGACCCTCCGGCCCCGTCCATTATGTCTAGTGACTGTGACAACTGCCGTCCCTCTCTGTCCTTGCATGCAGTGCCAACCCAACCCCCTTCTTTTGAACATTACCACACTGCTTTAGATGCTTCTTCTTTCCCCTGTGGGGGAAATCCGACGGCCTCATGGCCTAATTCAATTCCTTGGATGTTTCTAAAATAGACACTGGTCCACATACCTTCTGATGCATTCAAACGACACGGAGCACAAAGCAGGAACACAAAATGTGCACTCTCTCTCCCCCTGTAAACCTGATGTAAGATTGCAAGTAGTGTGAATCTATGGTTTCCTTAGTTCAAGGACGGGCTTCTAGGAGGAAGTGAGGTTCACTCAGAATACCTCATCATTGAGTGGATCCACCGTTTAGGAAGCCAGGACTTTTGGCAGATTGGACAGACCACAATCTACAGCAGTGTTTCCCAAACAGTAGGTTGTTAAGGGTTGCAAGTAAATATATATAAAAAAAATCTTCAATTCTTCAATCTTCAAATTTTCAATCTCATCTCGTCTGAGCAGCAGTTTCATGCTGACAGGGCAAAGGGCTGCTTCTCCCCATTCATTCCCATCAGGACTGATGAAAGAAACTAAGCACAGAAAAGGCACGCCTTCACTGACAATTTTAGATCTGTGGTCTCCAACACTGGCCCTTGGGGGGCCCTGGAAACATATGTTCAGCACTGGAAGAGTTTGAAACCACTGAGTTGAACTGTCGGTCAATGATAATGACAGGAGCCTCCAGAGGGGCCTGACTGACCCGTTGTCCAATGATGACACAGGAAAGCACCAAATCAGCTGGAACTAAGGGGGTCTGGAGGGGAACAATGACAGGCCAAACACATGAGCTCAATCGGGTGCATGGCCAAATTATTGCCGCCTCACACCAGCGATCCAGAGTCATTGAGTATCTGTCCTCTGTTTGGACAAGTCATCCTCCAACAAGATGTGGTCAGCAGGGACTGGTGAAATTCACTAGGCCTATACAGCCACATACAATCCGTCACTAATTGCAGAGGAGGAAGTCACCATCGGACACAATGGGCAACCGCAGGCACGCATACACGTGCTATGCTATAGTTCTGGACTTGACCGAGGAATCAGTTAAGCACATAAAATCATGTAAGAAAAGAAATAACTGTCAAGACAAGTCAAATTACCACTTATGTTAAATGCATAGTATACGTACAATTCAGATGTAAATGCACTAGTAGAGTCTATAGACAAACTGGTTCAAATTTAAATGGAATAGCTTATAAGTTACGATTAAATCACCCAAACCACCCAACAAAGACAATTCTATGATTGCAGTTCTGTGCGGTCTATTGTTTGTAATGTAGGAGGAATCATTACTCAAACCACTGCCAAAGTTTAAAGTTGGCCCTGTTGGAGACACTTATCTGCCATGTATAATTACAGAGAAGAATGAAGCTAAGCAGGTGCAGCTAAGCAGTTAGCACAGAATAGATAGCCAGCAATGAAAATGACTCTGACGGAATGCACTGCTGAAGGGGAGAAGATTAGGTTGTCAAACGTTTTACTCTGACGTGAATTGCTCATCATCAACACATCTTACAATAGTCATTCCTAGAGCTTAAAGTCTTGAGTTGAAATATAAGAATCACTTTCATTCTTTTAAGTTATTTTAACAGTAAGTTATTAACCATCAAATGCATTCTGACACATTGTGACAACCAGTTTTGTTTTTCCGAAACCAGTTTCGGAAAAACGTTTTTTTAAGCTATAACCAAATATATATATATATATATATATATATATATATATATATATATATATATATATATATATATATATATATATATATATATATATATATATATATATATATTATTTTTTTTTACTAACAGAATCTCTATGAATGATATAATTATCATCAAGACCCTTCGTATTCTATTTTAAACCATGAATGTAAACCATGATTACTTGTTGATCATCCTCTGTAATGAGGATTAAAATGAAGGAATTTGCTATGTTGAAAAAGTCTAACTTTTATTAAACAGTTATGTTTCAACAATAAAATAACAACATAAAAAACAACATACTATAGGGACGATGGCAGATGTAAAATTTGCTCGCAGACCGTTTGTGCACGATGGGAGAGTGCAAACTAACCAACACCACCTCGGGACTCCTGATCACTGCCTTTCATTGGCCCCAACCAGCATCAGGGTCTGAAGCTCTGCAGTGTTGCCAGCTCCGCTGTCACGCTTCAGTGTGTCTACGTAGGTGGTGCGCCTCTTTTCCATCCTATAGATCCATGGCATTCACACAGTAGAATTTTCCTACTGTACTGTGAGCATCCGTGTCTCAATCGCCTACACCAGAACTGATTCTACTGTAGCCACAAACTGGACTATTAACAGATGTTTGTTTTTTGAACAGATTCATCTTTAGAAAGACAACTTCAAACAGCCTTAAAAGTAGCCTAAAATAACTGAATTTGGCTAATTTGGGTTAAACTAAAAGCAGCTTTAAAAGAAGCCTAAAAGATCAGAAGGCTCACACATTTAAATCGTCTTTCCAGGATTTTGCATCATCCAGCCAAAAGAAATTCAGCCCATGAACTCAAGCCTGTTCCTCAGCTTAGTTTTGAATAGAACTTACTCCATCTACTGGCTAACTGGCTAACTAAAATCTTGAATAAATAATGAAATAATTAAATGAATGAATGAATGAATGAATGAATGAATGAATGAATGAATGAATGAATGAATGAATGAATAAATAATTTTGACAGTTCACAGTGACACTGACAGATAAACAAGTTTGTTGTCAAGTCAAGCAAAAAAAAACAACTACTATTGATCCTTGGGGGCTGGTGGGCCGATGTGCTTTAGAGGGCTCCTTACATAACCAACACCTGATGCAATTCAGTAGTGTTGGGATAAAACGGCATAGTATATTTTATCATAGCCTCGCTATTTTGTAACCATGCAGTTTCAACACTGTTTTATAAGAAAATGCCCATGATGTGTAGTAAAAAGGGAAATGGTTCTTAGCCCCATCCGGGAAGGGGGAGGTCACTGATTTAGCTATACTGAACGTAGGTGACCTCGACCTGTATTGCTGTGAAACTTCTGAATGAGTAGATTTGTAAAAGGATTATCGTTGGAATGTAGTGTGGATTTGTGAGACTTTAAACAACTGCCTACTTGTTTCCCATTATGCTGTTTTATTTGGAACTTAACTATTATTATTCATTTTATTTTTTATCCCACAATTTTGTAACCCATTTTTCACCCAGTGCCAATGCCTAAACTTGTAATCCTGGGAGGTACTCTCCCTCTGCCAGCCTGGGGAGAGCCCCGAACTGAGCTCATGCTTCCTTCAATGCATGAGGAGTTAGCAGGCTGCGTGGAAGGAACACGTTATTCCAACCAGTTCCTTTCCCCTCCATCAGGCGCCCCGGCTGACCAGGGGGAGGCAGTATAGAGACCAGGATTACTGCATGTTTTTGTGAGGGTACCTACCCTAGGGGACACAGGGAGAACATGCAAACTCCGCACAGAGAGGCCCTTTCACCAACCCCACCTACGGTATGGGCACTGATGACGCAGAGGAGAGAACACGGCCCCAGCGCCCACAGCGTCCCCGGCGGGAATTGGACCCAGGACCTTCTAGCTGTGAGGCGACAGCGCTACCGACTATTTGGAACATATAATGACACTAAACTGGAGTTTATATGTAACTCTTTTCTAAGCAAAATATTGTAGTTGGGTAAAGGGGGTACATGGATTCCGAAATCAGGCAAAGAGGATACTGGGGCCAGAAATGTTTGAGAACCACTGAAATAGACCACAGGCCTGGGCCCAAGTCACCATTAGCCTTAGGCCTACATTCGTTCACAGTCGTTATTAACCATCAAATGCAGACACATTGTGACAACCAGTTTTGTCTCGTTCACAGTCACAGCAGGACTTCAGGCAGGAGTCACTTCACTTTATTATCCCATTCAGACCATTTGGAGAATCAGCCATTCTTGTTAGCCTACCCAGGGAACAGCTCCAGCTCTAAAGAGATGGTCGAGGGCACTGGCAGGACTCAGAGTAGGCCTATGTATGTCCCCAACTTCCATGTCTTTTGGATGGAGAATATAAGTTAACAGCCGGAACAGATGCTTTACAGTATTGGAGCAAAGAGAGCTCTATCACAAATAGGGCAATAAATAATACAAAGCTACAGAATTGATGCTACAGTGTCTGTTGAATGAGCTGAGCTGAATGGGCTACAAACCTGTGTAAGTGCTCATCCCTGCAGTTGCAAATTAATAAATATCATGAAAACCCCCCAAAAATTGAGGTCCTATTCAATTCATCAACATAACATTTATAATGTTATAAATCAAAATGACAGCAAAAATCAATATTATCACAAATATAAAACACTATTTAATAAATAGTGTCTTATATATAAATAGTATTTATACATAGTAGAAAGGGGGGGGGGGGTGATGGTGGGCTTCCATAACGGCATTTGCTGGGTCCGACAACAAACAAATATATACACTTTTTTATTTGGCCACTTTATGATTAGGCTTTTATAAGTCAACTTCGCTCTTATGTTGAAGTCCATTTAAGCCGGTACATTTTACGACGTAGAGGCCCCTCCTGGTGATGTTGCCATGGCCGGTTCGCGACCCCAAGCTGTGGCCAAGTTAGCTGTTAAATAATGCTATCTGATTAGTGTTGCCAGATTTTGTGAGAGAAACGAGCAATTAGGCCACATGAGCACTTTAAACCTAATATGCATCGGCTATTTGAAAATAGCCGATCTACAAGCTCGTAGATCGTCTACAAGCTCGTAGAGATCGTAGATCTGCTATTTTCAGATCTAGCTCGAGCGTGTAGATCTGAACCCAGGTCCTGGGTACAACACCAGGACCTGCTATTTTCCAAAAACTCTTGAAATAAAATGTGGAATATTAGGAATAGCCTATTTTTGAAACATTCTAACTAGAATGTGTGTTAGAATTTCTAACAACACAAATGCTCCCTGGCACAAAACATTTTCATGAAAATATTTGAGAACCATTGGTTTAAATAATAATAAGAACATTTGGAAGCAAGCCTTAAATATGCAACTACACTTGTGACTTTAGAAACACGCCCAGAAAACTGCAACCAGCAATTATTTACAAGCAACTTTACAGAAAAACAAGCCCTAGGTCACTTATAATAAGCGGACATGGCAACACTCATCTGCACGCTTCCACTCACTGAGGGACGCCTAGTGGCAGATGCTATATTGCAGGTTAAATATAAATGTGGAGGAAGATAACTTGGCTATCGTCCACAGAGGCTATCTGATTAAACACCTCTCTGTACTCGAACACAGAAAGGCTTTGGAGATAATAGCCTTATTCAAGACAAAGTATGATAGCTGGTTTAAAGGAATATACGCTAAACAAGTTTATGTAAGTACGTTTATGATAGATACATAACGATTGATACTATAGCAAACGAACGAACGAACGAACGAACGAGTAGCACCAGGTGGACACGTTTTGTTTACAAGCCTTTTTTTCTTCCCCTGTGACCATTAATGCTGTCTTTTGAGAAATTATAATGTTTTTGAATTTCGCATGTTTTACTTCATTACAGGTGGATACATAGTGACAAATGTGCTTTCATGGTGCTAACCATAGACTCCCCCCCCCCATCTCTCTGTAAAATAGTAATACTATTATTTAGTGCGTAACAATGCTGTAATAATAATGTAATAGTGCTTTCATGTATTCAGGCGTTAACAAGCTGCATTTAAAGAGACATGATCTGTAGCCAGATTTAAAATATACTATTAGTTTTTTAGTCAGTCTCAAGGTTGCAACTATAACTTTTGATACAAATGCATTTTTATCTACATAATAATACTATATTTCTCAAGTATGAGGAAGGACTCAAGCTGTTGTTCTCACTTTTGTAACCTTGAATTTTTTCCCCTCTAGATCCTCTCACCAATTGTCTTTGATCCCTCTCCCCATCATCAGAATCCCTGCCTGATATCATGATGCTTGGCAGGGCTGGCATCAGCAGTGGGGTCAGTGCCCATCGCCTCTGCAAGAACATCACACTCTACCTGAACCAATCTGTGTCCCCTGGCTCTGTGAAACAGACCCCGTCCCCTGTAAACACTAAGCCCCTCCTGGTGATGATGCCATGGCTGGGCTCGAGTCCCCAAGCCGTGGCCAAGTACTGTGAAATCTACCTCCGTACTGGCTTTGACATTCTCATGGTTGAGAGTGAGGTAAGGATAGCATGAATACCTTCTAACCTTGAGATTTAAGGCATTAACTGTTCTGACTGGCCTGTGTTCTCTCCTTACTCAGTGACTCCAAACCTGGGGGCCACAGGGGTATTCGAAGTGGGGCAAAACAATAATCCAATCCAATCCACTTTATTTATATAGCACATTTTACAACTCAAGGTTTCCAAAGTGCTGCACAGAAAATCAAAAAGCTAAATACACGATAGCCTATAAGCTAAAAAACAGGAAAAATAACAGCAAAAAACAGTAAAACAGCAAAAACAGTAAAACAGTAAGTAAAATAAGAAACAAAAATAAACAACAAAAGGAGACACATCGCTAAAGAATACAAGACGCAGCACCGTCAACAGACAGAAAACAAACAATACAATCTTAAAATCAATTCTGAAGCGAACAGGGAGCCAGTGAAGTGAAGCCAGAATCGGTGTGATGTGGTCACGTGGACTAACTGTAGACGTGCAATTGAGGCTTGGTTTAATCCAGCATAAAGTGCATTACACTACAGTAGTCCAAACGTGTGGAGATTAAAGCATGAATCACATGCTCAAAATCATTAAAAGAAAGCACAGACTTGATTTGATGATTCAGATGATAAAAACTGGATTTATCTGTTTATCAAGTTTAAGCGCACTGTCCAATTTGTCGCCCAGATTGGAGACAACAGGTTTAACATAAGGCTGCAGGGAACCCAGGTCAGTGGGTACAACACCAGGACCACTAGGCCCAAACACCATGACCTCTGTTTTACTCTTGTTTACCTTTAGAAAGTTAAGAGCCATCCAAGCCTTAGGGCGGATTCAGACTATGGTCCCGAGTGCGCACCCCGGACCACTTGGGTTGGTGTGAACGTTGCGTATCGTTCCCCGGAACGGATCACCATACCGTACCCGAGACCACCTCCGGAGGTAGTCTCGGATCCGGATCATGCATACTCGGGTACGGAACGATGCAATGTGAAGCCATCCGTACCAACAGAAGGAAGTGGACTTCTAATCATATGCTTTATATATTCTTATAATGACACATTATTTTAGCTGGGTTATACCTTCTCATAGTTCTACTTAAATGTTGACAAGAAATAATAATCCCGCTAGTGTTTGAGTAGCGCGAGCCATGAAAAAACATAAACAAAAAACACATGTGAAGCGTAACGCTGCCTCTAGGATGAATATACCAAGGATTAGTCCGTGACGTCACTGACGTCACTGCTAAAATACCAAGGATGTATCAGTGACGTCATGATCATATTGATAATAACAGAGACGCGAGAGACAACGTTACATTTTGAGGTTTCAAAGACCAACGCACACACTGCTTTGGTTATGTATTGTTGTTCTGTTATTATTATAACTCAAGACAACGTCAGGAACACAGTCAAACTTTATTATTCACTCTGCACTCTGACAAGTGACTGTGAATAACATTCTCTATCTCCCAAAGCCCCTTAGTCAACAGCGCCCCCATGAGGCACATATTTACCATTACTGTTGAATTAAGTGTACTCGAGTACGGAAGAATTTTGGCCAATGTGAATGCTGGCCAGCTGGGAGAGGCCAATCGTACTCGGGAACGGTTCGAAGCAATCGGACCCAGTCTGAATCCGCCCTTAATGTCGCTAAGACAATCAGAAATAGGTGTCAGGGGGCTGTTGCTTTCATTTTTTAGGGGCAGATTTGTGAATCGTCTTTGTAAAGGTGATAGGAGATGCCATGTTTCTTAAAAATTAGACCCAGGGGGAGAAGATATAGGGGAAAAAGTATTGGCCCAAGGATCGAGCCTTGAGGGACTCCGGAAGACAGGGGGGTGGAAGACGATACAAAATCTCCAAATTTGACTGATTATAATAAATAAAACAAACATCTAAAATAGGCATCTCAGCATAGTCAACCTACTATATTGAACAACAGACCAAACGCTACAAGAGTGCAATGGCTTGAATTCAACATCCTAATCACCCTGACCAAGCCAACCAGATGGCGCTCCTTCTCGCAATGTGGGTATAAGTCTGTTGCTAAAGGAGCTCCTCTGCCCTACCACAGTGTCATGTACTGTAGGGGTTGAGAGGGATTGTCCATGATGGTTCATGGTTACAGTCTCCCAATGGCGTTGCAGATCTACATTTACTGTAAACAAAGAAAACTAAAATGGAAGTACCCGTTCTTAGACCCTCAATTGGGCGAGGAAAAACTGCAAAGAAAAATAAGGTGTCCACAAAAATGTTGGGAAAAAAAACTATCCGATGGCTGATTAACTGGAAATTTAAGTTCTCAGACTGGATGCACATTAATTAGTTGTAGAAGTGCTTTCTAGGTGATAGGTGGCTTTGTATGCTGTATAAATCCCATTTCACTTTTGGTTTTAAGGGCTTGGCTTTTAAAATAAGCAAAACTCTTGGCTCTAAAACTGCAGTTGACAGGGTCCAATGTTAAGTTTTTTTCCTACTTGCCCTGCAGAGCAAATACTTATCCGATCTACTTGATCCATCTGACAAATGTCTTCTTGTCCTGCCAAGGAGGTACCGTTGCCGGTGGTGCGGTGTGTAGATTTCTCTGACAATATACTTCTAACTCAAATCCATTGCCTGTTGATTGTGTAAAACAGTGTCTTCAAAAAATTATTTACATTATATTTAATTGTAAATTAAAATGTATTCTAAGTTCCTATTACTATTTGAATAGCATGGACTGGTAAAGAAGCAATATGGCAGAAACTGAACTGATGAAATCAATCAGAAGTAATTTCCGACATACTCAGAACAAGGTGTCCAGACTTTAAACTTTTCTATTAAAAGCACTGGTGCTGTACTCGGCTATCAATGTGTCACACGTTAGCTTTTAGATCCGTTTTTTTTGGGGGGGGGGGCACGTGACATGACTCCACACTACTGTGTGGTGTGTGTGTGTGTGTGTGTGTGTGAGACACACTGTATGATCTTGATCCTCACACTCAAGCTGACCAAATGAAATGTAGCGAATTTCTTCTACAGTCAATATATGTTTGTGTCTTGTGTGCACCAGATATTTGATTATAATGACATGACTCGTCTCTTGAGACATGACATGACCACATGTCGGTTGCTTTTGAACAGGATGGTAATGGTTATGCATGTTTCATCACTGTGTACACATGTAGACACGCACTGATAATGAACATGCAGCAAGGAGAGACCAACCTAATGATCATCATGCATGCACTTGCACAAAAGGGATCGGGTGACGTGGCAGACAGGGACTGCACAACTTATAGGAGATTTTGAGAACAAAAGCAAAACATTGCGCTCAATTGGTACATGCACGACCAGGCAATTCTGACAGGTTTAATTTCCTCCAATAGATTTTCACTTCCCCCGTGCAAGCCTTAAGCGTTG
This sequence comes from Gymnoscopelus microlampas, assembly GCF_963454915.1. Classification (NCBI taxonomy): domain Eukaryota; kingdom Metazoa; phylum Chordata; class Actinopteri; order Myctophiformes; family Myctophidae; genus Gymnoscopelus; species Gymnoscopelus microlampas. Next base: position 44,783,927 of record NC_139943.1, read on the forward strand.
CCAAGCTATGTGACTCATAGGGCAGGAGCCTATCTCCTGTTTCTGTAGTGTAAGCTGTGAGGTGGCTTGATGTACAAGTGCACCCCCTGGACATGACGCTAGTATGTCACAGCGTGTCACCCCCAATGCAACCCTTGATGCTGAGTGCAAAGCAGGGAGAGATTGGGTCCCATTTTAGTCTTTGGTATGACCAAAGGCCAGGCCAGCAATCAGGCATCTGTTATTGTCGGACTCTGGCTGATAAAGACACAAGGAAACCACAAGGCAGTGGAAAACATTTCCCAAAAGATAGATGACTAACTTTATTTTAACACTTGTTTGCCAGATGCGCAACATACAATTCACTGATGCAGTTGGAGTTTGAAACTTGAAGTATACTGAGTCATAGTGGAGGTGAAACTTGAAGTATTGTTCTCTCTGTCATAATTCAGCTGAAAAAAGCTCTTGTCATGATTCAGGTGTAACGGTTCTTGTGTCATGTTTCAGGTGAAACACTTCTTGTGGCCACGCTGGGGGCTGGAATACGGTGCCGAGGTGCTGGAGCTGCTCCAGAGCGAACGCTTCGTGTCACGGCCGTTGCTCGTGCACGCCTTTTCCATTGGTGGCTACACGTTTGCTCAGTTGATGGTTCACATTTCCCAAGACACCCAGAAATACCAGGGTTTTACACAGAGGGTCAAAGGACACATCTACGATAGCCTGGTAATCGGCTCTGTGGAGAGGATGGCCATAGGTTTGTTTTACCACTTAAGCCCTAGATACTTTGTTGTGCGACGAATAGCGAAAATAGCCGATGTACAAGCTTGTAGGTCTGCTATTTTCGCTATTGTAATGGTAAAGATTCATTTATTATGGTGTACATTCTTTCATTTACTTTACGCCTTGCTGTAATATGCTGTATTGTCTTCCTTGAATGCTGGAATGTGATTATACCCAAGATAGCTTCAGGCCAAGGTGTTAATTCTGACATCACTACCCTAAAAGGCGTTGGCCTGCATACAAATGCAGCCCAGCATGTCTGGTTTCAGTGTTCAACCCCCGATGTCTTGAGGACTATAAAGAAGTCTGTGAGATACATGTTGGAATTCTTGGGGAGGAGAGAGCAGAGGGAGAGCATGGCAACTTTGCTGTTAGGCCCTGCACCGAACATCTTCTAATAAATGTTGCCTTATTCTTTCACCCTGAGTGGATTATTATTTAAAAAAATCTTTACTCTCTTGAAAAATGTCTCCTATAATGACATATTAACATGAGTTGGCTAGGTAAAATCTAATGACTACGTTATAGTAATTTCAGACACAATCAAATCATAAAATGATGATGTGCCACCAAGCTTGACAGCTGTTGGCTAAATTAACATCCAGAATTAAAAGTGATTGAACTCTATATTATGTCAATAATCTTAATCGAAAGCCCTCATTTATATGATATTTCTCCTCCACCCCTTCAGGTCTAGGTAAGAGCTTAATACCTCAGTTGGAGAGCCTGGTGAAACATTCCAGCCTATTGTACTTTGGCACTTTCAAGCGGCAAACAGTCGATTACTTTGAGCGAGGTATTGAGGTCTTCCAGAACACGCCGATCACTGCTCCGGCACTCTTCTTCTATTGTGAAAACGACCCGCTGGGTGACCCGCGTGTCCTGGAGCAAATTGCTTACTTGTGGCAGCAGCGTGGGATGGACGTCACAGTGAAGTGGTGGGAGGACTCCATTCATGCAGGTCACATGAAGAAGTACCCTCAAGAGTACCTGACCACCCTGGACACGTACCTCCAGTCTATCAGCATGATTCCTCTCAAAGCCAAAATGTAACTAACCACAGATAGAGCCACGGTTCAGTGCAGAGCAAAAGTGATTCAACATTTTTGCTCCATTTGTTTTTGGTGAGTTTTTGCATGTAAATGCAAGCCTTCACCAGAATAACAAGGCAACATAACGGTGACCAAGATCTGTTTAAAACATGTTTTACTCATTCATGTATTCAGCAGATAATATATTGTAAAATATATACTTGAAATGTCTTTATATAGACGGGTATAGATCTATCTGTCTGCCTGCCTGCCTGCCTACCTACCTACCTACCTACCTACCTACCTACTTACCTCATACAGGATTTGTTCATTTCACTCTGAGAGTTTACACACCAGTTACATTTGTACACTCTTAGTTACAAATGGATGAATTAACAATGAGGATTTTGCTGTTTAGAGTAGTTGTAAGCTAGTGAACCTTGGAATTGAAGCCTACTGCACTCTTAAGTTGTAATGTACTGTATGAGGGTGTCAGTTTACTGCCTTAAGTCTGATTTACTTATAATATTTATGTTTTATATTTGTGTCTTTAGGATTGTAAGTGTGAATGTCTACTCTCAGGGAAATGTATATTAATTCAGTATAATATTATAATTGTGTTTCTCTCAGGGAAATTAATGTTCATATATGATTCTAATTATAATGTTATAATGTTCTCACTTATGGTTGGTCCAATTTAATGGAATAGTTTTTACTATGAGATTGTGGGCCTACCTATATGTATATTGTCTCCGTCGGGTGGAAACCTGATATGTCAAAAACTGTTAATTTTCAGGATTCAAATTTAAAAAATCTGCAAAAGTAGCAGATCTTCAAGCTCAAAACGTGTCGCGGCGTTTTGAGCTTGTGGATCTGCTACTTTTGAGTGACGCTGTAGGATGATCAAGTAGGGCGTTAATTTACGAAAAAACACAAAAAGTTTAAATATGGAGAAAATACGTTTCTGCCCGACAGTAACGATATGCTAATCTTCCACATTTTGTGTGGTAGAAAACGAGCTGTAATGTACTGTGAGGCATCATGAATGTATTGAATTTCATTCAACTGGCAAACAACTAGGCCTATCTAAATACTATGTTTAATTTATGTTCCCTTAATTTAGGGCTGCATGAAATTGGATTTATTTTAAATAAATTAAATCATTTAAATATTGACATTAGAAGACACAGATTCCTCTTGAATCTGTAAGACACATGATAATTCATATACTGTTATGAAATTATGTTTTCTAATAAAACATGAAACACTATGCATACACTGTTGTAACATTTAATTAATATGTATATTGATATTATTTATACATGAATAATAAAATGAATTATAAAACAATTCAGTGTTTTTAATGGCACCATGCAATCTTTTTAAACCAGTGATCATGCTGAAAGCTGAATAGACATAAATATAAATATAATTTATTTCTTAAAATATGTAATTCTGTACAGAACTTTACAGTACATGTTCTTTCTGTATGATTTATTTTTTGTTGGGAGTAAATGTGAGACATGTCAGCACAATGGTGTCTCGGATTCACTATATGTGTTGGACCAGATTTCTAATCAGAATTTATTTTGAATGAAATCAAATTAATTTAATCTGCTATATGGAAAAGAACAACAACCACACAAACATGCATGCATGCATTTTCTCCACTGAGCGGAAAAGCCTACACGTAGCATTATGTCCTTTAGGGGGCGCTAATCAGCTATTTCAGAAGAAGAAAAAATTATGACAACTTCCGCTGCTACTTAACATTCAGGGTTGCCATGTCCGCTTATTATAAGCGACTTTGGGCTTCTTTTTTCTGTAAAGTTGTAAATATTGGTAGTTGTGGGTTGTGGTTTTGTGGGCTTGTTTCTAAAGTGCACTTGTTTCTCAAGTGTACTTGCTTATTTCGGGCTTGCTGTGTAATGTTGTTTAAACCAGTGTTTCTTACTTTTTCATGTGAAGGAGGACCCCAAATTAAAATGTATTACTTACTGAAAATATTTCATGCCCCATTCAAGATTTGTGTTGCGAAAATGTTTCAAAAATATATTCCACATTTTATAACATTTCTTCAAGTAAAAAAAAAGATCTACAAGCTCCTAGATCGGCTATTTTCAAGTAGCTAGTGATTATGTTTAAAGGGCGAAGGGCTCGCTTCTTTTGGGCTTGTTTTCATAGACCCGGTTGCTTGCTTCTCTCACAAAACCTGGCGACACTGACATCATGTCCAAGATGTCTGCCTCCACATGTAAACATGCGACTCGTTTTCTCTGAACAAGGCTGTCATTTTTTCAAGTTAAACATATTTATATTAAACATGTACTTGTCGCGGAAGACATTATATTGTTAGATACCACCTCGGTCTATAGTATCATCTACAGTTAACGTTTCTGTGTACGTTTTGACGTATTGAGCAGTTAATCCACGCGTTAATCCAGCCATGCCTGTACACACTCTATTCGTCAAGTCGTTGCCAGACTCTGCGACCAACGAGCATCTGGAGGAGATCTGCTCTGAGATCGGCCCCGTTAAGCAATGCTTCGTGGTCAACGAGAAAGGTGAGATTCATGATCTTGTAAAACCTTAAACCAATGTTGTGTCTCAGTCCAGTTGGTGGGAGAATGGCGACTTTCGTCAGATTATGAGGCATGTCATCTTTTTCTAAACACGAATGAATCTAATATTGAATTACACAGTTTTGCTAAAACAAATGTCATTGTGGTTGGTATAACAGTAGCTCTGGTCCTCAGCGTTAGAAAGAGTTCTCCTTAACACTATGGTACTTTCGATCCTTTCCCCTCACACCCACGGTAGCGCAGGCTCTGTAGTAAAAATAAAAAATGCACTCACCAAAACAAAGATGGTTTTATGGAGTTGAAAGCCTACTTTACTTTACCCCCACCTCACGTCTAAAATACACTTTTTGGCCAGAAAAGATAAATATTTAACCGGAAGGAAAAATTTTTTTTGGTTACTCCACTGCGCCCCCTACAGATCTGGTCAATGGAATTTTTCTATTGACCAGATTTGTCCTTTCGGTGAAATATTTTCTTTTCTGGCCAAAAGGTGTATTTTAGACGTGAGGTGGGGGGCTCAGAGTTGTCCCAGTCCCACTAAGTAGAGTATGCTTTCAAGTTGAAAGCATACAAATACGGTTTTATGGAGTTGAAAGTTTCAACTCCATAAAACCGTATTTGTTTTGGTGAGCAGCAAAAGTGTATTTTTTACTTTTTACTAAAGACGAGAGGCTGCGCAGCCTATGGTGCGTGCGTAAAGGCTCGAAAGTCTCATAGCGTTAAGGAGAACTCCTTCTAACGTTAGCGAGTTCAACTTCTCTCTAACGCTCTGTTAGGAGCGGGTGCTATTCCCATGGACTGAAAAATCCACTACTGTGCGAGTTCTCCAACCTTGGTAAAAAATAAAGGAAACTATTTCGCTACTCATTGAAACAAAGGCAGTTTTTTGTTGTTGAAAGACTATTCTCCACGATGGGAAGCCTCTCAGCACCCCACCTTCTCTGTATAATACACTTTTGGGCAAAAAATTAAATATGTCCGCCAGAGGGAAATTATTTTATTAACTCACCTGCGCCTTCTACAGATATGGTCAATGGTAATTTATATTGACCAGATCTGTAGAGGGCGCAGTGGAGTAAATACAATCATTTCTTGAGGACATATTTATTTCCTGCCCAAAAAGTCTATTCTTTTATTTTATTTTCTGAGGTGAAAAAGTCAGACTTTTATCGAATCTGACTTTTGCTTTAGTATCTACGAAAGCAAAAGTCAGACCCTATACAAATATGTATCTATGATAGACTTGATCCAAGGTTATGATTGATTATGACACATTTTGTAATAATGTTAATTAAAATGTCTCTTGGAGAATTTGATATATTGCATATTTACGGTCATTATTTCAATCATCATCCATGCCAGGCACACAAAAATGTCGGGGATTTGGGTATGTCACCTATGCCATGGAGGAGGACGCACAGCGTGCCTTGAAAGAAACCCTGCAGTACGATGGACAGAGGATATCTCTCTCATTGGCAAAGAAGAAAATAGTTGACAACAAGAAAGGAGGTGAGTTGTAACAGGTCCAACAACTCTAAAGAGACTGACTTATAAGAGTGCTTAAAAAAAGCATCTTCTGTCATCCTTGCTAACCAAGGTGTAAAATGGATTGTGGGTTGCTCTTATTTAGCGTCAAAGGAGCCCCCTGCAGCACCAAGTGGAAAGGAGCCGAAATCTGATGGAAGCGGAAAGGAGCAGAAATCCAGTGGATTACGAAAAAATCAACTGAAAGCAAGGCTTATCATTAGGAATCTCAGTTTCAAGGTATGCAGCTACTGTGTGGAAATTTGTTCTAACTAACATGTATTTATCATTTGGTTAAATATTTATTTTAGTTGTTCTTAAGTGTGCATTGTTCTGGAAATTCCACTGGACGCTTCTGATATTTGTCAAATCACTCTTGATCTGGCTTAGCACCAGAAAGCACATCTTAATCTTTCAGAAGAGTCAGTATCTCTGCATACATTGGACAGTTACAATGTTTATTGTCTGTTCTTCACTAACATGAAGTAGGGTTGCAACTATCGATTAGTGATTATTTAGTCGATTACTTTCGCTGCTAATTGAATCATTGTAATTTGTCTGATTTACCACTTAAGCCCTATTGTATACTTACAACAGTAAGTATACAATGGCGTCACAGAAAAATCCCGGAAATAGTCGATCTACAAGCTCACAACACGCTGTGAAGCAACATGTGAGATTGTCAATTATAGTATTAAAATAGCTTAATTGTATGATTTAATTAAATTAATTAGTTTGATTAACTGCTGCACCCATAAGATGAAGACTCGGTATTCTATCTGTAGTAATTCAAGTGTTTTCTTGTTGCAGTGCTCAGAGAATGAACTGAAGCAATCCTTTGGCGAGCATGGAAAAGTGCTTGAGGTCAAAATTCCCCTCAAACCAGGTAAATGCGTATGTTCTCGACACATTCAACTGTGATGTATTAGCTACTATGTTGCTATGTATTAGATATTTATTTGCACGTGTCTGGAACTGCTGCATATTGATAAGCTAATGTATGTATATTGATAAGCTAATGTATGTTTTATTATATTATTATTATCTCTTCTCTTAATATATTATTACGTTTAGGATGTTGCACAATTTTGCTGCTTGTACTATAAGTTAGTGACAAATAAAATCCTGTCTTTTGAAAATGCTGCTTTGGGTGTTACAGCACATTTGAATTATTATGATAATAACTTAATCATGCCCTTAATGTTTTTTTATCATTCTTTACATAGATGGGAAGATGAGAGGATTCGCTTTTGTCCAATTTAAGAGCGTGTCTGAGGCTGGGAAAGCACTGAACGCTATGAACCTAAAGGAAATAAAAGGTTAGTGACCGAAACCTTTATCTCTATCTCTGTAGACGGCAAAACATTGTGTTTTGTTCATGGTCTCACTTCATAAAAGAAGACAGTTGATTCAATGTGTGCAGTGTAAATGTGATTCTATGAGGTTTGTGTGTTTGTTTGACAGGACGAACAGTAGCAGTGGATTGGGCTGTGCCTAAGGACAAGTATGTTGCCACACAACCGCCATCCAAAGCAGGTAATGGCTGGCTCATACTTTAGGTAGCGTAAACGGTTACATGTATTTATATTGGCTACAGCAAACCAGTTATTATTTATTAAATACAATGGATTTTATTTTCCTTTTGAACATTTGGATATATGAATACAAGACTACTGTATGTACATTGTTACAGTTGAAAAAATGAGTTTCATTTCCACCATAGCGCCTGCAAAATCACAGGAGGTAAATGCAAATCCTGCGTCATCTGAGAGTGACTCTGAAGAAGATGAAGAAGAAGAAGAAACACCTCCGAAGAAAAAGTAGGAAACTGAAACATTTGAGATTTATGATTGTACAGATGTACAGTATCTGTACAATCTGATATTTGGTATAGGTTAGCGGTTCTCAAACATTTGCATGTCAAGAACCACCATCAAAAAAAAGTTTGTGCCAGGGCCCCAATATAAGAGGATGTGTGTTTCAAAATGATTTGAAAATTTTAAGATTTTTCAAAATGTTTCAAAAATAGCAGATTGACCAGCTCACAACGTGTTTCATTGTGACTCGTTGTGAGCTGATAGAAAGTGTAAAATTGGGTTCAAGTGGTTAAACTGTTCCTCATCTAATCAGGGAATTATTGAAAATTATGAAAAGTGAAGTTGGAGGGATGTTTATAGAAATGTTTCAGTCTGTCAGTGTTTGACTTCATATATTGCTTGGAAGAATGCCACAGAGAATGGTGTACAGTTGAATTTTTGCCCTGATGACCTTGGTGAAGTCTTACAAGTTTGTGACCAATCCTCTTCACAGAGTATCTTCTAAACAAGCTGTAAAGAAGGTGGAGGAGTCCCCGAAACCAGCTGTAAAGAAGGTAGAGGAGTCCTCGAAACCAGCTAAGAAGAAGGCGAAGGAGTCCCCAAAACCAGCTGTGAAGGAGTCCCCAAAACCAGCTGTGAAGAAGTCCCAAAAAACAGCTGTAGAGGAGTTGCCATCGGATGACGATGAAGACCAAGACAGTGAGGAGGAGGAGGAGGAAGATGATGATGAAGACGATGACAGAAATCTTGATTCTGAGGATGACGATGATGATGATGACGACGATGACGATGATGATGATTACGACGACGACGATGATGATGATGAATCGGGTATGTTTCTCTACCTATCGCTCTTGTTCTCTGATATTTGTTAGCTTGGAAATGTGAAGTTTTTTCACTTTTCACTTCACTGCCTTTTCTCTATAGGTCAGAAGAAACCACCAAGGAAAGCTCTTCCTTCAGACGTGAATCAGGGCAGAACGGTCTTCATCAGGTTTGTAGCCCTCCTCCACCATGTTCTTAACCATGGGTCTCGTATACTTTACTCTGCCTTCCGTTTTTATTTTCGGTTTTCGCTCATCGTTACATTTTTCGGAACCTTTTTTCATTCACTCATGTTGATGATGGCTGTTTACCTTTCACTGGTTTTAGGAACCTCTCCTTTGAAACTGAGGAGGAAGGGCTGGAGGAGATTCTTCTAAAATTCGGAGAACTGAACTACGTTAAGATCGTTGTCCACCCAGACACAGAGCACTCCAAAGGTCAGTCCGCAGTGCCCAAGTAAAACTCTAGGCTTGATTTTAGAAAACGGGTTGGATTTTTTGTTGTTCATTCGGTTGACTGATTTATCGGTTGCTAGGTTGCTACCTTCAGGAGGCTGCAATTCGAAAATGGCCCCTGTCTAAGTCTTCAGTTCAGTTTATTTCAGTTTCAGTTTATTTTTATTTATAGTGCAACATCACCCCAAGGGGTCTCTGTGCACTTCACAACACGAAATACATAGTAACACAAAATACATAGTAGTCGAAACACACCGTAAAATGTGCCTGCATGGTCAAACAAGGTACCATGGAGTACACAGCAAAGAAAGAAAAAAAACGAAAAGAAGGAGAATACATTTGGAACAATATTTAAAACCATAGTGCAAGAACGTGGCAGTAAACCAAGCAATAAGTTCAATAAAACTACTATACTATAAACTACTATAAAACTACGATTCTATAAAACTAGGGGGAGCCATAATGCAGGGAAAAAAGATACGTTTTTAGCCTAGATTTAAAAATGCCGAGAGAGTCGGCATCTCTAACAACTTGAGGGAGAGAATTCCAGAGATAGGGGGCACGATGTGTGAATGCTCTGCCCCCAACTGTTACTTTATTATATGTTGTGACTGTGAGGAGACCAGCATCCTGGGAGCGTAATGGACGTCCAGGGATGTATGGTTCTATTAAACTGGACATGTAGGATGGGGCAAGTCCGTTTAGGGCTTTATAGGTCAGGAGTAGTACCTTGAAATCGGCTCTGGCCTGTATCGGCAGCCAGTGTAGTGCTATGAGTGTTGGTGTGATGTGATCGTATTTCCTTTTCCTGGTTAGTAATCTAGCTGCTGCATTTTGAACTAATCTGAGGCCATGTGTTGCTGATGATGGTAAACCGGAGAAGAGGGCATTGCAGTAGTCTATTCTTGAAGTGATGAAAGCATGAACCAGGGTTTCGGCATCGGGAAGTGAGAGTATTGGGCGAATTTTGGCTATGTTGCGGAGATGGGAGAAGGCAGATTTTGTGGTGCTTTTTATATGGTATGTGAAAGATAGTGTTGGGTCAAAAACTACTCCTAAGCTTCTTACTGTTGGTTTGTGGGTTATTGAGCAGCTGTCCAGGTTAGAGTTGTGTTAGTGAACAGATGGGTGTGTTTAGCTGGGCAGGAAGCTTCTGGTCATCCATGACTTAACCTCAGTTAAACAGGTTTCGAGGGTTTGAAGGTTGGATGGGTCATTTGTGGTGATGGGGATGTAAATTTGAGTGTCGTCGGCATAGCAATGGTAATTTATGCCAGACTTTCTAAAGATGTCCCCTAGTGGAAGCATATATAGACAGAATAGGATTGGTCCAAGGACTGAGCCTTGTGGGACACCGTATTTGACAGGAGAGTGATCTGACATTGTGTTATTGAAAAAGACACGCTGTGTTCTATGTGAGAGGTAGGAGCGGAACCAGTTAAGTGCAGTACCTTTTATACCGACCAGATGCTCTAGCCGGTGGAGGAGAATGGAGTGATCGACCGTATCAAATGCGGCACTGAGGTCTAAGAGCAGCAGGAGGGAGGTTCTGTCTTTATCCGTGTCGATTAATAAGTCATTGGTGATTTTGACCAGTGCTGTTTCTGTGGAATGTTGGGATCTGAAACCAGACTGAAAACTGTCATAGAGGTTGTTATTTGTGAGGTAGGCTGTAAGCTGGCTGGAGACAACTCTTTCAAGTAGTTTGGACATGAATGGAAGGTTTGATATTGGTCTGTAGTTTGCTAGTGTATGTGGGTCAAGGTTTGGTTTTTTAAGTAGGGGTTTAATTATGGCAGTTTTGAAATTGATGGGACAATGCCACTAATTAGGGACTCATTTATAATAAGGAGAAGTGGGGGACCTAATGTGGAAAGCAGCTCTTTAAACAGATTGGTGGGAAATGGATCTAATAGGCAGGTGGTAGATTTAGATGTAGAGACCAGTTTATTGAGAGTATCCCATGATATTGTGTTAAACTGTGATAGGGTGATGCTAAAATGAGGGGTGGAGGATGTGCACGTTGGAGGTTGAAAGCTAGTTATGGGTTGGGCTATGGCCTGTTGTCTGATCGACTCTACTTTATTGTCGAAAAATTGGATAAAGTCGAGGGGACTGATGGAATGGGGAGGAGCTGGGTGAGCGGTTTTGGTAAGGTTGGTGATTGTGTTGAATAGGAATTTGGGGTTGTGCTTGTTATTGGCTATTAATGTGGAGTAATAGGATTTTTTTGCCTGTTTCAGAGCATATTTGTAATTGTGTAGGGACTCATCCCATGCTATGCGGAAAACCTCGAGCTTGGTTTTTCGCCATTTCTGTTCAAGGTTTCGGCATATTTGCTTGAGAGTTCTGGTGTTGTCATTGAACCATGGTGTGATGTTATTGGATGTGCGCTTTCTGGTTTTAAAGGATGCAATGGAGTCTATTGTATCAAGTAGAGTATTGTTAAATCCCTTGGTGAAGGTGTCGAGGGATCCAAAGTAGCTGTTGAAGGGGTGGATGGCAGTTGGCAGAGAGGACTCTAAAGCTATTTTAGCTGTATTATTGATGCAGCGGCTTTTTGATGGGCAGTGGTTGATAGACTGTAGGGGGATCAGGGCCTTCAACTCAATGAGGCAGTGGTCGGTTAGTGATTTAGCAGATGGAGACACTGATACATCTTGGATTTTGATGCCTCGAGCCAGGACAAGGTCGATGGTATTACCATTTCGGTGTGTAGGTTCAGTAATGAATTGGGTGAAATCCAGGGTTTCGATGAGGGATGTAAAGGCTTTGTTTAGTGCATTGGATGTGTCATTGTAGTGGATGTTAAAGTCACCTAAGATAGGGAAAGTCTTAACCTGCCCAACCCCCCCCTCCCCATTTTTTTCCCTTCTCTTGTACATATTTTTCACTCTTCATACCAGTAACCTGTAAGCTGATTGTATGACGTTCTGTATAGTAGTGTGTATATCTGTCTGTCTCTTATAGTATGTCATCATGATTTGTGTGCATGGGGATCTCATCTTAAACAAGCTCAGTGCTTAATGAGTCTTCCAGTTTAGTAGACCTTGTATTGTGAATTTGTACTTCCATGTACTGTTGTTCTCATGTCTTACTAAATAAAGTACATCAATCAATCAGGTGTTGCATTTGCCCAATTCAAGAGGAAAGAGGCTGCAGACAAGTGTATCGCCGCGGCAGAGGACGAGGCAGAGGTAAGATGCGACATCCGGATGGATTGTTACTTTGGATCACTGATTGGAAACATTCTAGTGCAGGGGTCTTCAACGTTTTCAGGCCAAGGACCCCTTAGCTGAGAGAGAGAGGAAGCAGGGACCGCCCACTACATATTGTATAAACTTGTGACCGCTTAATAGACTTCAACCTCACTATCATCAGTATATGTTGGATTAATGTGTATTTTCAGACATTTAACCCACTTGAACCGTCAATACTTAGTCTGCTTTTTTCCCCCCCCTCTACACCAAACCTCTTTGCCAAAAATAGCAGATCTACAAGCTCACAATGCCTCGAGGCGTTGTGAGCTTGTAGATCTGCTATTTTTGGCTAATGTTCCACTCAGAATAGGGATGCTAGGGTTCAAGTGGTTAATGTAAAAAAACATGATCCCATCACACAAAGATTTGTTGTGTGATGGGAGTAACTCTGAAGACCCCTGTTCTAGTGTATTGGTAGTATATACATGCAGATATGTTGTATCGTGGAACATACGCGTTGTCCTGTTGTGTGTGTGTGTGTGTGTGTGTGTGTGTGTATATAGTCAGTGATCTTACTTGCCTAACTTCCGATGTTCCGTTCAGAATGGTGGAATCCGAGCAGACGGCCGAAAACTGATCGTCGTGGCAGCGGTGAGCAAAGACGACGCTGTCAAGTTGAAAACCACGAAGGTGAAAGTTGAAACGGGCACCAGGAACCTCTACCTGGCCAGGGAGGGGAGTGAGTAAACCCTATACTTTGAAACCCCCTCATCACACCTCATCGTGCAACCAAAATTATACATGAGAATGATGATGGATGATTTTGATAAACTGCTGGAGCCATGCTGGCCTCACAAACCTAAACCTTGTATTTGACTTACAGACGCTCTATTTTGGCATTATTTGAGATGATACAGATCTCCCAATATTTCTTTGAAGAGAAAATCAGCTAACACAATAATCACTTTAAGTTATATATACATTCTTGTTTCTGGGCAAGCTCTGTGGAGTCAAAAAGACACGTCGGCCGACTTCTCTTCACTGACTTTATTTGTAATTATATGTCTGTATTCTGTAAATAAGATGATGCACCGCCTGTGCCTGCATCCTGTCAGTCAGAACACCTCCTCACCGTCTCTGTTCCTCTCTCCATCTTATCTGTCCAGTGATCCGTGAAGGTACCAAAGCTGCAGAGGGTGTCCCTGCAACAGATATGGCCAAGAGGATGAGAGTAAGGACCATTTCTCTTCAATATTTAGACATAATAACGTTGATATAACTATAATAGTCTTCATTTGTATAGCACCTTTCATACAAGGACTGACATAATTATGCATTATATGTATACAGCTTACTGCGCACGTCTGTTAACTTTACACTCGGAAGCATTAAGACAAATATTGCTTTGACACCCATGCTTTGCTTGCATTTTCAGTTTGAAGAGTTGAAGAGGACAAAGCTTAAGGATCTCCAGGTGTTCGTGTCAAAGACTCGCTTGTGTGTCCACAACCTGCCCAAGTCGGTGGACAACAAAAAACTCAGAGCACTTTGTCTGAGTGCAGCCAAAGCAAGCATGGGAGCCCGCATCACTGAGGTGAGGAAAGATGACATATTACAGAGAGAATTGAACACAGGCGCATTGATCTTTTCTCAATCGTCTCCTGCCACTAGAGCAGTGGTTCTCTACTTTTTCATGTCAAGGACCCCCAAAATGATATGTATTTGGCCGCGGACCTCCATCTCAAATATTTTGTTCCAGGGACCCCCAGAAGCAAAGATTTGAGTTACAAATGTTTTCCTTAAAAATATATTCAAAAGGTGTGCACAAATTTCCACGATTTTTCAAAAATAGCAGATCTACAAGCTCATAGCGCAGCACTCGGTGCCACTTTATGAGCTTGTATATCTGCCATTTTTGAATAGCCAAAGTATAAAAGGTTAAAGTGGCTAAAATGATTGTGATGCTATATTAACACATTTTGCTGGGGACCCCCTGGAACCCCCCCCACGGACCCCTGGGGGTCCCCGGACCCCACTTAAAGAACCAATGCACTAGAGGATTTGTAAAAAACGTGCCGGTCCAGACGCGCCAATGGGACATAACTGAACTGGATTGGTACCTCTTTTGTCCACTAGGTGGTACTGTTTTACCATGTAATCCCTTTCTTTCTCCCCTAGTGTCGGGTGATGTATGACAGGAAGCCGCAGAAGGGTCAGGTGTTGGGACTGTCCCTGGGTTACGGCTTTGTCGAGTTCCAGGCCCACGAGCATGCCCTCAGCGCACTTCGACACCTTAACAACAACCCTGACATCTTCGGCGCTCACAAGGTACGTGTGATGATGTTATGTGTTTGTGCACGCAAGTGTGTACAATACATGCATCTGCGCTTGTGTATGTGAGAAAGCTGGAACATTGCTGATTTTTTATAAGATTAGAACAGCAGTGAGAATGAAAACCAGGAGAGATTATTTTCTCGGAAATACATTGAGGGCAGAGCCCTCATTTTCAATGATGCCGAGATTACAGAAAGCAGAAAACAACAGTGTAAATAATATTGAAATAAGAACAGCAGGATAAAACAAGTCATGTATGTGAAAACAGCAAAAAACTGAGAATATTGTAGATACATAAAAGATACATAAGAATAAGGATAAATGAATATACTGAGCTGCTGGCCCTGGATCTTTGAGTGTATGCAATCTATCAATATATAAATAAATTAATATATGTACAAACTATCAACAATGACTATTACAATGGATATGTGTACACTGTACAGTCTTATCAACAATGAATATGATAATTTATTCATACTGTATGCCATCCCTAATGTACTGTCTAGAAGTCCACGTGCAAGTTTGCCAGAATCCATGCAGGAGTCAGTACTCAAAAGTCAGTAGCAGACAGTGCAGGTCTTAAAGTTCTCAAATGGGGGTCAAAGCTTGATTTGTGGAGCCTAATAGCCACTGGCACAAAGGACTGGCCAAGGTGCCAGTGGGGACAGCGTGGAGGAGGGCTGGGTCTATGGAAGAATGTGCTACTCATCTTTACTAGCTCTCCATAGAGGGTATGGAAAGGTTCATCAGGATTGAGTCAAGCTTCCTCCCCCTCCACAACCACCCCCATGTTGTCCGGTTTAACCAACTACAGAGATTCCTTACCAGCTTGTCCAGCTTGTTGGCATTGTAGTGGCGGAAGAACCTATGCAGGAGAGTTAGTAAGAAAGGCCTCTGGATTAGAGAGAGGCCTAGGGCCTCTGTGCGCAGAAAATGATGATTCATGCATAAAAAGTAGTTGGAGTACAGATCTCACTCTGCTTGCTTACTTTTAAAGTAGTAAGGGAGAGAAGATGGCTCCCACAGGAGTTGATGGGACACAAGAGGCAGATCATGAGTTTTACACACTAGGTCAAAGTGAATTTATGGGGAAATGGATGTATTTTGTTATACCTATAAATCACGTGCAGATAACCATATGGCCTAGTCACAACAAGATGGTTAATATTGCCTAATATTACGAAATAGATGAGAAGAGGAGGAGGAGGAGGAGCCTACTGACATGTTGAACGACTTAAGCCTCCTCAGAAAGAACAGCCTGCTCTGTTCCTTCCTGTAGGGGGCGTCAGTGCTGTCCAGTTTGTTGTTCATGTAAACTTTTAAGTGTCCACCACCTCCACTTCTTTTCTTTTTTTTTAACTTTGTTTATTTGATTTTCCACAGAAGCATTCAGCATCAAAAGTTGGTACTTATACAGTCACGTAAAAGCTTCCTCCAGTGCAATCCAAATACAGAAATTACAGTAAATAGATTGAATTATTACCCAAAAACATACAGGAAATACAGGTTAAATAAAAATGTAACAATTCTAAAAAACGGATAAACGCAGACAGAACAAAACAACATCAGTCAAACAGTACATATCCATGACACATCTAAAATCCGCTTTACAGCACAACACCCCCGCCACAGCAAGCCCATCATATCAACGTTCCAGCAGAAACTCACGTATCCGTATCCCCAACGAGAGACGGATTCAAATTCCGGACAAATTGAAAGAATGCACCCCCATACCTTCCCAAACTTACTGGAGGAGCCAATCAATGAAAATCTTATCTTTTCTAGTTTTAGACAGTGCAAGATGTCTCTTATCCAATGAGTGTGAGAGGGGGATGTAGGTGATTTCCAATTAATTAATGTTGGGAGAGCAGCATACCTTTTTTGGTTGGTACAGTGCTCTTCTCACATAATAATACAATAATCCATAATACAGTAGAGGAGAGTCCATCAATTTCATCACCGTTGACCGTCTCAAATAAGTCCCAAGTTAATTCAGTTCATTTACAGAATAAGTCACAGGTTCATTGAACTTGGTGTGATTGCTGTCACATTGATTTTGAGGTTTTGGACATGCATAACATATTGTTCTGGCTTGCTTGGATGCAGCTTGTCATGAATCCATGCTTGTGCAAATTGAGAGTGACATCATATTGACAATGTCAGAGACAATTGCCAGTTACAGATAGTTCTGCCAATGTAAATATTGAGAATCTCAGAGACAATTGCCAATGGCAGATGGTTCTGCCAATGTAAAGGTGATCTTTGGGCCATTTAACAGTAACTAGTCTGCTGTGGTAATCCACAAGTAATTTCCTAAATATGGGTTTAAATGGTAAAAAAAAAGAGCATTTCGTGCATTTCGTCTACTGTATGGTCCATTTGTACATCTAGTCTGACTAGCGAACCTAAAACTGAGCTGCAATAATGAAAACTGCCTACATAAATGATCACATGGCCTTAGCCCACATACATATACTATGGTCCCCATTGAATCTGAGATGATGTTGGTGATGACAAATTTGAGAGAAATGTTGGCACACCAGTTTAACCACATTAAAGCCAGTGTCCCTATTTTGGGCATGTCATTATAGGTGAAATTCCTAAACGAGTTGCAACTGTTTATTTTTGTATTTTTTAAAAATAGCTCATCTTCAAGCTCAACCTGTTGCAATGTGACACGTTGTGAGCTGTCAGAACGGCAATTTCCGTTATTTGTCGCGCAACAATGTATTTGGACAGTAATTAATATAACTAACATTCTATAAAGCAAGCTGGTCTAGCTGTGTTCGGTGAGTTCTTTTTGCCTTTTCTGTTATTGCAGAGGCCCATTGTCGAGTTCTCTCTTGAGGATGGAAGGAAGCTCAAAATGAAAGAACTACGGCAACAGAAAAACAAGGTTTGTCTTTTCACGTGCCATGATTACTTACTTTGTAAATTGTGTTAATCATTAGAGTGAATGGCAACAAAATACCTTCCGGCTCAGCCACCCACATCTCCCTACATATATAGGGATGGGTTGTTTAAACAGTTAATTGTGTACATGAAGAATCTGTTTAAGACCTATTAACCAAAAGTCAATGATATCTTTTTGTTTTTCAAAGTGACCATAGACAGTTTTCAGACTGTATTTAATAGAGTAATTAGTTCTACAGGCGTTTCCTTCTAATGTGGGACATGCACTGCTTCAAGGTGCAGACATGTGCTGCTAGTAGTCACAGTTAATTTTAGCCTGTTGGATTCATCCAACATATATACAGTATTAAATCCAATGTTGCTGGCCACGTATAAACTCCAGGTAAGTTTCATTGTAGTTGTTAAACGGAATGATTTGATTTGAGACCAAAGATTATAAAGATACATGTAGGAAACCACACTGCAGTGGAAAACATTTCCAGAAAGACAGATGACTGTTTAACTTTATTTGGACGCTGTTCACCTTGCTCTGCTTGTAATGAGACGTCTGGCTTTGCTGCGTTCAGTAACGTCAATAAACCACGGAGCACACGTTAAACTATATACAATATATACTGTATATCTGTGTGTGTATATACAGCATTCAATATACATGTACATTCATATTACTATTACATAGCTATAACAAACTGTACATGGAAACGTTTCACTAGGAATATTCCAGAAACGGGCCGCTGAGTGGAGCCAATGCTCAGGTCGTTGGAGCTGGAGCTGGACTTGGACCTGGCTCAAAGAAAACTGGACCTAAAACCCAGCCCTCGTCACCATGGCAGGCTGGGAAGAACAAAGGTACAGTATGGTGACAAATGTTTGTTCTCTTTCTTTTTTCTCCAATATCAGGAACACATTACACAGTAATGCCTCACCACACATTTTAAAACTTTGCGTTCATCTTTTTTTACCTTTTTTTACAATTTAATTTCCAATATCAGGAACACATGTGACAGTAATGCCTCACCACACATTTTAAATCTTTGTGTTCATCTTTTTTTTACAACTTAATTCCTATATCAGGAACACATGTGACAGTAATGATTCACCACACATTCTAAATCTTAGTATTGGCACTCACCCCAAATTTGTTAGAAATGCATTCTGTTCTGTTGTATATAGCACACGTTACCAATTAGAATTGACATTGTTCCCTGCTGTGTCTCTGTGCAGCAGCTGGTCCCCAGAAATGGAGCCAAGGCAAACATCACTCGGGCTTCCAGACCAACCCTGTGGTGGAACATGTTGAATTTGAAGATGGAAAGAAACGGAGGAAGGTTCTGCCCCTCCCATCGCACCGAGGGCCTAAGAACAGGTACTTAAGCCCAAAATGACACTTTGATAGTGGTTTGACTTGTGTCGTTACCTTGCCGTTACTTTGCCATGAAGGAAACTATATATATATATATATATATATCAGAGGTCGCGTTAGTCCGATAATTGCCGGTTTTGACCGTTTTTTTATGACAAAGACCGGAAAAAATAAATCTCTCCGGACATCCTGACCGGTTGATAATGACATGGCAGTTCATTAATTATCACCGCAAATTAGGCATATTTCAAATCCTCTGCTTTGCAAGCTCGCTCTCTCTCTCTCTCTCGCTCTCTCGCTCTCTCGCGCGCTCTTTCTTTCTCTCTCTCTCTTAACAGCGTGCGTGTGTTTCTGGGAGAGAGAGAGAGAGGTAGAAAGATAAGAGTTTGTCACACGCTGTTATGTTACACCTATTTCCTGTTAATAACAACCAGTGTAAAATGTGCTGCATTGGGCGGTAAATGGGAGACACTTTATTGTGAAGGTAGTGGTACAACAGGAAGAAGAGAGCTACTTGTTGCTGCTGCTGCGTAGAGACGGCGGTCTTGGCAGTCAGACAGAGACCGCGGTCCAGTTACAAGTTACATTATATAAAGTTGTGTATTTAACAGCCAGTCACACACAAGTTGTATCATTACGAGTTAGAATATGTCACAGATACTAGGCTAAAACAAGGGCACTTGTGAGTAAAGTTGGCAAGTTGCCCTACAGTTTAACAACAGTGCAGGTTGAAGATGAAATCTAACACAGATGCGTAAATACTCTTCACAACAGCTATAGGCTACTGCAACTATGGCATCGAGGTGAAACACAACGTTAATCATAATCGTGGACCTATTTTTAACTCTATGAGGTGGACACGTTAAAACGTTACCACTTTGAACCGAATAGCTCTATGAGGAGACGACAAGATTCTCACAACTCATCAACTTTCCCACGGCTGTCCCAACTAGACACACGGATGGCATCCACTGTCTAACTATACAGCATAACCTCCTCCTGTGAGTGAGTAGTGGTCTATAATTTATTGCCCTAACAGGTCAGCTGAGCCACGTTATGAAGGATTAATCTGAAATGCCCAATTTTGGGCAGTGCCCTTTGATTAGAAAATGCATACAAACGCAATTGATTATTGAGAAACCATTACGCACGCAGCATGCGCAAATGGTAATGTAGGTAATTAATGTATTTGTGTAAGATGACCCTGCTATATAAAATATTATGATGGTTCATGTTCAAATAGCTCAATCCAAAATATAATGCTGTAGGCCTAAGTGTTATGCTGTATTTATGCACCTGCTTGTCATTATGCATAAAAATAATTATGACCATTATTTTTGTCAGATGTCCGATAAATTTGAATCCTTCCGGACATTGGGACCGGCAGATTAAAATCCTAGCGCGACCCCTGATATATATATAATATCCACCCATTGACTTACATTGCATGGTGAAACTAGTCTCAAAATCACTCTTTTAGCTTATACATTTACGCAAACAATGCACATTTGTTTTAAATAAAAATGACAACTTTCTGTTGATTTTCCAATCCGGATCCAGTACGGATCTTCTTCCTAATTCAAGTTGTGTGTGTCTGTGAGCCTGATGATGGGGAGAGGAGTTGTGAAATGTTCTGGTTACTAACAGTTATGTAATGAGAAGGAGACAACAGCAATGTGCTACAGCTGACGAAATAAGAAGTTTGAATTATTTTTTGTTTTTTCAATTACATTATTGTGAAACATAACCTCATGATTTTCAATTACTTTTGAGAATTATTCAACAGATCAGGGATGACATTTATAATTTAGTTATAGTTATAGTAGTAGTAGTAATTTAGTATAATTTTGCTTTCAGGGTGCGTGATAAAGGGAAAAACCTGACCCCTGCACCCGTTAAGGCCAAGAATCATCCCAGCAGGAGCGAGCAACAGAAGACCATCAACAGAAGACCATCAATGGAAAAACCCACACAGCCAAGACCCAAGGTACATACTAACAGTTCATAATGTAGAATATCCCCAACTGTATTCATCTGATCTATGCCTGGTATTAGATGAGGTGTGTTAGTATTGGCAATACAGAACCTCTTGGGCATTTAGTCTGCCTTCTGGATCAGCAATGTAATTTTATTTGTTTGTTTTGCATTTAACAGTACATGCATAGCCTCCTTTCATTCGTCTCTGTTGGAGAGTGGTCCATTCCCCTTAGGATTTATTTTTTCTTAATTGAGACATACAGTAAAAAGAACAATCTCTATACACTTAACTATTATAAAGGCAGGAAAAGCCTGAACAAATAACAAGAAAGGAAAAGAAAAGAGAGCGAGAATGTACGGTGCAGTCACAAAAATCTATTCATATCACTTATATTAATTTCTAGTGAAAAGTCACCAAAGCTTACCAAAGCACTGGTTAAGTTAGTGCACGATTGTAACACTATAACACCACAAAAATGTGACTGAAGAGAAAGTAAAAGGTTTCTAAAATGGTGTAAGGCCCCAAACCCTTCAAAAGTCGTTAGAAATTATACATTTATGATGCAACGTGAAGAAGTAGCCAGGTGTTGAGCATTCTACATGCCCTATGTGCACCAGGCAGTAAGTTCAATCATATTAAAAAAAATCTATCTGTGCTATTTGGACAAACCACAACTTGTATTTTTAATTACATACAAATACATCAAACCAAGCAGACACCCACCCAACTGTAATAATACACATCCCATTATATGACCCCAATTGTGTATCTATTTGAAATGTTTTTTTGTGTTGTCACTACCACATGGAATTGTACTGGATTTACTTAATCTCCAACAAGGACAAAACAAGCTGGAAAAGCAGTTGTGGATATATTATTCATTTTTGTTTAGATCAATAACTTATTTTGGTTGACTGTTCTTTAGTAGGCATAGAATGTCTACTTGTACACCAGAGCCAGTATACCCTTGCTTTTGGGCAGAAACCTTGTATCTCCATATTTCATCTTTTTATGTTTATTCATAAATTGAAGACGGGCTAACCAATATACAATCCATGAGAAGGAGAACATGTGACCCATAATTGAACTGCATCTATTAAAATACTCTGTGTTTTCCAGAGTGGTAAAATGCCCAAGAGACGGAGCAAAGATGATGACCGTTTTGAGAGTCTGGTGGCCCAGTACAAGAGGAAACTGCTGGGTACTACCAACAAGCCCACCATCATAAAGAAAAGCAAATGGTTCGATAGTTAAAGTGTGTGTGTGTGTGTGTGTGTGTGTGTGTGTGTGTGTGTGTGTGTGTGAGAGAGAGAGAATTGTGTAGTGTAAGTCAGTAGTTTACAGCTGTCTACAGGACCCAGTCTACTGGAAGTTTTCATTGTAGTCATCTAATCAGAGACTAATTAAAACTACCTGTCAGAAGAGAAGTAGACTTGGTCCCCAGGATCAGGGTTGGACTTACTGGTCTGAATGCTAGAATGAAGCCCTGCTTTTTTGAAAACAATGACATTTTTACACAAATAGTTTAAAAGACATGAATACAATACAGTTAACGTCCCATGTGTAGATTGACATCTAGTATACTGAACTCTACTGTCTGTACAGTATGTGCATTTAAGTTTATTAAATATATTCCTAGGATTTCCTTGACCATGTGAATATTGATATATTGATCTATGCCATGGTTCGCAAACTAAATGATTTCATTTATGTAAAAGGGTAAATTTGTATTGTGTGAAAACACGTTGACGTTGTTTTTCATTTGTGTTTTGAGTATTAAATGTCAATTTGTTGACAGTTTGCAAGTGTGTACGAGAGTCAGTCATGACTGGGCTAATTGTACTAACATACTTCTTCTGTTCTGCTCTTGGTTAGCCTGTAATATGATCTTGATCACAAATTAATGACAGTGGGAAATTACCTCGTACACCATGACTGTGCAAGTGAAATTTTCCACATAATACATTGTGTTGGGACTGTGTTGCTCTTCACGCCATTATCCTACCGCCTCCACTTATTAAAATACACCACATATAATGACATATAAAAATATTTTATTTTAAATATATCATACTTGAATACACATTTTTTGCAAATGGTTACAAACATGTCCACTGTACAAAAATATGCAATATAAATAGATGAGACTATAATAATAGAATCTACCTATGCTACCAGTGCTGTTGTGAGGAAGACTGGGGGCCCTAACGTACAGTACCTTTCAGCTCTCCACCACCCCCTGACTCCTCACACAAAAACATCTGCTTTTCCTGGAATGGTTTGATCTGGCTTTCAGGAATCTTTGAGCATGACATCACCGATCACGGTGACACCTTCTCCAGAGAGGACGGCCTTACTCAGCTAGTTTGGGTGCAATGTGAGTACAAGTCTCACATTTCACTGTCGCTGCTTCTCTGTACTTGTAACAGTCACAGATCCAGAGCTCAGCTCTTTGTTCACAACATAGCAGCGTGGTCAGCCTGCCAGCAGCTTGTAGACCTTTTTTTACTGTGCAAAGCATTGATCCCCCTGTGTGTAAACACTCCTTGAAAGTAAACATTCACCACCATGTAAACAATCTCATTGAAACATGACAAGTTTTCTAAATACGTATAAATATGTCAAGAATGAATGGCTTGGAAAATATACATTATAAAAAGTACATTATAGAAAGGTGACTAAAGGACAGTAATGGGCCATAGACCAGATGGCAAATAATTTTGGTTCGGCATGTCACAAACTCACAAAAAGAGGAAGTTGGTGCAGATTTGCGCAGCAAAATCTCAACCCAACTACACATCAACAAACGGATACAGGTCGATTTTGCAACTAAACATAGTGGGCAACCCATGTTACATTGGTATTTCTTTTCCCAAAATGTAAATAAATTAAGAATAAATGTATGCTGTGGAAAATGGTTGGAAATAATGTAAAGTATACATGATTTGAAGGTTTACTAAATTTACCCTTCAACTTCTTGTTTATGCCCAAAATGACTGGCTATCCACAGGTTTTGACGTTAAATGTCAATAAAAATAATTGTATGTATTTGGCCCCATTTATAAAATAAAGGTAAATAAAATAAATAAATATAAAAATAAAAAAGTTGCCCGGAGGTGTCCGGGGCCCACTGTACCGGTTACCCACATCAATAACTTCAAATCACCAGGATTCAAAAAGCCCCTCAGCAGTTCCCGAGATGATCTAGGTTCTTCAGTAGTTGGTTTAGGAAGTCCTTCAGTCCCATAAGGGCCTCCAAGCCCACAGTGTGAATGTACTCTTTCCGACTCAGAAGCTGTGCCAGGCGTCCCTGCATAGGGGGCTTTGGCCGCTGGTCTCTGCAGTGGCCTTGCTTCCAGGCATCTAGGTATCCCCTCAGCGAAGACACTTCCTGTTTCAGCTGAGGTACTCCGTCCAGGGTTTCAGAGAGCAGGTTCTCGTAGCCCTCCAGAACCCTGACGATGGAGGAAAGGCCTTCCAAGTTGTCTGCATGTGGGCTGATAGTCCGGCCCGCAGGGACAAGCAGCTAGAGAGGACAGAAGAGGACATAAATTAGTTTGAACACTGGAAACTTGTTTGCAAGGGCTCTCGAGGTTCTTTTGCGGAGTAATCGCACAGTGAATGCAACAGTTACCTTAAGGGAACTGTCTAGCTTCCTCATTAACTGTTCAGCATTCATTTTGACTTTGGACTTCATGAGCAGAACTTCTCTGGGTAGAGGGCTGGCCGTGCCCATGCTGAACACCTGCAGCAGAGAAAATACGAGGAGAGCTGGAGTGTAGTCCATATTTGGTGTCCACAGGATGCACGGTGTTTGTTATTCCTAAGAAAACAGACATAGAAAGGGGTTACGGCCTACTCCGACATAATTGTATGCTCTTTGATTCCAAACGTGCTGCCAAGCCAGCCTGCAGTACGTGTATGTGTACACGTACTGGAGGATGTATGTGTACACATTTCGACACCTAAACTTCCATCCAGTGAGTGACATCATGTTTGTTAATGCCAGTCAATATTTGGAAAAGAGACACCTGTGAACTCCCAACAGGGACAAAGATAACAGACATACAGTATCTTGATAAATGTCATGCACATTTTAAGAATATCTCAAACACTCATCTACTACTCTTACTTCAAATAAAAATGTAATTTAAAAAAGAAAAAACAAACTAATGTAGAACCAGGAAGTGCTGAATTTGTAATTACAGTTGTTGAACCGTGCTCTAAACAACACTTGCTGTGTGTCATCTCACAAAAGTCAATTCATGCATACCGAAAGTGAACTGCTGTAGGTAAGAGGTGGAAAAGGGACAGTGGGAATGTAAAAGGATGCGATGAGAGACAGAGACAGAGAGAGAGAGAGAGGGAGAGAGGGAGGGAGGATGTAATAGCAGAGTTGGTGAAGCAGGACATGGAGAGTAGAGTAGACCTTACCTTGTCTGATCAGAGTGAGCGTGCCACTGTTGGGCTCCATCAGGATGTCTTATAGTAGAGGGCTGTTGACTCATCTCTTACTCACCTCTCACTCAACCCCCCACATCCACTCCTCTCCCTCCCCTCTCTCCCCTCCGTCCCAACTCCCCCCCGGGGTCCTTCGGGGAGGGCAGACAAGCATACGACAGAGGAGGGGAGGGATGTTCAAAACAAAACACTGGTGACTAACCACTTTCACCTATTTCATTCAAAAAGCACAAACCCACGTGCAGCTCACATGCATTGATGAAACTGAAAAGATCAACACTGCCCAAAAACATATTTCAGCATACAGTGTTTATATAATTTTTTCAGGTTCAGTTTTATTGTGTTTCAGTTCCAATTTTGCCTGTTTATTTATTTATTTCACTTTTTCTCTCTCCTGATTGGATACAATTGGTATCCCGACCTGAAAATGTATTTTCTGCTTACTAAAGAGCTGGAGTGACTGGGAGACCCCTGTAACTGAACAAACCCTGTAGAGCTAATTGCTAAACAGAATATAGAGATATTTAACATTTATTTTAACAAAGGAAAATCCCGTACTTACAGGTCTACAACTCCGTGTACAAATGGAACCAAGTGGACCCGTAAGGGTTAAATAGTTTAAGAACCACTGGGCAGGATAGCCGGAAACTTTTTGTTGTAAAGGCATGGAACATTAAACTGATCTTTATCAGGAGAGCAACCCAATTTTTTCTTTAATGTTAACAGTTTACTAGAACAATGCACCAGACGGTCAGAGCCTGATTAAATGTGTTTAATCTTTGTAATGTTTGTATTCGAATGTACCTAAACCTAAAAAATAGGAGTTCAATAAAAAACGGCAAAAAATGAAACTCAATTATAGATCTAATCTCTATACACATTGCATTGTGTTACTGTGTTCTAGAAGTTTGTATTCCTATAATTGCATGGGTAATATAGGCTCTCCCCCTCTCTTCCGCTTTCCCTCTCTCCCCCTCTCACACTCCCCCTTTGCGTAACCCTCTACGTCTTTCCCTCGCTGTTTGTCTGTTGGCGGGGATCTCCATGGGCATGTGATGTCATTTACAACAGAAAACGAACAACCCTTTTTGGGCTCAGTGATTTGCACTGCCGAGCATACCTCCAAATTTGGGCATAATCCGGCCTCCGGACCACCACGACATGACAACTTGAATTTTCCAATTAGCAGTTCAAAAAGGCAGTTCTAACCAGCAAATTATTATGTGATTGACAGTACCTCTTTCATCTCTTTCAATCTCTATCATTTCCTGGTTCTTTCTTAGAAACTCAAATTAAATGCACAGGTACTAACTGTTCCAATTCAACACTTCCCCCCTTTTCATTATAACTAGGTTATATTCAGACAAATGAGCAACAAAAGACATTTGGTGCTGGGACGCTGTCACTCACCCCTCCCACTGATCATTTTTCATTGCTACCATTCCCGTGTTGTGACATTGCTCACGTTTGCTGTGTCACTCGACGTCACTTAAGAGCGAGCAAGACAAAAGAAATAAGTATTGGCTGTGCGTGCATGTGCACATCTGGAGTGAGTGAGCGAATTTCTCAACACGTGTGCTGCTGTATCTGTGTCACATCTTACAAGCACATCGATTGTGCCCAATGCAGTGATGAAACCCTACCCAGTTGTCACTAGTAATCCTTCCCCTCTGAGTCATTGTCAAGATGCCCTCATTATTGAACACATACAGGAGGCCTCTGCTTCAGGGACTAGCGCTGAATCCAATCAAATTCAATCCCTGTAAGATTGGACGGTGGTTCCCAACCTTTTTCCCTTGGAGCCCCCCTCTTATGTCTGACATAAGCTGAGACCCCCCGTGTGCTTCGGCACGCACAAACACGCATGCACGTGTTTTTCAGACATGTTAACCACTTAGGCCCTATACTTGTATGACGAATAGCATAAATAGCCGATCTACAAGCTCACACAAATGCATCAGATGCGTTAAAAGTTTTGGAAACTTTTTATTTTATTTTTTACAATGTTTAACAATTGTGCTTCACAACGATATTACATGTGTGAGTTAGCTCAGATTTTGTGCGACATGTTTACATGTCGCACGTTTTTGCTTCAGGGACTAGCTCTGAATCAATCCCTGTAAGATTGGACGGTGGTTCCCAACCTTTTTCTCTTGGAGCCCCCCCTCTTATGTCTGACATAAGCTGAGACCCCCCCTCGTGCTTGGGCACGCACAAACACGCATGCACGTGTTTTTCAGACATGTTAACCACTTAGGCCCTATACTTGTATGACGAATAGCATAAATAGCCGAGCTCACACAAATGCATCAGATGCGTTCAGTTTCAGAAAGTTTTTTTATTTCATTTTTTACAATGTTTAACAATTGTGCTTCACAACGATATTACATGTGTGAGTTAGCTCAGATTTTGTGCGACATGTTTAAAATTGTGGACGTTGCACTTTGCTGTGCAGCTGTGGTTACCAGACAGTCCCCTGGTATACTGCAGCTTGTCTACCTACGTGGATGTTAATTGTGCTCTAGGTACCAGGATGTTAATTGTGCTCAACTGACCATTTCATAAACTTAAATTTAGTCATTCAAATGAGGTGTGGTTTATGAAGGTGCATGAGTGCAGTGGTTAATGTAAAGTGCGTGTTGTCAATCAAACTCAATCCCTGTAAGACGGTGGTTCCCAAGCTTTTTCCCTTGGAGGCCCCCTCTTATGTCTGACAAAGCTGAGACCCCCCTTGCGTTTGGGCACGCACAAAGACATGTTGCTACATGTTCAGACATGTTAACCACTTACTGTAGGCCCTATAGGTACTTGTTAGACCCTATAGAAAAATGTGATTATGCGATCGCATAATGTACCGCATAATCAGGCAAATGGCGCATAATTATGCGGGGGTCCTTTTTAAAAAAAAATCGCACCACATCGCATCACATAATATGCCCATCGCATCACATAATATGCCCATCGCATCACATAATATGCGCATCGCATCGCATAATATGCCCATTGCATCACATAATATGCCCATCGCATCGCATAATATGCCCATCGCATAATATGCGCAGCTTTGCTGCACAGCTGTGGTTACCTCACAATCCCCTGGTATACTGCAACTTGTCTACCTACGTGGATGTTAATTGTGCTCGACAAGACGCACAGCAAACTGACCATTTAATAACTGAAATGTAGTAATTCAAATGAGGTGTGGTTTAATAGGTGCATGAGTGCAGTGGTTAATGTAAAGTGCATGTTGTAAAAGACAGCAATGCAACAATAATCTAAGAGGTGATGTCTCCAAGGACCAATGACTGTTGGGCAGGTGGACTGAAGTAGTTTGGGAATACTGGTCAGTTGCTCAAAATCACTCCACATGGCACCACAGCTCCATCCAGCCCATGCAAGGACCTGTAAAACACACCACTGGCTTCTGGGGGTGTAATTTAGCTCTTCAAACATGATTTTAAAAGTGTATAACATGTATTGTTTATGAGAATGCCATATTATAACATACTGTTGGTACTGCCCCCCTCATTGGTTTAATTTCCAGCTTTTAAAATGATCTGCTGCCCTGTCTTTTGGGGGCTCTAGCTTACCAGGCTGTTAATTGTGCGCTATAGGGAGATGTGAAAGTCTTAACGTGCGCCCTATTGTGTCTCACTCGTCCCTGATTAGACATCACGGACACCAGCTGAACCCAATGAACCTTCTGGCAGGGTAGAGAAGCGTCAGTAACAAGCATCCCCAAAGACCAGGGTTGTACAACACTTGAAAGCATCAAAGTGGAACCACATGACCCAGAGTAGACAATACCGTGACTTACTGGATTTGTCAGAGAAATTCTGAACGTCAGCAGTACGGTGACACGTCTCTTTCCTTTCATTCATGGTGGCATGCCGTGTTGATGGCGGAGTAGAAGCTTCTAGTACTCTCCAGAGATCTAATGGTCAGCTCATGCCTTTCTCTCTCTCTCTCCCCCTCTCTCCATCTCTCTATCTTCATCCATTAGCCCCTCAAACCACCCCACATTCACTATGATAAAAATAAAATAAAGTCACTATGATAAAAATAAACAAAACTTAGATCAGTTATCAGTCGAAACCACATTCAAGTGAAATGGATAGAGTATCTACAGTATGTATATGGTCCAAGATAGGTCTTTGTATATTATCAAAGGCTTTTCATTCTTTCAAGCTCAACACTAAGTAAAATATGTTGGCGGTAAGGCATGTTTCCTTGTAATAGAAGAGAATAAGAAGGCACCTTGTCAGTAAAGTAAGAAAGGCCAATAATATGCCGTAGTGGTGGGTTCTGGTACTCTGAATATGATTATGATGGTGTTGGGATCAATAGTAGTGTATTTAAAACATTTTTAAATGTATCAAAACTACTACAACTAATTGAAAGTCCCATCATACCTAAAAACCTCAGTGTTCATTTATGTAATGTTATGTATATGAGTGTAAACATTATATCTGAGGGTGTGATAAATTACCATAACACTTTTTTTTACTATGTACTGTAGGAGTTCACCACTCCAGGTGGATTCTCTTGTCATCCTTTCAAGAAGGATGCTATCACACAATCGGTTAAGAGAAGCCACTGCTCAGTATGTGCCAACATGACTACAGTGAGGTTCAATCATGTGCCATGGAGGACCAGGAGATCACACATTTACATTATGACAGAATAATACATTCTGTATTCACTCACTTTGTTCCTCCCCTGTCTGATCAAGGTTGTAGCGATTACAGAACTTCAGCTTTGCACACACACACACACACACACACACACACACACACACACACACACACACACACACACACACACACACACACACACACACACACACACACACACACGACTTGTATCTCAGACATACAGTAGAGGCATCCAATTCTTCGATTAGTTTTTTATTGCTTAATATTTTCATAACAGTGGTTAGCTGTGGAAGATTACCCGCACACTTCAACCATCTTGTTTATATACTTTCGTAAGGAGTAAATACACTTACTGGAAATGTGTTAGGTAATCTTTGCATTTCTCAGTGCAATCTTTTTGAAACCTGAGTCTTGTACGTCTGTCCTTGGTGGGAGAACGGAAGGGGCTGTGTTTAAGATGTTTTCACTGGGCCTCTTGAGTGAGCGTTTGTGCGTACAAGATCTGCATGAATGAGAAACACAGCATGGACCTTAAGGGGGAAGGGCAGTTTCTGATTCTGTGCAGGTCACTTACAGTAAGTTCCACACACTGGCACGCACATACATGCATGCATGCAAACGTATACATATGGCCTGTTGTTCATGCATACACGTATTCTCACCCACACAGACAGACACACACACACACACACACACACACACACACACACACACACACACACACACACACACACACACACACACTCCAACGTATACACACAACCACTCACGGGGTCTCAACAAAGTAAATAACTATTGGCGCAGAGACATACTGTAAAAACAATATAAGACATCATTCTGGGAAAGTGCGATCAGGCGACTATTCCCAGCTCTGCTTTATTAGGGATTATAGAGCTGCTCACTCTGCCAGCAAAAGTTCACATTGTATTTCAATTGAAAACTGATTTGCTTCCATCTGGATCGGATATTAAGTTGCTGCTGAATTATCTTTTGTTCCAATAACTTCTCTGTCAGCGGTTTTACCTGTCTATGAAAGATCATAGTACACAGGTCCTACTTGATGGCAAATGGCATTATTGTTTCATGATAATAACATAAAAATATATCTGTATACTGTACATGGTTATGCCTTATTGCACATTCTATAAATACAGAAGCTACAATGTACAGTACTACAGTACATTGCCTTAAAATGTTGCCTGTGTATATTACTAGGAAGACTGCAGTCTTCCTCTTGGCTCCTGTTTAAAGGAAGCGGTTAGCAGACTTTTGTGCATCACGACACTTACGCTCTGACTGTTTCCCCGATTGTTGTGGAATTCTGGAACCTACTAGTATACAGTTTACTCACGAACTTCTGGTCATGTTTGAGAAATGGGTCAGCGAGAAAAACAACATGCCCAAACATTGCCGGAAGCAACGTCTATATCAGAAAAACACATGCTGACTCAGATGTGTTCTAGACGGTGTAATTAGGCAACTTTATTCCTTCATTCTTGCTCAGCATACACTCACTTGTCTTCAAAGAATATATGAGCATTTGGAAGTTTATGGATGATTGAAAAAACACACGTTGTAGGATGAATACAGCCTTCTCTGCGTCTGGACATTAGTGAAACTTGGTGGAGGTGGAGTTCACCTGACCAAATGGTTTATGGTCAGGTGTCCCTTGTCCCCTTGTTAATTGTGGAATCCTATCCCGCTGCAGTTCTCCAGGACCGCGTAGCCTACCGTAAATCAACCTTGTGTGGCAGAAGGACACTGTCGGGCCTAATGAATAATTTATGTTGAGAGTGTCACATGACTTATGGTAGACTAGAGGATGACTCATATATTTTATAACGGTGTCCTACTGCTTGACTTCTCAAGTCATATTCACACGCACGCACGCACGCACGCACGCACGCACGCACGCACGCACGCACGCACGCACGCACGCACGCACTCACGCACACACGCACGCACACACACACACACACACACACACACACACACACACACACACACACACACACACACACACACACACACACACACAGAACCATGCATACACATATTACCATGCAAATTAAATAATTTGTAATTCTCTTTAAGCTTGTAATTAAATTAGAATATAGTTACTGGCAAAAAGCAAAGGGTCATTAAAATTTGTGTGGCCAGGTTGTAAACAGTATCAGATTACACTTGCAAAAGCAACTTGGAAACCAGGAATTCCACACAGCAGAAATGATCTGGATGAGTCAGAGGAATGACGGGAATTCTAATTCAGCGATCCTGTACAGTATTTGCTGCCAGCAGGGAACAATAGTTCAACTTTCACTTTTGAGTGACATTCTCATTCCAAACCTGAGTCATTTTGTCTTTTCAGCATGATTGTGTGCAATTGCAAAAAATCCAGTCCAACCGTTGCAGCCAACAAGTTTAGCTGTCATTTCCTCAGATGTGAGACGTCAACTGGGTTGTGGTCTTCAGAAAAGTGATTGATCAAGAATACGAGTAGGAAGGAAATGGTTAGAACACTTACACTTTACAAGCACTATAAACCATGCTTTTTTTTGTAAGGTCCAGCATGTTTCCTGACTGCAGATGTTGTCATCTCTCCTGCCAATGTATTTCAGAGAAGTGTTTTGGATGGAGAAGCATTTTGAATAATGCATTAAAAAATGTGCTACAGGAAGGCTCCAGTCATATTTCTGATGTGGAGACGTTCCAACAAAGAAACATAATAAAAAACACTACTCCCATGTTCCAAGTTGTTTTGTTATTACATTTTTTTATCTATTTCTTGCAGAATATGTTTATTGGATTTTTATATAGACCTACATATATTATATAACACAAACAACACAAAGTAAAACTGCTCAGGCATGACAAACAGAAAGAGCTGGTAAGAATATAAAATAAACAGAAGAATTATGGATACAAAATCCATTCTCAACCCTAACAACCCCCAAGAAAAACTAAACAAAAAACTAAAATGCAAACATATTAAATAACAAGGTTACATATACATATTGCAGAACAGATACAGAGGCAGGATAAACATGATGAGGAAACCCCTTAAGTATGGCTGAGGCGTAGGTCCAATATCATCTAAGTATGGGTCCCAAACTTAAAAGTGTCCATCTTAGAGTGCAGCATGTGATGTATACGTTAGGAATACACTCCATGGGGGCTGGCCTAGCGGTTAAGGCGATCGAAAGTTCAGCCACAATATCAGACCAATAGTTCCGAAGTGTCACACAAGACTAAAAACAGTGTGAATATAATTGCCGAAATCTGATTTGCACTTACAGCAAGGTGGGAGCACATTGATATCCATTTTGTGTTTCAGAGCAGGTGTTATATGAATGCAGTGTACAACTGAAAGCATTTAGTTTTGATTATAGATAGATAGTTCTGTTACATCAATATTACATTTAAGTTTAACTCTCCATGCCTGATATTCTCAATGTAATACAATAATACATCAACAGTATTTTATCTTATTATTATTATTATTTTCAATGGGTAATGTACCGTATGTCAAACTGGTGTAATCGGATTACAGTAGGCCTTACTTATGCTTGTGTGCACAAACTCATACAGACATAGGCTACACATATACTGTAAGTAGGCTATAAGCCTAAATGTAATTATTTTACTCATGTTTTATTGTTATTATCATTAACACGTTCGCTCAGATATAGTCTATAATAGACTCATGGGTGCACACACAAAATAGCTCTAAGCAGATTGTATCTCATTATGCCAACACACAGTCACACTGTACGCACGTGCACGCACGCACACACACACACACACACACACACACACACACACACACACACACACACACACACACACACACACACACACACACACACACACACACACACACACACACACACACACACACACACACACACAGAGAGAGCATACTTCTGTATTCCCTGTAGCTACCTACACTTTTATAGTAATGTTCCCCTGGCAGGAGAACAAACCATATTATGGTTTGCTCTTCTACCAGGTAGACAAGCATTCACCTGCATCCTTAGCCTTCTATTATGGCAGGCAGGTGGACTAAGTGAAATGCCTTGTACACAGACTCTGCAGTGCACTCTGCTACACTAAGCCAAGATAGGCTACTCTCTCACCGGTCTCCCAGGATTGCATGTCAACAGACCTAATAAGGAAAGAACAAAAGGCAAACAAACCTTTTGACACTGGGGCACATGCCCCAGTTAATAATCTCTAAAGGCAGAGCGAGTGTGACTGTCCAATCACTGACAAGTCCAGCTTTTAATCACTGCAGCCAGTGTGTCCATCAGCAAGGCATGCATCTCTGTTTAGAACAAAGCTCATACTGTAAGCATGAACGTTCTCCCAAGAATAGGGATGCTGGGGTTGAAGTGGTTAGTGTTAGTTTGTAGACCTGGCATCCATCCATGTATAGTCGTACAGATTACAGATTATTGATTTTTAATATTGTTTAGGCCGAGGTTCTTGGTTTACCTATGATCCTAGATTACTATTGCTATTCATTTGATGTATTACCTTGTGTTTTTCTTGCTTACTGTAAATCGCCCTGGATTAAGAGGGTCTGCTAAATGCCTAAATTGTAAATTGTTGTAAAAAAAAAAAAAGAAGTCCCTATCACACAAAGATTTGGGGGCTCCCCTGCAGAAACTCTGAGGACCCCTTGGAGGTCTTGGACCCCCTATTGAAGACCCATGACCTACAGTATGCAATAACACAGGCAAGGCAGCGTTGAACAGGGTAGTTTGTCACCCTAAAGCAGAATATTATATATAAGGAGCAGCACCACGCTTGTCTCATATGACAACCAACCAACCATACAAAAAATGATAATAATAATACCCATGAATAACGTACAGGCGTTTTATATATTCACTCATTTTGGCCATGACCTGAAGATTTGATAAATACGTCAAAGACTGTAACGTCCGAGTTTGTATTATGTTCAATGCATTTCTTGGTTAATGGTCTAAATGTGTTGGTCAATGTGGGATTGATTATAAGGTGTGTGTGTGTGTGTGTGTGTGTGTGTGTGTGTGTGTGTGTGTGTGTGTGTGTGTGTGTGTGTGTGTGTGTGTGTGTGTGTGTGTGTGTGTGTGTGTGTGTGTGTGTGTGTGTGTGTGCGTGTGTGTGTGTGTGTGTGTGTGTGTGTGCGCGCGCGCGCGTGCGTGCGTGTGTGCGTGTGTGTTGTTTTACTGGAAAACCGAGTGCATGAGGGCTAGTTAAAAACAAGTTATAAAACTTTGATCTGTTTGCACCTGCCACTCATTTGGTGTGCTGCTTCAAGCACTTGGACCAGGAAATGTTGAGCTTTGCAGAGATGAATGGGAAATGACTAATTTTTGCATGACAAGTCAGTTGTTGGATTAGAGACAGAAGTCTACAGATGCATTTAATTCACGGCCTTTACTAGAGTCATGCTGCGTGCTGGCAGAGACCACTGCTATTTGTCCGGTAATAATAAATACCTGTTTTGTCAACAAACAAACAAATATAAAGTTCCAAATGAAACACACATGGTATTAATATGTGATATTAAACAGTATTTAATACCGTAATTGCACTACTTTAACATCATACAATAAATATCATAGCTGCAGCTGAATGGGAAAGTATTTTCACACTCAAGCCGGATTTATACTTCATCTTACAACGGGGAGCACCATAAAAGCTGATATACAGGGATAAGCTCACAACACATCGCATCTATAGCATCTACATGCCTTGTGAGCTTGTAGATTGGCTATTTTCGGCATTCGACACATCACACGATGGAATAATTTGCATCAGTTGCTCATAAGCATCATTACAAACGGCCACACGACAGACGAAGACATACTGATCATCATAGTTATGATGATCATCATAATTGTCCAAAGTCTATGTATCACAGAGGTCTCCAGAGGAGACCAAGACTGCCATCTACTGGACATATCAGAGTAGCTGCCCAACCTGACAGACTCTTTCTAATCCAATAGCTTTCTTCAGCTAAGATCTGAACACGATCTACATATTTCAGACCACTTTTCCCTGGATCCAGAACAGCTACATTTTCACTGAAACTCAAGTTATATGTAAGCAAAATGACAACTTTATACACTTGGGCTTTCACATTGTGTAAACTGAACTCAGTGTGGCAACAGGGAGGATTTTAAGCCATTTCATCTTTGATGCAAGGATCCCCTGCAGATGCTTTTTGGGGTAAGGGCTTCCTGGATAGTCATTTTGACAGCAAGCCCAGACCGCAAAAAGACCTGAAAAGGACAATAATGTTTTACACTGACAGTAGTCATTGACATTTGTTGTTGTTGTTGTTGTTGTTGTTGTTGCTGTTGCTGCTGCACCTGAAAGACACAATCACAGTTCAATGAGACTAGAAGGAGTTATGGACAATACAATTGATCATAAATTACACTAATCTTTCCTTTTAAGTGCAGTATAAGGGACTTGTACAGTACACACCATACAGTATGGCTGTATGGTGTGTACAGTATAGCTGTGAACGTCTAATTCGACCGAAATATAATTGAAGAGGAATGCCAAGTATTTCAGAAATCTTTTTTTCTCTCCTATACAATTGGGCCATTTGTGATGCGATAAGATGTGATAGTGCAGAGTCAGACTAGCCAACACCAACTTGGGACTCCTGAATGGCTGCCCCCCACACCCTCCTGTAACATCAGGGTCTTGAGCTCTGCAGTGTAATAATAATGAAACTGCACTAATGGTAATAACTGAAAGGAAAGAGCTTGTTCTGCTCCAAATCCATGATGTCATACTTATGTAGATCTCTGTGAAGACGAAATAGCTGTTATTTGGCTGATCTAACTGACTAACTAATGATTATTGATTATGTTGTGCCTATATTTGGTATGGATGGCTCCAATAGGCCTTGAACGTGTGATCATGGTAGTGGTAGTGTCATGTAATGCTGTGATACACTAGCCTGGTAAAGCCCCTCCTTCCGGAAAATCTCATTTCCATTTGATTTCAGGAAGGAGTCTGGCCTGAAGGCTTGTCTGGGCGTTTCTAGCCCGTTCACCAAATGGCCTATTAGCGTCGTCGCTCATCGTTCTGTGATTGACAGTGCAAGTTGGCCAATCAGGTGGCGAGTTCGAGTGAGCCCGAATGGAACCAAGTGCAGCCGACAAAAATGGAACGAGCCGCCATTGTTTTCTGTGGGCAGTTAAACTTTTTACTTTCGGTTTTAAAACGCTCTCAAACTTCTTTTTTGAGGCACGGAATTTACTTTTAAGATATCGCTTGGATAGAATTTTGTTGTTTAACTTCATATATGTGGTCAATTAATCATGACAGAGCCTATTTAAAAACAAAAATTCAGAGAGCCGGCAGGGGCGGGCAGTGACACGCATGTATCCGAATAAGGCAACCTATTTTGGGCATGGCCGTCTCAAAAGTCCCATTGCGTCACATTAGTCTGGAGGTGGTAAAAATGCACTGCTGATTGGCTGAAGGGGAACAACGATCATTGGCTGAAGGGGTTGTCAGTCAACGGTATTACTCCCGCCCAACTCCAGCCCACAGCCAATATTGCAGAATGGGCGATCATGCCAGACTCACTCCTGAAATAAATTACAAATGAGATTTCCGGAGGGAGGGTTTACCAGGTTAGTGATACACAGCAACTACAAAAGCAGGGGACTTCGGGGTGAATTTTGACTATATGGGTAAATCCTTTGCTTCAAATCTGTCATCTTTACCATACATTGAAGCCTAATTGGAGCATGAATACACAAATGTACATATTTTAAGGCTCCTGAGTCTGTTTCCAATACACATCTAATGAGCCAGTGGTCAAATGTAGATCTGTGGTGTCAACTTTCTGAAGAATATTGTTCATGTTCATAAATATTGATTAAACTATCCTAGACCAAGAGAATAGCTAATGTCAGTTATTAAACTGAATGTAGTTTCCCTTTAAGTTAATTTGCAATATATATTAGTGTCTTCTTGACACTTTCATCAGCAGCGGTTCAAAGGAGCATCTTCTCTTTCATAAACATACATTTATGATGACCATCTCACATGTTTTCTGCTAATGATGACCGCAGATCAATGAAAATGGATAGAGTGGAAGATGAAATGGAGACAGACAGGATAGGGATGGAAATCTATATCCTGACTCTATGTAAAGAATGTAAAGGAAGTAGCCAACCAGGACATTGTGTTACTACGTCAAAATGTACAGACATATGCACACACACGCACGCACGCACGCGCGCACACACACACACACACACACACACACACACACACACACACACACACACACACACACACACACACACACACACACACACACACACACACACACACACAGAGATGTCAACTGTCAATCTACAGTGGTGCTTTGGGGAGGTTGAGGGCCTATATAGCACCGCTGCTGTACAAAGAACCTGTTAAGCCCCTGTAGGGTTCTTTGGAGGTTCTCTACTGGTTCTTCAGCTTAGTTTAGGCACCTCCAACGGTTCTATATAGCACTATTTGATAAAGGTGCTATAGCACATTTCAGATAGGTTGCCCTATGGTTACAAGCCAAAGAACCACGTTTAGTGCTATTTAGCACACATTTTTTTTGTGGCATCTAAATTCTTGTGTGTATTTACACCACATTGGAACTTTTAAACCCCAACATCCATATTCTTTCGCAGAAAATAGCTGATGTACAAGCCCACCATTTGCAGATCGGCTATTTGCAGAAAAGATATTTAATGTAGTGCGAAAACAGAAAATAGGCTACTTTAAAGCCCTGAGGGACTTCGGTCAACCATATAGGGTTTAAGTGGTTAGGCAATCAGCTGATTGACCATGTAGGCCCATGTGTAAAATTAACCAGATCAAAACATTCATTTATCAATTTATAACTCTGAGGGTGTACAAATATAACCAAATGGACCCTTGCATGCCCATTGAGGAGTTAAATGAACACTTAGGATGTTACTGTGTATGCTTCCACGCCTCCTTACATTTGGCTAGAGGGAGAGGCACACAGGTGCAGCATAACAGCAATCAGGTATGGGTACATACGAAGCTAATTATGATGAACTAACTCTATGAAGAAAACATTATTCAATTATAACTGGATGACATGTGAGTAAAAGCTTGTATCTCACCAAAGGTGATGATTAATTTTGGGTGTTTTGAGAGTGGGGAGAGAAGGAAGCAGAGTTGTAATGAATACGCGAGAGTATGAGGAGAGGTGTGAAGGGTGAGAGAAGAACTGTTTCATGGACGATACTACAGTGTGATAAATGCTGTTTACTGCAGACCTGAGTGTCTATGTGTGTGAATACAGTGTGTATGTGTATGTGTATGTGTGCGTGTGCATGTGCGCGCGTGTGTGCGTGCTTGCGTGTGTGTGTGTGTGTGTGTGTGTGTGTGTGAAGGCTAAATGAGCGAGCAAGTCAATGTTCTGTAAGCATTTGTGTGTGACCTAAAATGCACAACATAAAACATGCAGCACAGCAATTAAGATTCAAAAGCATTATTGACAACAGAGACTGAATTAATCTGAAGATTTAGAATATTCACCTACACCTTCTGATTTGTTCTCAACAAAGTGTCTGGTAACATGTGTTTCTGTTGTAGTCTAGATACCTCCTGGTGTCACAGATCTAAATTACAACAATTAGAATGCTAAAATGAAACCCAACTTAGGCTATTCCTACTCTGGGTCCCCATGGAGCATAGTTCAGAAATGCTGTGTAAATCACACACACATGCTGCTGAATGGGGTGTGTGCAGTGGTGGAAAAAGTACTCACATTTTAAGTAAAAGTAAAAGTATCAATACTGCAATGTAGATATACTCTGTTACAAGTAGAAGTGTATTCAAAATGTACTTGAGTAAAAGTACAAAAGTATTGGCATCAAAATGTACTTAAAGTACCAAAAGTAAAAGTATTTATTATGCAGAATGTTTAAAAAATATATATTTTGAAAATACAGTAGTAGATCTACAAGCTCACAATGCGTCGCATCACAACGCAGCCCTATATACATGTATATAGGAATGAAGTTGGTATGTTTTGAAATAATAATAAGTAACTAGTAACTCAAGTTTTCAAATAATTGTATAGTAAAAGTTCAATATCTGCCCCTGAGATGTAGTGGAGTAGAAGTAAAAGTACTGAATATTGGAAATACTCTAGTAAAGTAATTGTACTTAATTACAGTACTCAAGTAAATGTGCTTAGATACTTTACACCACTGGGTGTGTGAGTCTTTCAATACATCTCCGAACAGACAGATTCAACACAAAAGTCAATTAGAAAAAACAACTTGTGGAAACTCATATGGTTTATTCTCCTTCTAAAGCCGTGGTTCTCAACCTCTTCAGGCCGTGACCCCTAAATTAATCATATTTTAACTGGGGACCCCCCACCCTGACAAGCACTTAGAATTGTAGGAGTTGAGGCATTACATTTTGTTTGACTCGGTTAATCCACAGATAAATATTGTGAAAATAGCTGATCTACAAGCTCACAGCACGAGGTGTTGTGAGCTTGTAGATCAGCTATTTTTCACAATTTGTGTCTCTTACTTAATATCTTAACTGTCAACTGGGGACCCCTCCAAAATCATGTGGGAGACCCCCCTGGGGATCCCGACCCACAGGTTGAGAACCACTGTTGTAGAGATTGTGTACTTCTGGATGAAGTACACGAATAAAAGCACTATTTTGTTGAAGTTTTAATGGCAAAAAGGCCCACGTTATGGTGCATTGCATGGGGTGCAGACGTAAAGGGAGCTGTCTGTGGTCCTGAATGCTGGTAAACGCCCAAGAATCTCCCCTTCTTCACATGATGTCGTGTGAGTGTGTGTGTGCGTGCGTGCGAGCGTGTTTGACTGATGATGTGATGTGTGTCTCTGCGTGTGTGAGATTGCACGGGTGTGTGTGTTTGTGTGATGTGTGTGCATGTGTGTACGAACGCCACACACTACATGCAACATGCATCACTCTTGGGGTTTGCTTGTATCGTCAGACCCACGTCACCTGGTCTCCATGCATTGCATTCTACAGCCTTCCTTAATGGAAAACAACCTGCATTTAAATCGTGATGGCTATGATTTCGAGCAATGGAATAATGTATGAAACGGCATTCTGTGGATAGATGGGCACTAGGGACATCTGGGCACCTCGATGTAAAATTGGCTATTTTGTCCAAAATGTTAAAAACATTAATAATGGTCTTAAGTAAAGTAAAGTAAAGTATGATTAGAACATGCTTAAACATCCAACAATTAAGGTCTAATATTTCTTCAATTGCTACAGTAGCCTATATACAAAACCTGTATATCCAGTCATTTTGGGGCATAGCCTATACAAGAAGTTAAAGGATACAAGTAAGTCTGACAATGATGTAACATGCATGTTCACATCATGTATACTTTCCATTACTTAAGACCATTTTAAAATATTTTATTTCTTATAATTTTGGACAAAATAGCCAATTTTACATCGAGGTGCCCAGATGTCCCTACAGTTCCCACCTATCCTGTATCCTCTGTGTGACATGCTTATAGGCCTTACACGCTTTATTTTGTTTGTTTGCTTGGTATTATATAAACGTGAATCCACGGGCGTATTCAAAGTTTTGGAAAGAACCAAATCTTCACGCATCGTCAACGCCACCGTTTAGCCGCTATGACGCGCACAGATGAGCTCGACCCGAGCAACACAACTGTGTCACAAAGACCGGATCAAACAATACATTAAAAAAAATGCATGCATGCAAGTGGCTCGAAACTCAAACAGAAGAATCGTGTACAATGTGAGAATGAACGTCTATTTAGCAGG
Organism: Gymnoscopelus microlampas; assembly: GCF_963454915.1. Classification (NCBI taxonomy): domain Eukaryota; kingdom Metazoa; phylum Chordata; class Actinopteri; order Myctophiformes; family Myctophidae; genus Gymnoscopelus; species Gymnoscopelus microlampas. Next base: position 44,825,665 of record NC_139943.1, read on the forward strand.
TTGTGTGTTTGAATGATTAAGGTGTGATGGTGATGAGGGAGAAAGTGCTTGTTACCTTGATCTGTGCGTCAGGATCATGCACACGCTTGTGGAAAAGGTCGGGATTGTGCAAAAAAAAGCAAGCCCTTGGGGAGAAAAAAAAACAAGAACTAAAATGAATAAATAAAATAAATGCAAATACAACATTGTATTTTTCGATGAATTGAATACATAGCTTGGACCCCAATGGAAACAAGCCTTAGTGCTTTCTTGGGTTTATCCTTTTAGCATCCTTTTGTATAGAACTGTACTTTCTGTGCTTTTTTTTGCAAACTGTTAGTAAGTATTCAATCAACCAATCAATCAATCAAACAATCAATCAATTAATCAATCAATCAATCAATCAGCCACAACAAGTAACGGTATAGAAATAAGCCTACATTGCGTTACGCAGAGCTAGGGGGGAAAAAGACAACACAGTACGCACACACAAGCAACGATCACACGAGAACAAATGAACTGAGCTATGAGAGAAAATCAACACAGTGAAATATAGCCTATATAAAAATAAATATATATATATTTTCTTTTCTTTTTTTCTATCAGGCTACAGACACTGGCAGACATCATCATCCCACAGATCGCTGTGGTTGATGTGGAGAGAGAGAGAGAGAGGGAGAGAGAGAGAGAGAGAGAGAGCGCGAGAGAGAGAGGAAAAAAAAGCATCCATACACACCTCCCTGTTACTACCGATGTCGCTCGAAGGGATGGATGGGGCGACGTGTATTTTCATTTCTGCATTTTTTTTTGATTCACCTTGCATTTTGTCGATCATGCGTTTAAAGAGAAATATAACTCCTTTTTGTTTTTGCAAACCCGTTTCCATCCATTCCTTTCTGTTGAAAATACTGCAAAAGCACCAAATGGAAGCCACTTCAATTCCTCCGGTTCTGCGATTGACCCGCATTGACGTCATTGCGTCATTAGGTCTCCCCTGGAAACACGGGGACCCCTAAAAATAGCAACACATTAATTCAGCCCAGCGCTGGGTTGGCTTGGCGGGAGTGACTATTTGTATCAAATCCATAATAACCCCTCCTCTGATTCTAGTAGGCAATAATACATCTCTCTCTCTCTCTCTCTCTCTCTCTCTCTCTCTCTCTCTCTCTCTCTCTCTCAAGGACGAGCTGATCACGACTCAGGGCTATTTTTGGAAACGGTGCCGAGGAAAGAGAGGGAGAGGGGGGAGAGAGGGAGAGAGTAAAACGAGGGAGAGAGGGAGAGAGAGAGTAAAAAGGGGAAGAGAGGGAGAGGTGGGGGAGAGGGAGAAAGGAAAGAGAGGGAGAGAGAGAGAGAGAGAGGGGGGGGGGGGGGTGAGAGGGAGAAAGCGAGAGAAAGATGAAGAGGGAGAACCAGAGAGGAGAGAGAGAGAGAGAGAGAGAGAGAGAGAGAGAGAGAGAGAGAGAGAGAGAGAGAGAAAGAGAGAGAGCAAGGGGTGCAGGCACCCCTTGCTCTCTCTCTATATATCCCTCCCCTCTACTGGCTGAGAAACAGAAACAGCACCACAGGGATAAAAATAGCAAGGAGCTGGTCATCCAGCCTAGCCAGTGGTGGTGGTGGGGGGTGGGGGGGGGAGAGAAGACCCTCCATCCATCCAGTAATGGCTACATCCCCAGCCGCCAGCATGTGGACTAGATCAGTGGCTCTCAAACTTTTTCATGTCAAGGATCCCCAAAATGATATGTATTCGGCTGTGCCCCCCCCAACCACATCTAAAAAATATTTTGTGCCACAGATTTTTCTAAAATAGCAGATTTACAAGCTCAAAGCACGGCACGAAGTGACGCGCTATGAGCTTGTATATCTGCTATTTTAGAATAGCCAAAGTATAAAATATGGTTTGTGGTTAAAATGATTGTGACGCTATATTAACACATTTTGCTGGGGACCCCCTGGGGGTCCCCGGACCCCACTTTGAGAACCAATGGACTAGATCAGCTGAAGCGAAAGCAGATTAGACGACTATACACAATACACAGCCCACTTAAAAGGGAATTTTGGACCACGGTTTTCTTACCTTTTCTATGATGTTATGATATTTTAGGATGAATGGTACAGTAGAAAAATGTCATAACTCAATACCACAGTTTAAAACGCGCTAAGATTTCAATCTCGAGATTTCAATCTCGTCTAGCGAGATTTACGGTGGGGGCATTCAAGACAACCCGGTTGCATAGGGTTCTGTCACTAAGAACGTCAGATCTAAAAAAGCTATTAAAATACATGATCTAGCGCAAGGCATAGAGTACTGAAGTCCTGACGTCACTCGTTCATCCCCTGGGTTGCGGAAGTAATTTCTCTATGGAGAATAACATTGGGTCATCTTAGAATCGTCTCATATAAGAATTGTGGTCCAAAAATAAACAAACTGTCCCGGCGATATTGTCAGGGAGGTGTCTCTGTATCGTTTATGATAGTCAGTCACTCATATTTGATAAAGTCTATTTCTGGCGAAAATGTAACTAATTCGGCCGCAGTAACATTAGCGTTTTCTCACCGTCAGTTGATGCTTCATATCCATATGAGCCAAACCGCCGGGGTCATTTGTTTATTTTTGGAATGCAGTTCTTATTTGACGCGATATTAAACAAGTCTATGGGGATTCTGAATGGGGGAAATAAACTGCAACCCAGGTAGGATGAGTAAATTACGTCAGACTTCGGTGCTCTATTGGCGCGCATTTTAAGCTGTGGCGGACCCGGGATGGAATTATGACATTTTTCTACTGTACCATTCATCCTAGTGTAACAGGAGTTATTTTACATTTATTTTATTTTATGAAGTTTGTCAAAATGTAGCTTATTGACAACATAATGCACCCTCTCTAGATATTTTGTTCATGCTATTTTCTCTATAATACATTGTCTGAACAACAGCGCCCTCTGCTAGTGGACCCACAATTCACTGTGGTCAAATGTGCACACGTGACGCTGCTCTTTCTTCCGTGTTGGAGTCAATGGGCAACGGTATGCTGGTGTTTACAACTCTGTTCCATTTCTATGATAGAAAGTATTCTAATCCTGTATTAACTGAAGTCTGTACACACTGTTTAACATACTGTATGAATGTGCAGGAGTTGATTTAAGCTAACTTGTAACATTTGACTCATTGCATTTAGCCTGTAATAATTGAATGTTATTGTGTTTGTGTACAGGAGCTGGAGTATTGTACCCATGTTGCAGACATTTGACATGAACATGTTGTCTGTCCCCACCAGGTGTGTGTTGGAAGGGGTTTTGTATTCAGAATGTATGAGAAGTTTTCAATGTTTGGGTTGGGAATTTAAATGTTACTGTTTGTTGGGTACAGTGTGCCTATATATTTGCATTCATTATGTGTGTTTAATTAATCCTTCCGTGTTGGAGTCAATGAGCTCCGTTGCTCATTGACTCCAACACGCAATGTCTGGAGTAAACAATGTCTGGAGTATTGTACCCATGTTGCAGACATTTGACATGAACATAGTCTGTCTCCACCAGTGTCTACAAATAAATGGTGAACAGAGGCGAAGCATTGTGTGGTTCTTCTGAGCAGCAGACCGAACTAGAGGGTTACACTAAGACATCATAGAAAAGGTAAGAAAACCGTGGTCCAAAATTCCCTTTTAAGAATGAAGACATCGACCCATTCATGCATTTGATGAAACAAAATATACTTGGTGATCTTAATCATCCATCCAGCCAGCCATCCATCCAGCCATCCAGCCATCCATCACCACTAAGGACAGACCAGCCATTTACTCTCCATTTACAATCTAATAATTCATTCATTCATTTAACCACTTGAACCCCAGCATCCACATTTTGGCGGGTACATTAGCCAAAAATAGCTGATCTACAAGTTCACAACGCGTGGTGTTGCGATGTGTTGTGAACTTCTAGATCGGCTATTTTTGGCAAAGAGATTTGGCACAGACAGAATAAAGCAGTCCAAGTAAAACTTAGGTCTGTTTCACTACGACTAGAGAGTTTAAGTGGTTAATAACCGAGAAAAACACACACAAGTGTGCTGACCAGGGCAGGCAACGGCAACCGAAAAGCTTGCCCCAAAACACACTCGCCCCCATTTTTTCAGCAGATCGTCCGCCCCCCAGCGAGGCGGACCACTCGGCCCGCTTGGTGAGAACAGACTACAGGCCCTAATATTAAGTTAGGAAGTAGTTAGGCAAAACAGTTACCAAGACGGGGTCCGCCATCTAAATACCAGAAAGACCTGGTGGGCCCGACCACTCAGAGGTCGCCGGATTTGTGGGTCCGACCATTCCAAGGTCGCCAGATTTGACAGCGGCGAGCGTGTTTTGGGACGAGCGTTCTTGTATTCCAGGCAAGAATAACCGGAACGCTCACCCCAAAACACACTCACCCCCTTTTCTTTCGCAGACTGTTCGCCCCCAGTGGTACTTGAATTCATTTTACTGAGGTTACGTTTAGGAATAAGGTTAGGTTTAGGCATAGTTTTACTGAGCTTACGTTTAGGAATAAGGTTAGGTTTAGGCATAGTTTTACTGAGGTTACATTTAGGAATATGGTGGCGACTGTTCCGAGGTCGACGGATTTGACCCAGGGCGAGCGTGTTTTAGGCCGAGCGTTCTTGTATTCCTACATTACTGTCAGCGATACAGTATGCAGCCATTACACTCATTGTCTCTCAAGCACAACACTTGGCCTTCATCCAGAGCAGAGACAAAACTGCAAATGTACACATTAATTAAGAGGGAATTATATATTTTTTGTCACATCATACATCTGTGTTGAGACAGATTCTATGGCCAAGAGGCACGCTTGTTTTGAAAGCCCATATGATATCTAACCTCAAAGTTTATTATTGCTTGATGGTGTGATTTGACAGCTTCATCTCCATCACTTATCCTGGTTTCTTATTTCTGGATTTTCCCTCCATACTTTAATATAGTTGTATAGCATTAGCATTTATCAACTTTTGATTATTTAGCATGACTTCATTGGTAATGACATGAGATTAAGTTACAGTAATACAAAAGCATACTAGGTATACTACTAGGCCTAAAAGCATCACCATTATAATGAAAAAAACAATAACCTTTGTTATCATTATTAATATTATTGTATCCTCTTCCCCTTCTTTCTTCTACTTCTTCTTCTTCTTATTATTAACAGCACTAATAACACATAATCATGCCTTCTCAAAGCCATGTTTCAGTCCCACTGTTCAACTAGTTTAACATGGTGGTGTACTGTATCTCTTGGAGTGCTACTGTTTAGTAACAGCTGACGCCATCTTCTGGTCATTTAAGAGATGTACACAGAACAACAGAAAAGAAGCTCGGTTGCATCATACTCAAAACGAGCATGGCAACAAATCAGTATTTCTCTCCGGTGTCTCCCCCACGCGTGTAATGGAAGAATTAATCCTCACCCTGTCATGGAGACCATGCTACGCGGCCTTGTGGTTAGAGTGTCTGCCCTGAGATTGGGAGGCCGGAATTTGATCCCAGCCGAGTCATCCCATAGACTATAAGATGTATCCCAATGCCTCCCTCCTTGGCATCAAGAGGTAGGTTGGGGCTAAGTCCCTGCAACATACTAGTGTTATGTCCCAGGGGTGTACTTCACGCTGCCTCACGCTACAGAAACAGGAGACAGATTCCTGACCTATGGGCCCCAAGGCTGCTTACTACTTCCTACGGGGGTGGTCGGGTACTCTTATAATTAATTAAACCTTTTTAATTAATTATAAGTGTCTTGCTCAGGAACACCTTGTCTTGCTCAGGAACAAGACAAGGTTAAGTGTCTTTCTTTCTCAGGAACACCTTGCCAGAGCCAGGATTTGAACCTGAGACCTTCTGCTTCTCAGGCAGGCTCTCTACCAGTCAGCTATGGCCACCCATACTCGTACTAATTTTGTGTTGCTCACCGAGAATAGCTCATTTTCACTTACCAGTAATTTAAAACTTTTGACAATGAATACATTGTTTATGTCTTTATGATCAGTCCGTTCTAGGCTACTCATTTTTTCTCTCTTTCATCCCCACTGAAGAGATAGGTACCCGATTAATGGATGACGCGACCACTTTTTCCTTTTCCCTGCATTTCCCCTGCTGTAGACTGATGAGGGCTTGATTTCTTTTGACAAGTACAGGAGAGCCAGTCAATTGATATTCATTACGCTGCAATTAGTTGAGTGAACTGCAGGGGGCAGGAGGGAGCTCTGGCTGGAGTTAAACCTGTTGCAGCCAAGGATAGGCTACTGTATTAACCTTGGAGCACACTCACTGTAGTACACAGATCATGCGATGTATTGATCAGATTAAAGCTGCTATGTCTTTGACTGGTAGGCTATGACATCCACTTCCCGAGTAGTGGATAGGTAGTGGTGTCCTTGAATTTGCATGATCATATAATTTATATTTAGCACCCTAGAATTGCAGCTGAGGACTGCAGGGCTGGCCCAGCAAAACAAGACAGATGCCTCAAACATTTTTAATATCTGTAATATTTAGTATTTTAATAATAATTTTAATCCTGTGCACAGCTGAAGTGTGTGTGTGTGTGTGTGTGTGTGTGTGTGTGTGTGTGTGTGTGTGTGTGTGTGTGTGTGTGTGTGTGTGTGTGTGTGTGTGTGTGTGTGTGTGTGTGTGTGTGTGTGTGTGTGTGTGTGTGTGTGTGTGTGTGTGCACATGCTTATGTCTATGCACATACGCGTAGGCCTATATTGAAATGTATTAGGATCATTTTAACACAGAAGAGAGACAGCTAAACCGAAATCTAATTCAAGTAATCACTTTAGTTCACATGAGAGAACTTCTATAAAGTGTTTGCATGCTATCAGTAATCCCCCTGCTGTAGCCTATATAATTGCTTCTTCCAAAATTTCACAGCTCATCTCTCATTAATGTGCATCTCCTCTCAGCTAGGGACTCATCAGCTCAGCTGTAAGAGAAACCATGCATGTTTGTATCCCTGTGTTGCAGTTGCTTACTGAAACACCCAAATTGTCTGTCTTGGTGATCAATATTTTCAGAGACTTTGAGTTTAATTGTGCCATTTTAGGCCCGTATGGCACAACTATAACACAGTAGGGTACCTTGGGAGACATCAGTGGAATAGCCTCGGGAGAAAATAACAGCGGCAATATCTATCCCCCTGCCATAGAAATTAAGAGCAGACGCTGGTATCCATTACTGCTCCTGACTGTAAGCAGTTTAGCACAGCCCTGCTGTAAATCTCTGCCATCGGAGACAAGCGCTTTGCGCCGGCTTTATGTGTCGTTTTATCTCTGCATATTCCTGATTTATCAGTCTCTTCGTTTTTTGGCAAGGAGTAATAGTGTCACAGCTTCACCCAGTGAAGCGTGGCCATGTCAAAAGAATTTATGGATTTATTTTTACTCTGCCTGGCTATTCTTTGCATGGTGTAGAAAGGATGTAGGGAGGTTGCCCACATTGAAAAGGGTGCGTGTGTCTTTAAACAGCCTTGTAAAGGCACCACAGGGAGACATAGAGGACTTCATTTTCAATTAGCCAGAGACTCGCATTAACCGAAGATATTAAAGTGGAGACTAATGCTGTTCTGCAAGCAAATAGTCTGTGAAGCTGGAATCTGCTGAGGCTGCACGGGACACACAACACACAGTCAACACATGCACATAAAGTCCACATTCACACACAGTACACAAACACCTACACACATATGTAGAGATAGATGCAGCTTTCCGGCTCCAACTGGATGCATGTCCAAGTGTCCTTGAGCACGATGCCCCTAACTGCTCTCAATGAGCCGGTTGGTGCCTTGCATGCTTGCTGTCTGTTGTAAAGCATTTTTCACACACACATTATAACTCTTGAACTGTAGGTCGTGGACTCATCATTTCCATATAACCCACGCACTCAAACTCTGATTCACATTCCTTGTCGACCTGTAATGGATTTGTATTGTGTACTGTCTATTATTGTAACCTCGGCTACATTGTATGATGAACACACAAACACACACACACACACACACACACACACACACACACACACACACACACACACACCAGAGGGAGCTCCACTGATCTGCTGCGACGCGTTGTAAGCTTGTCGATCGGCTATTTTAAGCAGAAGCTTTTTCCCCCAATAACAGAAAACAGAAAATACACTAGCATAGAGCCCTGAGGGACTCCGGCATATGGGGTTTAAGTGGTTAAGCTGTTTGTTAGCATTTTTCCCACCGGCTATGGGATCTGTAGTGCGGCTAGTGCCAGTTACGGTCCCAAGTCTCAAGTCTGCACAGTTTGGGTGCGCGCATCCCCGATATGGACCAGTTATCTCTTTACTCATGTGATAACAATGACTCATGGTATGGACTAGTTATCTCTTTACTCATGTGATAACAATGACTCATGGTATGGACTAGTTATCTCTTTACTCATGTGATAACAATGACTCATGGTATGGACTAGTTATCTCTTTACTCATGTGATAACAATGACTCATGGTATGGACTAGTTATCTCTTTACTCATGTGATAACAATGACCCATGGTATGGACTAGTTATCTCTTTACTCATGTGATAACAATGACTCATGGTATGGACTAGTTATCTCTTTACTCATTTGATAACAATGACTCATGGTATGGACTAGTTATCTCTTTACTCATGTGATAACAATGACTCATGGTATGGACTAGTTATCTCTTTACTCATGACTCATGGTATGGACTAGTTATCTCTTTATTCAACAATGACTCATGGTATGGACTAGTTATCATGTGCTAACAATGACTTTTTGTCATGCCATACTGATTGGCTATAATTGCCTTCAAAAGTTTGAGGGAGGAGCCGATTTGACAAAGAATGCCAAAAACTATTAATGCATCGCCCGATCGACCCCATATTTGAATGATATTATAGCTTACTGAGGGGCCTCTAGAAGCGCAGAGCCAAAAGCAATTTCACTTGGACCCATAGCACACAAATGTGAAAGAAACATGTTTTCTGGTGATCAATGTTATTCTTCACCAAATTTGGGACCCATCATATCATGAACTTTCGAGTCATGTGGCAATGAGTGCGCTCATGAGATACAGAGTCAGAGAGTGAGAGACTTAGTTTGATGTTACTTAATCAGACAGTATACTTGATCAAGCTGGGAAGAACATTATTTAACATTTCTACATACAATAATATAATTCTATTTCTCGTTACATTTGTACACGTTAAGTTAAACTAACACTGAGGGTTTTTACTGTGCAGAGTGAAAACAACAAGGCACAGCAATCGAGACACCAACGAAGAGAGATGTGGCCTTATCTCTCCAAAGGTAGCCCCATTAAATATAATGTGGCCTCTGTAGCAATCTGATAAACTCTGTGACTGTTACCAGGCAGCCTCTCAATACCATCACAAGGACTGGACACACACACACACACACACACACACACACACACACACACACACACACACACACACACACACACACACACACACACACACACACACACACACAGATACTGACACCAGGATACCGGCACCAGGATACCGTCATATTATATGTATTTTAAATACAGAAAATACTAGATCTGAAAGTATCATCATACAAATTACATCCCCAAATAAATCTGTCCCAGCCAAATAAAAATTACGTATTTGTATTTCAATACTGCCCATATCTGCGCACGTACACTCACTCACACACACACACACACACACACACACACACACACACACACACACACACACACACACACACACACACACACACACACACACACACACACACACACACACACACACACACACACACACACACACACACACACACACACACACACACACACACACACACTATGGGATCAATTTAGTGCCAATATTATTTTGTACTTGTAAAAAGATTTTGTATTTGTAAACACATTTTGTATTTGTAAAAAAAACTATTTGTATTCGTAAAAAGAATTTGTACTCGTAAAAAAATATATTTGTATTCGTAAATAAAAGATTTGTATTTGTAAAAAAACGTTTTGTATTTGTAAGTAAAAGATTTTTATTCGCAAGAATGTCCATAAAGACAGATTTTAAACTTTTTTGCTATATATATTTTTGGTGTGTTTGTAACATGTGTTAAACATGTTGTAATTGTAGAATTATGTTTACAATGAACATTGTGACCAGAAAAAAATAACTGTTTCTACAGATTGCAAAACTTTCTACAAGTTGCAAAACTTTATTTTTGGCACTCTGCACTTCCGGGTCTGAGCCAATCATGTGAGGCCTTTCCCACTACCCAATCATAAAGCTCCATAGGTCTCCATGGCAACATGGCAAACAGGGTTGCCATGTTGCAACCCCAAGAGTTTTAGCTGCAACATAATTCAATTGCTCAGGAAATAAACAACGGATTCCAATAATATAACATTCCCTATAATCAGTAACATGTAGGTGATACCTATGTCTATCAAATATGGTTTTATTAAAAGGCAATCAAAGGCTAGATCGAGTTTAGAAAGCAAACAGGTAATGTCCGGGGGCCTCAGTGCGGCTGCAGAGTTTGATTGAGTGTGAGACTAGGACACTCATTATCCCACATGCCATATGTCAAAATGACAGGCTTCACCGGGAATCGTGCGTGTGTATTTTGCTAAGAGATTGGTTACATAGTTTAATTGATATTAATTTATTAGTGCATTAAATTTCCCCATCCACTTTAATGGGAAAATGAAAAAACTCGATTTAAAGTATTTTTTTCTCAGAAACTGTAAGGGCTAGAGTTAATTATCGAAATTATCAAAAAGAAAAGTACACCAGTCGGCTTCATGGTGGCGCTATAAAATCCCCCTTTACGCTTTGGCCTATAACTCTTGAACCGTAGGTCGTAAAATAAAAATCTTTTTTCCCTAGATTCCTTGGGTCATGACGCAACTCCCCATATAGGCCACGCCCATTTGCGCCAGAATAGATTTTCCGCCTCTTAAGAAAAGACCCGCCCCACCTGCCACTGATTGGCCTACCAAACGCCCCCTTCTGTGACGCACACGGAAGTTTCCAAATTTCCCTGCTGAAGCGGAAGGAAGTGGAAGGCTAGCCCAATCCTTATATGGGCTAGCCCTGCGGAACAAGGAAGCGCGCCCGAGATACGAACGCTTCAGAGCCGAAGGAGGCGTCTACCTTTATATGTCTATGTTATAAACCACTGTTAAATATTGGAATACAGCCAGTCCACTAGATGGCGCTCGCGTGCTGTCTTTTGGTCCTTGTGTATGATGTCACATCCAGGTCAACAGTCAGTGGATCAGTGGATTTGTCTCCATGGTGTTTACATACTGCTCATCAGACACAAGCCAAAAACCTATTATTTGTAAAGGTAAAGTTACTTCTACTAACCGTGTGCTCTGTTATTATTATCTTGTTCTCTTGATGATGTTATTGCTCTTTCATATTTTACCATTTGGAAATTGCCTTTAGATCGGTTTGAGAATGCTAGCAATGCTAACTATGCTACCTGCCTGTGTACACACACATAGGCTACAAGCTCACAATCGCGACGCGTTGTGAGCTTGTAGATCTGCTATTTTCAAACATTGTAGTACTTTTACTTTTGGTACTTTAAGTACATTTTTATACATTTTATAGATACATTTTACTTGTAACAGAGTACTTCCACATTGCAGTATTGAGTACTTTTTCCACTACTGCCTACGATAAAGGGAACATGAAGTGTAAAATGTGAATATCTATGTAAATTGTTCTCCTTCACTTTGTAGTGACTGTGCCATGGACACTTCTTATGGTGGATTGACTTGTTATATACAGTGCCATCTATTAGAGAGTTACGCCAACTCCGTTCACTTCTTCGGGCCAGGTCTTCTACATACACATACATTGGCGAATAGTGACAAATCCCTTAACCGGAAGTTCATGGAATGCATTGAAGTCGACGGCTCCTTGTCACTATTTCCAGCTACATGAACCACGTGACCGACGCTGTTTCTGACCCCTCATTGGCACAACTCTCTAATAGAAGGCTCTGGTTATATATATGAGCATAACCTTGGTTTCCCTCAGCCAGGCCAGATAAATCACTAGTAGTTCCACTGTAGGCCTACGTTTTCTCTGCACTACTGTTGAAGTTGCATATATTTGATGAATATTTTATGAACATTTTTCATTTTCTTTGGGACATTTCATACAGTTTGGGGAGTTCTGCTCAATTGAATTATTTATATTTTTCCACACCTGACAATAATATTTATACTAATAATGGGTGTGATATAGTTTAGATTTTATTACGACATCATATGTGTTGCTATGACAACCCATGGTCACTACAAAGTAAAGGAGAACATTCTACATAGATATTCTGTCTATTGTAGGTACAGTAGGTGCTAAAATGACTCCTAATTCCTTTACGTTATTGTCTCCGCCAGGAGACATTGTTTTCACTTTCCACATGTCAAGCTAACATTGGTCAAGCCTCACGTGACACGTGACAATACGGTGAAATAGTGTGATCTGATTGGCTAGTGACGTATAGCGGCCTATAAATACATGTGTCACTTTGAAAGAGTCTTAGCCTCTTTCAAAGTGAGGTAAGACAGGAATAATCACGAAATGGCTGAGAAATGGCGGATACTGTAACAATTGGATAGGACACTTACACAGACAGGACAGATAGGACACTTACATAGGACACTTACATAGACAGGACGGATAGGACACTTATACAGACAGGACGGATAGGACACTTATACAGACAGGACGGATAGGACACTTATACAGACAGGACGGATAGGACAGTTATACAGACGGATAGGACACTTGTGTCATGTTACTATGACACAGTACATGTTCTATTTTTTGTAAGAAGTAGAACATTCCCAACATTCCCAAGTCTGCTGGCGGAGACTTGTGCTCCGAGGAGCACTTTTTCTAGTTTACTTTCTGTTTTTTCTAACATATAGAGGGATGATAATATTTTTAAACCTCTCAGAGCTGACATTGTGAATCTCCATGAGTTTGGCTTTATGTATTTATTTTAGCGTTGTTTAGTTTGGGAGTGTATAATAATATACACCAATTTCACAGATTTTTCATTCATTATTTTTATACAAGAATCCATTTCATGTAAGAGATGATGAAAAACAGCCTTGTGTTTGGTTCTACTACCCCCGGTAAGGAGATCTTTATGTGTCACTAGTCTAATAGGCAGTTTGCTTCCTTATGGTAAGTTTGATGTTATTGCATTATTTCATTTCAGTTGTTGGGGACTTGACAGATACATGCAGGGACATAATTGGCCATTTTATACAATAGACAATATAGCAGATATGTTGATTCTAACCACACTACTTTATTTGATATTTTCTATTATGTCTAGCGTACATGATTGGGCGACTAATATCTACAGACAGAGTTTAGGCTTAGTTTGGACCAATAGAGACGGACAGAAATCTAAGAAAAAAGCTTAAGAGGGCTGCAGTGTTCTTAAAGTCTGTGTAAGATACATGGTAGGAAGGTGCTCTTTGGTTACAAAAGGGGGGAGCCTTCAAAGTTTAGAAAGCTTTCATATAAAGGCTAGCTCATCTTTGAGCAATAAAAGCCAACATGTTTTGGCCTTTATGGCCTTCTTCAGGGCATGTTCTTGATGATTGGGCATGATGTGTTCATATATGCTGCCAACTAGTGTAATATATAGATATACAGACAGAGTTAAAGGGGCTACTCCATGATTTTTATTTTGTGGGGGGGGGGGGGTATTTTTTGGGGGGTATTTTTTGGGCTCCCCAGTGTCTCTTGTACCCCAAAAAATATATTTTTTTAACATTCAGTCATTCATTCTCATTTCAGAGATTTAGATTTTCAGAATGGGCGTGTCTGAACAGGCCATCTCAGAATGGCAATGCAAGTGACATCACTTGCATTTCTGCCCATGTATTTTGACAGACAGAATTGCTCAGTAGCACCCCTCTGCCCAACAGGACGTTTTGGAATTGCAGCTGAAAGTGCTTTATAAGCCAGAGAGAAGTTAGTTGGAATGAGTATATCTGAGGCTTGATTTAGGCTCAAACCTTTGGAAAAACGTTTGAGGGACATAAACAATATGATATTAAATATTATTATTTTTTACATTCATGGTGTAGCCCCTTTAAGGCTTTGGACTGATAGAGATCTGTTGATGTGAATACATGTTCATGTGTGCTACAGCAGTGGTTGTAAAACGTTTTCAAGTCAAGTTAATATTCATTCCTTTGCTCATTGTTTGTGAGTTATATATTATTATTTTTTACATTCATGGTGTAGCCCCTTTAAGGCTTTGGACTGATAGAGATCTGTTGATGTGAATACATGTTCATGTGTGCTACAGCAGTGGTTGTAAAACGTTTTCAAGTCAAGTTAATATTCATTCCTTTGCTCATTGTTTGTGAGTTATGTCGGTTCATGTCAAATGTAAAAGTGTCCTGTAAGTCCGTATGGGCAGGGCTTCCTTGGAAGGATGACACTTTAACAAAGAAAAATCAATCAATCATATACTGTATATTTGGCCAACCATCTGAAAAGGTTTTGAAAAACTTTCTAAAATATCTACAGATCATGTCAATTGCTGATCTTGTAGATCTGCTATTTTCAAAGTTCAAACGGTTGATGTATACAGGTTTGAAGTGGCTACACAGATTTTGATGCTATATTAACACAAAGTGAGAATCACAGTGTTATTGTATACTTTGATTACAGATTGATCAGTAAACACTGAAGGAGAGCTGTGATGGTTCTTTTCTTCATGTTCTGTTGATCTGTGATGTACAAACTGTATTCACATCAGTGTTGATTTTGACAGCAAATTTTGATTTCGTTTCAGTCACAGTCTTTTGAATAGAATTCCATATTTTAGTCATCTGAAATGTTTTTGTCTAGTTTTAGTAGACTAAATATAAGATTATAGTCGAATAAATCTACAGTTGATTTAGTCACCACCTTGATGGTGTCGTAATGGCTGATTTCACACCTGGTTGCATGCTGAAAATAGCCGATCTACAAGCTCACAACGCGTCGCACTGCGACGCGTTGTGAGCTTGTAGATCGGCTATTTTCAGAGGCAACACCCGAGCGCAACTAAACATAAAATGACTTGCTTTTTACTGGATCAACACTGATTCACATGCAGGTAAGGACATGGTGTCAAAAAGCAAAAGGCGCTGGTAGTATGGTACTCCTGCTTTAGCGGGACGGGGTTCAACTCCCTGGGGTGCCCTGCTGACCTTTTTCACCTTTGTCCTGTTGTATGTTTACCTGAAATGTTGTGATAATCTAAGGACATTTAAAAACCAAACTAAACGTATGTTTACGTATGTAAACACGGTTTTATGAATGAAAAGTGAACCTGTAACCATGTGACAACTACCCTCGGATCAGGAGCATTATACCAAATTAATCACACCTGTGGGTGCGACGACACCCTATAAGTGCGTCACGCACCCACACACTCTCCCTCTTTCTACCGACTGGGAAGGCATGACAGGGCCAGCCTTCACCGCCGAGTGACAATGAAGGGTTACAGGTTCACTTTTCATTCATAAAACCGTGTTTACATACGTAAACATACGTTTTATTTCATTTCAAGTGAACCTGTAACCATGTGACAACATGGGTACATAGTACAGTATACCAAATTAGTCATGAGGAGAGTGAAGTGGCCAAACCTACAGGTCAAAAGCCATACAGGAGGAGTAAACCTCATCACAGTAATACAGCAGAACACAACCAATTGAGTTCAAGCATTTTATTGTCTCAAGCATTTTATGTTTTTCCCCCTGTCCGTCCGTCTGTCCGTGTGTCCGTGTGTCCTGTCCGTGTGTTACCAGCTAATCTCCGGCACCGTTGGCCCGGTCGCTGCGAAACTGTGTACACCCACTCCCTGGATGCCAATTCAGAACCTCTGCACCAAATTTTTCACATGGGCCTGTCATAGCGTCACCAGGAGGCCGATTTGTGCAAAACCCATTTTTTCCCCGTTACACCTACAGCTTTTAACCAAACGTCATGCAAATCGGTACACAGTATCTCTATAGTCATGTGATCAACCCGGATCTGTCCGATTTCCCATATTCCATCCTCATTGGCTAAGGTTGGCTTCCAAAGTTTGCAGGATTGGTCCGTTTTGAACAAACTGCCTCAAATCATGAACGCTGCTTGCCATTTCCATAAAATTGCACACGCACATTCCCACTAGGACGAGGAAGAAATGCCACTTGAAAATGTTCAAATCATCCTCATGGTGGCGCTATAACAGGCTGATTTGCATTTTTGAATATAACTGCACCGATCTGCGTGAAACTTTGCACGCACACTCCCTAGAGGCCAAGGAAAAACATCTGCACTGCATTTTTCACATCTGCTTTTCACAGCGCCACCAGGAGGCAGACTTATGTAAAATACATTTTTGGAGATTATTCCTTCACATTCTGTCAAAAACACGCAAATTGGTACACTGTATCTCCATAGTCATGTGATTCTGATGGATCTGTCCGATATTTCAGATTCCATCCTATTTGGCTTACAGTGGCTTCCAAAGTTTGCAGGATTGGTCAGTTTTGAACAAAATGCCTCAAAACATGAACACAGTGTGCAATTTCCGTGAAATGCAGATTCCCACTAGGCTGAGGAAGAAATGCCCCCCTTTTCATATTGGGGTTTTTGCATTTTTATTCAGTGAAATTGCAGGAAGTTGCGAAATATGCGGAAAATTGTGAAAAGTTGCGAAATATGCAGAAATATGCGATGCAAAGCGCATATTATGCGATGCGATGTGCATATTATTTGATGCGCATTTTATGTGATGCGATGCGCATTTTATGCGATGCTGTCTTTTTGAAAAAACGTTATCCCCGCATAATTATGCGCCATTTCGCTGATTATGCAGTAAATTATGCGATCGCAAAATCACATTTTTCTGGAGGGTCTAATTTATATGACACATCAGCTAAATGTGCCAGAGTGATGGTGTGGTGGTCTAAGCATCAGACTCTCAGTACAGAGATTACATGTTCAACTCCCAGTCATTCTATGGTTCATTACTTTTCAACTTTACTAACTGAAGGCTGACATATAAACACTTCAAGAGTACGAAGAGACATACAATTGGAGTGGCTGAGAGATGGTGTAGCGGTCTAAATGTAACCAGGTGGAGTTTTGATGTGTCATGTATTGGTGTCTATGTGTGGGTGTGTCATTGAGACCAACTAATTGCTTGTTTCATTGATTGCAGGTGTTTGTGGGTGTGGTGCCAGTGCCCTATAAAATCACTGTTCTGGCACAAAGAAAGAAAACATGGAGCGAGCAGAGTGGGTTCCAGCGTGACTGGCAAGAGATGGTTTTATGGCATGGGTTGATTTGTAAATGATGTGTATGCTTATGGTTAAAACTGTAGATTGTAACTGAGGCAGCTTTCTGCAAAGGTGCGCTGCCCTCTGCTTGCCCCATGGTAAGTGTTTTTTAGATATTACGTGCACGTAATGTTAGCTTGTTTCTGATAAAAATATGTATTTGTTTTATCTGGTAATGTTTTAAACCCACTTATTTATTAGAATGTTGGTCCTCCCTCCTTTATATGCCATATCTCATTGAGAATTCAGTTAACCCTCTTTGTAGTGTTGTGTGCTTTGGTTGCTGTGTATTAATTTGTGTTTATTGAGTCAACAATGGAATGAAATGGTAATTTATTGAGGAAGACCATGACTAGTTTATTAATGTGGCCTAATGCACTGTTTTAACTTGATATGAATAAAATGTCAACTTTAACCTGGTGTCTTCCCTGAGCCTCCCTACCCAGTTCTTCTAAAGCTCTGTTACGAACCTCCTTTTCTTAAGTTAAAGCCTTAATTGGTTGTTGGTGAAATTCCAACTGGCGTAGTCAGTAGTGTTTTTAGTAACCTCAAAAAGTCCATTTGGTTACATAAAGATCAGACTCTCTGCGTGGGGATGCCATGTTCAAATCCGAGTCATTCTATGATTCATTGCTTTTCAACTTTACTAACTGAAAGCTGACATATAAACACTTCAAGACTACGAAGAGATATACGATGGGAGTGGCTGAGAGATAGTGGTCTGAAGGTCGGATTCTCAGTACAGAGGTTCCATGTTCAGATCCCAGTCGTCCCATACTTCAAAGTTGTAATACTTTGACATTTTCAAGGACGAAATACAGAAAAGCAAGTCAAAAGCACAAAGACACATGTGAAGGGACTGCTGAGAGATGGTGCAGTGGTCTAAAGGTCAGACTCTCAGCACAGAGATTCCATGTTCAAATCCCAGCCCTTCTATGGTTCTTTGCTTTTCAACTTTCCAAACTGAAGGCTGACATATAAAAGAACACTTCAAGAGTACTAAGAGACATCTGATGTTAGTCAGTGAGAGATGGTGTAGTGGGATAGTTATCAGACTCTCAGCACAGAGGTTCCATGTTGAAATCCCAATCGCCCCGTACTTCATAGTACTTTGAAATTTGCAAGGCCAAAAAGAAAGTCAAATGCACAAAGACACCTGTTTCCAATGGTGGAGAGATGGAGTAGTGGTCTAAAGGTCGGACTCTCAGCACAGAGGATCCATGTTCAAATCCCAGTCGTCACATACTTCAGTGTTGTAGTACTTTGACATTTTCAAGGCCAAAATACAAAAAAGAAAGTCAAAAGCACAAAGACACCTGTTTGGAAAGGCGGAGAGATGGAGTAGTGGTCTAAAGGTTGGACTCTCAGCACAGAGGCCCCATGTTCAAATCCCAATCGTCCCATATCTCAATGTTGTAGTACTTTGACATTTTCAAGGCCAAGATACAAAAGAGAAAATCAAAAGCACGAAGACACCTGTTTGGAATGGTGGAGAGATGGAGTAGTGGTCTAAAGGTTGGACACTCAGCACAGAGGTTCCATGTTCAAATCCCAGTCGTCACATACTTCAGTGTTGTAGTACTTTGAAATTTTCAAGGCCAAAATACAAAAAAGCAAGTCAAAAGCACGAAGAGACACCTGCTGAGGGCCCAAAGGTGCGTTGGCGCAGTGGTGTGGTGTGCTTGATCGGTTGCCTCTGCTACAGACAGTTCGCAGGTTCAAGTCCCATGCCATCAATGTACTGGAGGACCATCGGTGGGACCGTGTCCCTCCCCTGTTTCCTGATAGTTAAAGGTGGGGGGGTTATGTCTGAAAGAACTCTTCCCAGCTAAAGTTTTACAGAAGGACATTTGTAGTTTTGGAGATGTCGAACTCCATTCACAGTTCAAAAAATCCCCCTTACTGTGGACATGCATCCTTGAGATGTTTTACTTTGAAATTATTTGTAGTTTTTGAAATATTTAACTTTAAGCGCCTAATGCATTGTCAATGGCAATGGATATTTAAAGGGAAAAGGGTACAACGTTTTCAAGGCTAAGTTAACAGAACAAGTCAGAACCTCTGTGGTGCAGTGGTTTAGATACAGGACCTGCAACCAGAAGGTTACCGGTTCTAATCCAACCAGGACAGGTTTCCAACAAATACCTGACTCTTGCACCTTTATCTGATCTTTCACTGAACAGCGTGTAAGACACCATAGAAAGTATGTACCATGATGGAGCAGTGGTTAAGATTCAGGCCTTACACACTGAAGGTCCTGAGTTCAAATCTCGCAAGGACATCTTTCTAACTTTTACCTGGGGCTTTTACCTTTATATAATCTTTCAGACAAATTCCACGCAAGTCAACAGAACATATAAGGACCTCTGTGGTGCAGTGGTTTAGATACAGGACTTGCAACCAGAAGATTCCTGGTTCAAATCCAACTGGCACACTTTTTTTTCTTTCCCAAGACTCAAGACCCAAAAGAGTCTTGAGTCGAACCAATTACTCCCGCGGAGACATCAAATTTCTCTTTTGGGCCATGAGTCCCAAGACTCATGGCCCAAAAGAGAAATTTGATGTCTCCGCGGGAGTAATTGGTTCGACTCAAGACCCAAAAGAAGGTGAACTGACTGTAATGATTCAAAATGTCATATATAGAATAGAAACCCCATTCAAACTTTAAAATGTTCATCTTACTGTGGACATGTTTGCCTGAAAGGGAATCTTTGAAATGTTTAATAGTTTTAGAATTGTACTCCTTTAAAAGTTCAGAGATTTAGAATGGAGGTCGATGGACGAATTTGGGACCTCAAAAAAACACTTTCACCTAGAAACTCCATTCACAGTTCAAAAATTCCACCTTACTGTGGACATGCATGCTTGAGATTTTTTCTTTTGAAATCATTTGTAGTTTTGGAGATATTTAACTTTAAGCGCCCCATTCATTGTCGATGCGGCAATGGACATTTAAAGGCAGGCTTACAACTACATACTTACGCCTAGTAACCTCATTCATACTTTAAAATGTTCATCTTACTCTGGACATGTTTGCCTGAAAAGGAATCTTTGAAATGTTGCATAGTTTTAGAATTGTACTCCTTTAAAAGTTCAGAGATTTAGAATGGAGGCGGATGGAAGGTTAGGGTTAGGGTATAGGGACCTCAAAAAAACACGTTCACCTAGAAACTCCATTCACAGTTCAAAAATTCCACCTTACTGTGGACATGCATGCTTGAGATTTTTTCTTTTGAAATCATTTGTAGTTTTGGAGATATTTAACTTTAAGCACCCCATTCATTGTCGATGCGGCAATGGACATTTAAAGGCAGGCTTACAACTACATACTTACGCCTAGTAACCTCATTCATACTTTAAAATGTTCATCTTACTCTGGACATGTTTGCCTGAAAAGGAATCTTTGAAATGTTGCATAGTTTTAGAATTGTACTCCTTTAAAAGTTCAGAGATTTAGAATGGAGGCGGATGGAAGGTTAGGGTTAGGGTATAGGGACCTCAAAAAAACACGTTCACCTAGAAACTCCATTCACAGTTCAAAAATTCCACCTTACTGTGGACATGTATGCTTGAGATTTTTTCTTTTGAAATCATTTGTAGTTTTGGAGATATTTAACTTTAAGCGCCCCATTCATTGTCGATGCGGCAATGGACATTTAAAGGCAGGCTTACAACTACATACTTACGCCTAGTAACCTCATTCATACTTTAAAATGTTCATCTTACTCTGGACATGTTTGCCTGAAAAGGAATCTTTGAAATGTTGCATAGTTTTAGAATTGTACTCCTTTAAAAGTTCAGAGATTTAGAATGGAGGCGGATGGAAGGTTAGGGTTAGGGTATAGGGACCTCAAAAAAACACGTTCACCTAGAAACTCCATTCACAGTTCAAAAATTCCACCTTACTGTGGACATGCATGCTTGAGATTTTTTCTTTTGAAATCATTTGTAGTTTTGGAGATATTTAACTTTAAGCGCCCCATTCATTGTCGATGCGGCAATGGACATTTAAAGGCAGGCTTACAACTACATACTTACGCCTAGTAACCTCATTCATACTTTAAAATGTTCATCTTACTCTGGACATGTTTGCCTGAAAAGGAATCTTTGAAATGTTGCATAGTTTTAGAATTGTACTCCTTTAAAAGTTCAGAGATTTAGAATGGAGGCGGATGGAAGGTTTTGGGACCTCAAAAAAACACTTTCGCCTAGAAACTCCATTCACAGTTCAAAAAATCCACCTTACTGTGGACATGCATGCTTGAGATTTTTTCTTTGAAATCATTTGTAGTTTGGGAGATATTTAACTTTAAGCGCCCCATGCATTGCGGATGCGGCAAAGGGAAACGAGTACAGGCTACTAATCCTACATACTTACTGCTAGTAACCCCATTCATACTTTAGAATGTTTATCTTACTGTGGACATGTTTGCCTGAAAAGGAATCTTTGAAATGTTTTATAGTTTTAGAATTGTACTCCTTTAAAAGTTCAGAGATTTATAATGGAGGTCGATGGAAGAATTTGGGACCTCAAAAAAACACTTTCACCTAGAAACTCCATTCACAGTTAAAAAATTCCACCTTACTGTGGACATGCATGCTTGAGATTTTTTCTTTGAAATCATTTGTAGTTTGGGAGATATTTAACTTTAAGCGCCCCATGCATTGCGGATGCGGCAAAGGGAAACGAGTACAGGCTACTAATCCTACATACTTACTGCTAGTAACCCCATTCATACTTTAAAATGTTCATCTTACTGTGGACATGTTTACCTGAAAAGGAATCTTTGAAATGTTTAATAGTTTTAGAATTGTACTCCTTTAAAAGTTCAGAGATTTAGAATGGAGGCGGATGGAAGGTTAGGGTTAGGGTTAAGGGACTTCAAAAAAACACTTTCACCTAGAAACTCCATTCATAGTTCAAAAAATCCACCTTACTGTGGACATGCATGCTTGAGATCTTATCTTTGAAATCATTTGTAGTTTGGGAGATATTCAACTTTAAGCACCCAATGTATTGTCGATGCGGCAATGGACATTTAAAGGGAAACGAGTACAGGCTACTAATCCTACATACTTACTGCTAGTAACCCCATTCATACTTAAAAATGTTCATCTTACTGTGGACATCTTTGCCTGAAAAGGAATCTTTGAAATGTTTAATAGTTTCAGACCCAAAAGGGTCTTGAGTCGAACACATTAGATCCAAGTAGACATCAAATTTCTCTTTTGGGCCTTAAGTTCTTGGGACTTAAGGCCCAAAAGAGAAATTTGATGTCTACTTCGATCTAATGCGTTCGACTCAAGACTCTTTTGGGTCTTGAGTCTTGGGACTGAAGGCCCAAAAGAGAAATTTGATGTCCCCGCGGGAGTAATTGGTTCGACTCAAGACTCTTTTGGGTCTTGAGTCTTGGGACTCAAGACTCGAATCCTGGAAATCAAATCCTGGAAATGGCACTAAAATATTAGATAAAGGTGAAAGAGTCAGGTAAAATTTGGAAAAATGTGCAAGCTGGATTTGAACCAGGATCCTTCTGGTTGTAAGCCCTGTATCTTAACCACTGCACCAGAGTGATTCTTCCTGACTTTGTTAACTTGCGTGTTCTTCAGTGAAAGATTAGATAAAGGTGCAGGAGTCAGGTAAAAGTTTGAAAAATGTCCTTGTTGGATTTGAACCAGCAACCTTCTGGTTATAAGCCCTGTATCTCAATCACTGCACCACTGTAATTCATCCTAATTCTGTACACTTGCATGTTCTTCATTGAAAGGTTAGATAAAGGTGAAAGAGCCACGTAAAAGTTGGAAAATGTTCCTTTCCAGTTTTGAACTCAAAACCTTCTACGTTCAAAGCCTGTATCTTATCCACTGCTCCACCAAGGTTCATGCTTTCTCTGGTCTCTTGCACGCTCTTCAGTGAAAGATATACAGACCACAAGAATCAGATAAAAGTTTGAAAAATGTCCTGGTTGCATTTGAACCGGGAACCTTCTTGTTGCAAGTCCTGTATATAATCCACTGCACCACAGTGGTTCTTACTTGCTCTGTTTACTATTTTGGCTTTGAAAATTTCAAAGGACTACAATTTTGAAGTGTGGGACGACTGGGATTTGAACATGGAACCTCTGTGCTAAGAGTCCAACCTTTAGACTACCACCCCATCTCTCAGCCACTCCCTTCACATGTCTCTTTGTGGATTTGGCTTTCTTTTTGGCCTTGAAAATTTCAAAGTACTATGAAGTATGGGACGATTGGGATACAGTCATGTGATCAACACGGATCTGTCCGATTGACTATATTCCATCCTGATTGGTCAAGATTGGCTTCCAAAGTTTGCAGGATTGGTTAGTTTTGAACAAAATGCCTCAAATCATGAACGCAGCATGCGATTTCCGTGAAATCTTCCACGTAGATTCCCACTTGGCCCATGAAGAAATGCCACTTGAAAACTTTCAAATCAGCCTCATGGTGGCGCTATAACAGGCCGATTCACGTTTTTACCTATAACTGCACCAATCTCCGTGAAACTTTGCACGCACACTCCCTAGAAGCCAAGGAAAAACCTTTGCCCTACATTTTTCACATATGCCTGTTAGAGTGCCACCAGGAGGCTGACTTTTGTAAAACATTTGTTTTGGTCTTACTCCTTCAGATTCTGTCCAAAAAAAGAAAAGAAAATACATTTTGCATGCCTATTCCCACTAGGCCGAGGAAGAAATGCTCCCCTTTTCACATTGGCCTGTTATATCGCCACCAGCAGGTCTAATTTAACAAACCCGATTTTTCGAACAAATTGCCTCAAATCATGAATGCAGTGTCCGATTGCTGTGAAAGGCCTACGAAGAAATGGGACCCTTTTCACATTGGCCTATCAAAGCGCCACCAGGAGGCCATAATAACCTACCTGACCTGGCGGAGACTTGTGCTCTGAGGAGCACTTTTTCTAGTTTTAACTGAAACACATGTGAACACATAATTTTTCAGGTTAATATCAATAAATTGAAGTGTTCCAATCAAGGAAAGCAACATTCTGGAAAGCAAACCCAGGGTGCCCATATTTAACTGTAAACAAAATAAACTCAGGTGAAGGTAGATTGGCACTCCAGCCAATCCCACCACCTCATCTACATCAAGCGTGCTCAAACGCCGCCTCTCAAGGGCCACACATGAAGCCTCATCATCTGAGGCTTGGGGTGCCATATCCTGCCCTGCACCTGGGACAGCAAGTCAGGTCTGACTGGAAGACACCATGGCTGGCCCTCCAGCATCTCGTAGATCTCTCCCATCCATGGTCTCTGTGGCCAATTTGGCGCCACCAATAATACCTGGGCGCGCAGCAACCTCACCACCCTGACGAAAGCCGGCAGGAGAGGAAGTGGGGGAAAAGCATACAGCCTCTGCTGTGGCCATGAAAGGCTCAGAGCATCTATCCCCAGTGGTCCTGGTGGTCCATGCATTGATGACCAGAGAGGACAGTGAGTGTTCTCTTCCGTGGCAAAGAGGTCTACTTCTGCCCGACCAAAGTGAAACCATATCTGGTTCACTACCTGGGGGTGCAAGCGCCACTCGCCGGGGTGGGGACCTCCCCTCGACAGCAGATCTGCCGCTACATTCCGGGGTCCCGGAAGATAGAAAGCCCTCAGGGTCACACCATTGGACTGTGCCCACAGGAGCAACTGGTGCACTCTTGCATGCAGAGATGGGGACCTCAGCCCACCCTGGCGGTTGATGTAACACACCACGGCTGTGTTGTCTGTCCTTATCATGACTTGCTTCCCCGACACAAGTGGGAGGAAGTGTCTCAGAGCCAGGCGAACCGCCTCCATCTCGAGGAGGTTTACATGCCACCCCTGCTGTACAGGAGGCCAACGACCCCGAACAGACCTGCCCTCCGTGACTGCGCCCCAGCCTGTGCCAGAGGCGTCGGTCGTTATGGTCATCCTGGAGCCACCCTGGCCCAGGGAAACGCCTCTGTGGATGGCCTGGGATCGCCTCCACCATGTGAGGACCTTGAGGCCACCGCGGGACAGGGTAATAACCCTCGACTTGTCCCTGGGCAGACAGAACTTGTGGCGTCCAAACCAATATTGGAGCGGACGCGTGTGCAACAGGCCCATTGGTACAACCTGGGCAGCTGCTGCAAAGAGGCCCAATAGCCGTTGACACTGCATCACAGACACCGACCTGCGTGACAAGCAGTCTGTGATGCAATTCCCGATTGTCATCTTCCTTTTTTGTGTCAGGCATACTTTCATGATGACAGAATCCAGAAGAAGTCCCAAGTACTCAACTGACTGAGCTGGGACTAAGCTGCTCTTTTCTGCATTCAGATGCAGCCCGAGCGAAACCAGATGTGCCAACACAACCTCTGTGTGGCTCCGTGCCAGGCTCTCTGATGGTGCACACACCAGCCAGTCATCGAGATAGTTCAACACCCGAATGCCCCTCCGCCGCAGGGGGATCAGCGCAGCATCCATGCATTTTGTAAACGTTCAGGGTGACAGGGACAGACCGAACGGGAGGACGTTGTATTCGAAAGCCCTCCCCTGAAAGGCAAACCTGAGAAATTGCCTGTGAACCGGCCTGATTGGAATGTGAAAATAAGCATCGCGAAGGTCCACTGTCGTGAACCAATCGCCTGCCCTTATGGCTTGAAACACAGTTCTCAACCTGAGCATTCGAAAGGGAAGCACCTTGAGGAACTTGTTCAGTTGCCTCAAATCCAGAATTGGGCGAAAGCCTCCGGTCCGCTTGGGGACAAGGAAGTAGCTGGAATAAAACCCCTGTCTCATTTCTCCTGGAGAGAGAAGCCTTATAGCACCTTTCCCCAGCAAGGCAGAAACCTCTTTGGCCAGAGCGGCAGAACGAGACTGGTCTCTTACTTTTGTCTCCAAAACTCCTCGAAAACGAGGGGGGCGGTCCCTGAATTGCAGACGGTACCCAAACTCCAGAGTACCGATCACCCACGGACAAGTGGTACACTGACGCCAAGCGCTGAGGTTGGCGCTGGAAAAAACGGTGCCAGACAACTTGCACCGAAAGGGGCGCTGGTGGGGCTTGGCAGATCCACCCATGGTGCGCTCTCGAGATCGAGGCTGGAAACGCAGAGGATCCCGCCCCTGCCGAGAGGAGCTCCGTTCTGAAGAACGAGGCTGCCAGAAGCTCCTTCGCCTTTCTGGCTTAGGCTGGAGCATGGCCCGAGTGCGCTGCCTGACCTTCCGGGCCTCATTCAGCGCAGCATCTGCTGCAGGCCCGAACACTTCCCCAGGTGTTATTGAGGCCTCCATGACAGCAAGTGTATTTGTGTTCGCCAGTCTAGAGGCCATGGCTGTAGACTGATAAGCCTTCACCACCAACCCATCAGTGGACCGGCACTTTTTATTTGGGTGACGGGCAGCCCTATTGCCTGTGGCTGGAGCCCCAGCCAACAGAGCAAAAGTTGGGCCCACTCTGGCTATGCCATCTAGGCCATGCTCTGCCGCACCATTCAGGGTGCTGAGCGTAGAACGGGGTGCAGCAGCCTCCCTGGGTCGTGCCCACGACCTTTGCGCGCTGTGGCGCTGTTGTGCAGCCATACATTCAATGGTCTTACGCATATCCTCCAAGTGCCTCTGCATGAGGTCTACTCTTGGGTCACAGATGCGGCCTTGTTCGGTCCGCTTCCGCTTCTCAGCGGCCTTCCGTCCTACGGCTGGAGCATCCAAAATGGGAGGAACTGGATCCTGGCCAGGTGGCACACCATCCTCTGGGCCATTGTCCCGCTCATCATCTCCCTGACACTCCATGGCAGGGAAAACCCAAAGAGTCTGGAGAAACACACATGCACACATAGCACACACATGCATGCATGTAACATGAAATAATGCAAGCCCAATTTAAGGGCGGACAGAATTGCTGTTTTTACAACAATGAAATCAAAACAACCCTCCAAACAATGCAAAGCCTGATTGCAACAACACTCCGGAGGCATAGGTGGCGACAGCGCACTGTCCAAGATGCGGGTGGCCCAACAATACCACCGGAGAAAAACGGCCGTAGCCGACAGTGTAAACAGCAGCGCTAGGCTACACAAGCCTGCTCCATTGTTGTGGAGTGCTGCCAGTAGGCTATGCTTGCAGGAGTAAAAATGTAACACACTTACCAAAATAGGAATGTGAGTATCCCTCACGCGCAACGAGCGCACAACTGCTACCAAACTGGAACGTGAGGAACGTGTATTGCACGCAACAACACAATTGTCACCTGCAACAACAACACAGATGAATAATAGCCCCACGGCACGCCAAGGGGGTACCTCAACGGCAGCCCAGAGTAGGCATCCAGTACCGTGAGAAATCAAATTCAAATTACACATGCAGCAATTTAACATGCAAGCCCAATTCAAGGGCGGATTAAAGTGCTGCGTTATGACAGAGGATGAGACAACCTCACGGCACGCCAAGGGGGTGCCACATATAAGGCAGCCCAGAGTAGGCATCCAGCACCGTGAGGAATTAAAGTCAAATCACAAGCTGGTATAAGCTCTTACCGACCAGGAGGAAGAAAGAGGGAGAGTGTGTGGGTGCGTGACGCACTTATAGGGTGTCGTCGCACCCACAGGTGTGATTAATTTGGTATAATGCTCCTGATCCGAGGGTAGTTGTCACATGGTTACAGGTTCACTTGAAATGAAATAAAACTATATATACAAACTGGTCAAATTGTCAAAAGGTGAACATAGCCGATCTACAAGCTCACAACGCATTGCGTTGTGAGGCGTTGTGAGCTTGTAGATCTGCTATTTTCACAAAGTATTTCCAATTTGCAATACTTTTACTTCTACTGTGCTACATCTCAGAGGCAAATATTATACTTTTACTCCATTACAATTATTTGAAAACTTTAGTTAATAGTTACTTTGTAGATGTTCATTATTATTACAAAAGATACATTACCCACTTCAACCCTATATGAGCCATTCTACCGACTTGGTTCAAATTCAGAGTTGGAAATTGTGTGAAATTTTAATTCTATTTTGGAAAGACTTTGACCATATTCACGTTGCACCAGATCTAAGGGACACATATTTAGTAAAAGTACAGTCAATTATCATATTGTATTTTCATAATCTTTTGGAATATTTTTCCTCTCCCAAAATGTGTCACTACCGAAACATGTAGAATTACCTTAGAATAAAGATACTTATATGAATGTATTAATTTATTTTTTCATCCTCCCCTGTATAGACTATTTCAAAAAATTAATGTAGGTGGTTTCTACAATTAAATACATTAAAATCAATATTCTAACTGATTTTTTAATATTGAATTCTTAAGATTTATCAACATTAAATGCTATATTTCTTTGTAAAATGTATAAAGTTGATTATATTGATTTCAGAATTAACGATAGTTGAAATTACACATACACCTAACCAATCATTATCATAAAATATTGGTTGATAACTCACTATCTTTGATTTTTGACAAAATAACTGGTGTTTCGGTTGTGACTGCACTATTTCGGTAGTGACTGTATTGTTACGGTAGTGACCATAGTATTTTGTTTACAAGGCTGTGTCATAGTCACTTAACTCTTTTTGCTAAACATTAATTGTTGACATAACACATACACCTAACCAATCATTATCATAAAATATTGATTGATAACTCACTATCTTTGATTTTTGACAACATAACTGGTGTTTCGGTAGTGACTGTATTGTTACGGTAGTGACCATAGTATTTTGTTTACAAGGCGGTGCCATAGTCACTTAACTCTTTTAGCTAAATATTCACTCATAACAATGTTATGAGTGAATATGTTTGCTTTATGTTAGAAATATAATGAAAAATGATCAATAAAATATAGTAATTCATTAATGAAGCTGTTGATGTCTCAAAAGCATGAACATCTAATTTTGTTACTACCGAAACAATGATGTCACTACCGAAACTTGAGCATAATGTTTTGGTAGTGACTGTTTTGGTAGTGACAATTTTAGCTAGTTTTAAGCTTAACTCAACAATGCTAGGCAAGACATGGCTTGCAAACACAGCTTTGAGCAGTTGTACATGGATAAAAAAAACATCACATTTGAAGTAAAACCCAAAAGGAGTTTATAATTGCAGAAATGATGTGTTCGGTATTGACAATCCTTAAAAATACACACTGATTTTCAGACTTTGGAAGACTACTTCTGACTGTAGTAAACTAGCTACTCACCAGGTGGCCATGATGAACAGGAAGTCTATGTCATTTCTTGGTGAAAAGTGTGGGAGTGTGGCTAAAACCAGGCTCCACCTATGGACTAAAACTCGTTGTGTTTCGGTAGTGACATGAAAACATGGGACAGCTTTTTTTAATATAATGTTTTTTAATTTAAAGAAAATCCACAAAATCAATCTTAATATTTCAACTTCCCTTTAAGACAAATATAAAGGATGTATTTAAAAACAAAATGAAATAAATTGACAAAAATCATTTAGATATTGTTTTCATGAATTGAAATTTAGGAGTTAGGGGTTGGGACAGCCACCTCCCAATATGAAGTAACATATAAAGTATATTTTTTTATATATTACATTTTGTTCTATCTCAATTAATGTATTGATGTTGGTGATTCAATAGATCATAAGATGATATTAGTACACATGTAAGGTCTGACTACTTAATTGTTTTTTAAAATATTTTTTTCATTGTGGGACTGCAATTTCAACCAATTCGGTAGAATGGTCCATATACATTTTGGCCATTTGAAAATAGCAGATCTACAAGCTCACATTGTGAGCTTGTAGATCCTATTAGGAGTACTAGGAGTACGTTTCAGGCAATTTAGAGTTGATTGGTAGTACTTTTTAGTGGAGTATTTTTTTTTTCACCATCGTGTCACTACCAAAACGTTTTTGTGTCACTACCGAAACGAAAGTTAAATCCGAAAAAATCACTAAGTATAGAGGCCAAAATCGTCCCCCCAAAACTTTGTAGTGGAGTAATATTTTTTTTTCACCATTGTGTCACTACCGAAACGTTTTTGTGTCACTACCGAAACGAAAGTTAAATCCGAAAAAATCACTAAGTGTGAAGGCCAAAATCGTCCCCCCAAAACTTTGTCGTGGAGTAAGTACTACCAATCAACTCTAAATTGCCTGAAATGTACTCCTAACAGGTTTTCGGGGGGACCATTTTGGCCTCCACACTTAGTGATTTTTTCGGATTTAACTTTCGTTTCGGTAGTGACCAACTTTCGTTTCGGTAGGGACCCAATGGTGAAAAAATAAATGTACTAAGTCCAGAGCTCGATGAATGTTAGGGACCATCACTCCTGTGCAGTTGGGGTGAAAAAGCAAAACCATTTCACTCCTAATAATACCTATTTGATTTGACATCCTGACTTGCTGCTGTGGCTGAGCCTTGAACCTGTTACCTGCGGCTCACTAGTCAGTGACTCTATCCATTCACCTACAGCTGTTTCCTTGGAGTGTGGGTTCTAAAATTTTTTGTTGTCAACCCCCCAAATTGACATGTATTTGGGCAGTGGACCCCAATGTGAAAAGTAACACATATTTTTTTAAAGTTATCTGTCTTGTTTGTTGTTCAAGTCAAAGTAAAAGGAAGGCTGTATTTCTTGGCCAACAGTTAGCTCAATGGGTTGAGACGCAGTATTCATGATCCAGAGGCCATGAGTTCAAATCCCGCTGGTGTCTTTACTTTGATGCTTCCCTTTGCAGACTAACTTCTAGAAAAACAAGTTAAAACCACCAGGAAACCCGTAACTCTCAGCCAACAGCTTAGCTCAACTGGTAGAGCGTCTGTCCAATAACATGACTTGAGTGGGTTCGATTCCCACTTGAGTCAAGTCCAGAGCTTGATGCTTCAAGTCCTTAGTGATGCTTCCCTTTGCAGACAAACTTCTAGAAAAACAAGTTAAAACCACCAGGAAACCTGTAACTCTCAGCCAACAGCATAGCTCAACTGGTAGAGCGTCTGTCCAATAACATGACTTGAGTGGGTTCGATTCCCATTTGAGTCAAGTGTCCCCGGTAACTTGGGGCAACGGATAAATTGACTGATATCCTTAGTGATGCTTCCCTTTGCTGACTAACTTCTAGAAAAACAAGTTAAAACCACCAGGAAACCTGTAACTCTCAGCCAACAGCTTAGCTCAACTGGTAGAGCGTCTGTCCAATAACATGACTTGACTTGACTTGAGTGGGTTAGATTCCCACTCGAGTCAAGTGTCCCTGGTAACTTAGGGCAAAGGATAAATTGACTGATATCCTTAGTGATGCTTCCCTTTGCAGACTAACTTCAGTCAATTTATCCGTTGCCCCAAGTTACCGGGGACACTTGACTCGAATGGGAATCGAACCCACTCAAGTCAGGTCAAGTCATGTTAATAGACAGACGCTCTACCAGTTGAGCTATGCTGTTGACTGAGAGTTACAGGTTTCCTGGTGGTTTTAACTTGTTTTTCTAGAAGTTAGTCTGCAAAGGAATGCATCACTAAGGATATCAGTCAATTTATCCGTTGCCCTAAGTTACCGGGGACACTTGACTCGAGTGGGAATCGAACCCACTCAAGTCAAGTCAAGTCAAGTCATGTTATTGGACAGACGCTCTACCAGTTGAGCTATGCTGTTGGCTGAGAGTTACAGGTTTCCTTGTGTTTTTAACTTGTTTTTCTAGAAGTTAGTCTGCAAAGGGAAGCATCACTAAGGATATCAGTCAATGTATCCGTTGCCCCAAGTTACCGGGGACACTTGACTCGAGTGGGAATCGAACCCACTCAAGTCATGTTATTGGACAGACGCTCTACCAGTTGAGCTAAGCTGTTGGCTGAGAGTTACAGGTTTCCTGGTGGTTTTAACTTGTTTTTCTAGAAGTTAGTCTGCAAAGGCAAGCATCACTAAGGATATCAGTCAATTTATCCGTTGCCCCAAGTTACCGGGGACACTGGACTTGAGTGGGAATCGAACCCACTCAAGTCAAGTCATGTTATTGGACAGACGCTCTACCAGTTGAGCTAAGCTGTTGGCTGAGTTACAGGTTTCCTGGTGGTTTTAACTTGTTTTTCTAGAAGTTAGTCTGCAAAGGGAAGCATCACAGTAAAGACGCCAGTGGGATTTGAACTCATGGCCTCTGGATCATGAATACGGCGTCTCAACCCATTGAGCTAACTGTTGGCCAAGAAATACAGCCTTCCTGGTCCTTTGACTTGAACAACAAACACGACAAATACATTTATTTTTTCACCATTGTGTCACTACCGAAACGAAAGTTTGTCACTACCGAAACTAGGGGGGACTACCGAAACTGGGGGGACGATTTTGGCCTCCACACTTAGTGATTTTTTCGGATTTAACTTTCCTTTCGGTAATTTTTTTTTTACCGAAACGAAAATTACCAATCAACTCTAAATTGCCTGAAACGTACTCCTAACAGGTTTTTGGGGGGACGATTTTGGCCTCCACACTTAGTGATTTTTTCGGATTTAACTTTCGTTTCGGTAAAATAAATTTTACCGAAACGAAAATTACCAATCAACTCTAAATTGCCTGAAACGTACTCCTAACAGGTTTTTGTGGGGACGATTTTGGCCTCCACAATAAGTGATTTTTTCGGATTTAACTTTCGTTTCGGTAGTGACAAACTTTCGTTTCGGTAGTGACACAATGGTGAAAAAATACATTTACTAAGTCCAGAGCTCGATGAATGTAAGGGACCAAAAAAAGTCACTACAAAGTACTACCAATCAACTCTAAATTGCCTGAAACGTACTCCTAACAGGTTTTTGGGGGGACGATTTTGGCCTCCAGACTTAGCGATTTTTTCGTATTTAACTTTCGTTCCGTTAAAATAAATTTTACCGAAACGAAAATTACCAATCAACTCAAAATTGCCTGAAACGTACTCCTAACAGGTTTTTGGGGGGACGATTTTGGCCTCCACACTTAGGGATTTTTTCGGATTTAACTTTCGTTTCGGTAAAATAAATTTTACCGTTTCGATTCAGTGATTTAGTCGATACGATACATGAACAATACATGACAGGTTAATTTAGAACGATACGATTCGATTCAATGATTTAAAATCGATATAGTAACTATTTATTTACCCCAAAAATATGTGTGAAAAATAATTACCTGGATACTGGATATAAAGCCCTCTTTCTCTTTTTTCTTCTTAAAAGTACCTGATAAAGTATTGATAAAATTGATTATTTGCATTGCAAAAGAATTCGATACGATTATTTGCTGTGCAAAACGATTCGATACGATACAAAGTCAAACGATATACGATATTTTGCTGTTTGCATATCGATAGTACATCGTTGAAGATTCAAAACGATTTTTCGATGCAGTTACTATATCGTTACACCTCTAGTAAGTACAGTGGCCCTCATTTATCAACGCAGCGTATAAACCGGCGTATATTTTTCCATATATTCGGCCGTACACCAACGTCGAAGTCACATTTATCAACGCATCCTACACAGCTGATCCGAGCTTACACTTGGTCCCAGCATTGATAAATGTCACGGCTGAAACGAGCGTCATTTAAATAACACGCCCTTAAAATATTCTCAAAACGCCCCGATTTTACGACATGAAGACGAACCAGAATACGACCAAAGACATGAAAAGCCAATAAGAAACAGTCGCCGTCGCCCCCCCAAGCTGAGCTTGTAGATCTGCTATTTTCAATACAGACAGATCTACAATCTTATCTGAATGACTGTTAAAGCAGTTTGTTTAAATTACTTTATAAAATGATATATTTTCACAGCCATTATTTATTAGTGTAGATATACACATTTAGGAGTGGATTATGTGTCCAGATGCTTGTCAGACAGTCAGACAATGGTGCTCCGCAGGTCTAGAATGGAATAAACGGGTGCAGCCAACGTCAACAACTGGTCTATACAGGGGAGGATGAAAAAATAAATTAATACATTCATATAAGTATCTTTATTCTAAGGTAATTCTACATGTTTCGGTAGTGACACATTTTGGGAGAGGAAAAATATTCCAAAAGATTATGAAAATACAATATGATAATTGACTGTACTTTTACTAAATATGTGTCCCTTAGATCTGGTGCAACGTGAATATGGTCAAAGTCTTTCCAAAATAGAATTAAAATTTCACACAATTTCCAACTCTGAATTTGAACCAAGTCGGTAGAATGGCTCATATAGGGTTGAAGTGGGTAATGTATCTTTTGTAATAATAATGAACATCTACAAAGTAACTATTAACTAAAGTTTTCAAATAATTGTAATGGAGTAAAAGTATAATATTTGCCTCTGAGATGTAGCACAGTAGAAGTAAAAGTACTGCAAATTGGAAATACTTGGTGAAAATAGCAGATCTACAAGCTCACAACGCCTCACAACGCAATGCGTTGTGAGCTTGTAGATCGGCTATGTTCACCTTTTGACAATTTGACCAGTTTGTATATATAGTTTAGTTTGGTTTTTAAATGTCCTTAGATTATCACAACATTTCAGGTAAACATACAACAGGACAAAGGTGAAAAAGGTCAGCAGGGCACCCCAGGGAGTTGAACCCCGTCCCGCTAAAGCAGGAGTACCATACTACCAGCGCCTTTTGCTTTTTGACACCATGTCCTTACCTGCATGTGAATCAGTGTTGATCCAGTAAAAAGCAAGTCATTTTATGTTTAGCTGCGCTCGGGTGTTGCCTCTGAAAATAGCCGATCTACAAGCTCACAACGCGTCGCAGTGCGACGTGTTGTGAGCTTGTAGATCGGCTATTTTCAGCATGCAACCAGGTGCGAAATCAGCCATTACGACACCATCAAGGTGGTGACTAAATCAACTGTAGATTTATTCGACTATAATCTTATATTTAGTCTTCTAAAACTAGACAAAAACATTTCAGATGACTAAAATATGGAATTCTATTCAAAAGACTGTGACTAAAACGAAATCAAAATTTGCTGTCAAAATCAACACTGATGTGAATACAGTTTGTACATCACAGATCAACAGAACATGAAGAAAAGAACCATCACAGCTCTCCTTCAGTGTTTACTGATCAACCTGTAATAAAGTATACAATAACACTGTGATTCTCACTTTGTGTTAATATAGCATAAAAATCTGTGTAGCCACTTCAAACCTGTATACATCAACCGTTTGAAAATAGCAGATCTACAAGATCAGCAATTGACATGATCTGTAGATCTTTTAGAAAGTTTTTCAAAACCTTTTCAGATGGGTGGCCAAATATACACTATATGATTGATTGATACGGACTTACAGGACACTTTCACATTTGACATGAACCGACATAACTCACAAACAATGAGCAAAGGAATGAATATTAACTTGACTTGAAAACGTTTTACAACCACTGCTGTAGCACACATGAACATGTATTCACATCAACAGATCTCTATCAGTCCAAAGCCTTAACTCTGTCTGTATATCTATATATTATACTAGTTGGCAGCATAATATGAACACATTATGCCCAATCATCAAGAACATGCCCTGAAGAAGGCCATAAAGGCCAAAACATGTTGGCTTTTATTGCTCAAAGATGAGCTAGCCTTTCTATGAAAGCTTTTTAAACTTTGAAGGCTCCCCCCTTTTCTAACCAAAGAGCACCTTCCTACCATGTATCTTACACAGACTTTAAGAACACTGCAGCCCTCTTAAGCTTTTTTCTTAGATTTCTGTCCGTCTCTATTGGTCCAAACTAAGCCTAAACTCTGTCTGTAGATATTAGTCGCCCAATCATGTACGCTAGACATAATAGAAAATATCAAATAAAGTAGTGTGGTTAGAATCAACATATCTGCTATATTGTCTATTGTATAAAATGGCCAATTATGTCCCTGCATGTATCTGTCAAGTCCCCAACAAATGAAATGAAATAATGCAATAACATCAAACCTACCATAAGGAAGCAAACTGCCTATTAGACTAGTGACACATTAAAGATCTCCTTACCGGGGGTAGTAGAACCAAACACAAGGCTGTTTTTCATCATCTCTTACCCATGCATGAAATGGATTCTTGTATAAAAATAATGAATGAAAAATCTGTGAAATTGGTGTATATTGTTATACACTCCCAAACTAAACAACGCTAAAATAAATACATAAATCCAAACTCATGTAGATTCACAATGTCAGCTCTGAGAGGTTTAAAAATATTATCATCCCTCTCTAAATCACACCCTGTGTGAAGGAAGCGGTGCCTTTGGGGCGGGGCTTAACTAATTTCAGTTCGTCCCTATTGGTGGTCTGAGTCCACTTACCAAATTTGTACTTGGTAGCATGCTGCAAACTGGAATAACGGCTGTTTAAAGCCCAGCCAATGGGCAGACAAAGGGGGCGGGGCTTAAGTAATTACAGTGCGTCCCTATTGGTGGTCTAAGTCCACATACCAAATTTGGACTTGGTGGCATGCTGCAAACTGGACTTACGGCTGTTTAAAGCCCAGCCAATAGGAAGACAGAGGGGGCGGGGCTTAATTAATTTCAGTTTGTGCCTATTGGTGGTGTTAGTCCATGTACCAAATTTGTACTCCGTAGCATGCTGAAAACTGGAGTTATAGCTGTTTAAATGCCGTGCTCAAACGGACGGACATAACATACGGACGGACATACGGACGTCAAGTGTGTGTGTGTGTGTGTGTGTGTGTGTGTGTGTGTGTGTGTGTGTGTGTGTGTGTGTGTGTGTGCGCGTGTGTTCGCGTGTGCGCATGTGTGCAGTATTGGCTTGTGTGTGTGTGTGTGTGTGTGTGTGTGTGTGTGTGTGTGTGTTGAAGTGGCGCATGTGTTGCTTCTTTGCCGTGTTCAAACATACGGAGGGACATAACATACGGACGGACGGACACGCAGACAGAGTCAAACGTAGGGCGGCTGGCACCAGTAACAAACACACCCTGTGTGAAGGTAGCGGCGCCTTTGATACATTATGTCATCGATATGTGTTTATAATGTGTTTATAGCCATGTGTCACGTGAAGCTTGACCAATCACTTTGTTGACGGGTCTGACCAATCAGAACGTTGACGGGTCTGACCAATCAGAACGTTGACGGGTCTGACCAATCAGAACGTTGACGGGTCTGACCAATCAGAACGTTGACGGTGAACACGGACAGTCAGGTATAGAGCAGGATCCGGTATAGAGCGGCTAGCGCCGCTAAAAAA
This sequence comes from Gymnoscopelus microlampas, assembly GCF_963454915.1. NCBI lineage: Eukaryota > Metazoa > Chordata > Actinopteri > Myctophiformes > Myctophidae > Gymnoscopelus > Gymnoscopelus microlampas. The sequence goes on from NC_139943.1 coordinate 44,863,206, forward strand.
ACAGAAAGTAAATAACGTAAAGGAATTAGGAGTCATTTTAGCACCTACCTGCAATAGACAGAATATCTATGTAGAATGTTCTCCTTTACTTTGTAGTGACCATGGGTTGTCATAGCAACACATATGATGTCGTAATAAAATCTATACTATATCACACCCATTATTCTCTCCGCCAGGAGAGTTTGTTTTCACTTTCTGAAACTGGGACTAACATTGGTCAAGCCTCACGTGACACGTGACAATACGGTGAAATAGTGTGATCCGATTGGCTAGTGACGTATAGCGGCCTATAAAATACATGTGTCACTTTGAAAGTGTCTGTGCCACTTTCAAAGTGAGGTAAGACAGTTCCAACAATCCTGCATGCAAAGCAGATACTTTAATTAAGCTAAAGCCTCTCTAGATGGGAAGGCCTCGATCCTACAAATGCTTAGTTAACAGCTAAGCGCCCAAGCCAGCGAGCATGATTTCGAGTTGACATGGCTGAGAAATGGACAGATAGGACACTTACACAGACAGGAGGGATAGGACACTTACATAGACAGGACGGATAGGACACTTATACAGACAAGGCGGCTAGGACACTTATACAGACACTTACATAGGACACTTACATAGGACACTTACATAGACAGGACGGATAGGACACTTATACAGACAGGAGGGATAGGACACTTATACAGACAGGACGGATATACAGATAGAACATTCCCAACACAAGTCTTCTGGCGGAGAGTTGTGCTCCGAGGAGCACTTTTTCTAGTTAGTATTATTGTCAGGTGTGGAAAAATATGAATAATTCACTTGAGCAGAACTCCCTAAACTGTATGAAATGTCCCAAAGAAAATGAAAGATTTTCATAAAATATTCATCAAATATATGCAACTTCAACAATAGTGCAGAGAAAATGTAGGCCTACAGTAGAACTACTAGTGATTTATCTGGCCTGGCTGAGGGAAACCAAGGTTATGCTCATATATATAACAAGTCAATCCACCATAAGAAGTGAGAGAGAGAGAGATGGCAGGAGCGCTACTGGTATCCCTCAAACCACCGGTGCTCATCAAACGCCTGAAGAAGGCGTTTGCCGAAACGCGTTGGTGTTTTTTAATGTTCTTGTAAGCCCGTTGCCCAATAAAGGCTTTTTATTTTCAAATCCACCTGAGTGCCTGGACCTGGATTTTTGTGCCTTTTTGGCACATTCTTTCCTTTTTTGCTCATTCCACCATAAGAAGTGTCCATGGCACAGTCACTACAAAGTGAAGGAGAACAATTTACATAGATATTCACATTTTACACTTCATGTTCCCTTTATCGTAGGCAGTAGTGGAAAAAGTACTAAATACTGCAATGTGGAAGTACTCTGTTACAAGTAAAATGTATCTATAAAATGCATAAAATGTACTTAAAGTACCAAAAGTAAAAGTACTACAATGTTTGAAAATAGCAGATCTACAAGCTCACAACGCGTTGCGATTGTGAGCTTGTAGCCTATGTGTGTGTACACAGGCAGGTAGCATAGTTAGCATTGCTAGCATTCTCAAACCGATCTAAAGGCAATTTCCAAACGGTAAAATATAAAAGAGCAATAACATCATCAAGAGAACAAGATAATAATAACACAGCACACAGTTAGTAGAAGTAACTTTACCTTTACAAATAATAGGTTGTTGGCTTGTGTCTGATGAGCTGTATGTAAACACTATGGAGACAAATCCACAGATCCACTGACTGTTCTTCTTCTTCTTCTTTTAAGTTTCCGGCAGGCTGTACACTATCGCGTGTAATGCTGCCCTCCACAGGTCGGAAATATATCACATATTCTTCTCAGTGCAAATGATTTATAGTGCCCACCCAACTTATCCCCTTGCTAACATTTCTGCTCTATTTCTCAGCCACAATTGACTGAGTTTCCTCAAACCCCTCTCTGAGAGTATTGTCCAGCTCTTCAGCACTTATACCTTCCACATCTAAGAACATCCTAGCTGCGTCCAACACCATTTTAATCCTCTCTGACTTTCGTGTTAGTTCCACTGCACAGTTCACCACCATCGCAATGAAAGCCAAAAATCTCTTTTTGTTAAAGTACATGTTCATCTCCTCTCCATTGTTTCCACCCTCCGGTTCCTTTTGCTCTGCCCATCGTTCCTTCCCCTCCAGCTCCAGTCTCTTGACAGCATCGGCATACGTCATTCCATTTTCCTTGTTCCTCATCCTTTTCACCTCCACTTCCTTAGCCCTTTTAGGACATTGCGTTGCTCCCGTGTGATGGCTCCCTTCACAATTCACACACTTTGGCTGCCCCTGCTCTTTGTCACATTCCCCCCCACAGTTTTCCTTTCCACATATCTTACACCTGCTTTTTCCTCTGCATACTGCTGCCACATGCCCATATTCCTGACAACAAAAGCACCGCAATGGTGCTTCTTCAAACGGCCTTACTCTGTAGCTTACGTAGTCCACATATACTCTCTCCGGTAGCTCCTCTTCAAATGTCAAACAAACTAATTTGCTGTCCTCCCTTATCCCCTCTCTCCTCCTCGTCATCCTCCTGGCTTCACACACACCGTCTGTGTGAAGAAAAGATTCACTATCTTGTGCCAGTGGCACCCCACTAATCACTCCCCTCTTCCTTGGTTTTGCTCCTAGTCGAAAACATCTTACATTAATGTCCTCAAACTCTGTGATCCCCAATATTTCTTCCAATTGCTGTCCTGTTCTACACGTAATTATGACCAGTCCGCTCCTTGTTACTCTTATCTCACTTATCTTTCCAACTTTTCCTTCTATATACTTGCCTACCCCGTGTGGATCTCTGAAGACCCCATTTTTTAAACCCTCAGATTTAATTCCAACCACAAATGTTTCCTCTCCACTGCCATCACTTTCTGAACTTGTTTTATTATTTCTCCTCCTTTTTTTGTCAACATTCAACTTTTCTTTCTCCTTTTGGACTTCGCGGTCCGATTCCAACTGCCTGGACTCTCTAGTCTTTTTATTTCCATTTCTCCTTGTGTCCTCTTCTCTTAGTATGTCGCGCAATTCCTTCTTGTCACTTATGATCTGCCAGGGCTCTCTAGTTTTATCAGCTATACTTCGGCGCAGTGACTGTTTCAGTTCCCTGTACTCGTCGCTGTCGCTGTCAGACGCCATTCAAACCACCCGGCTTCCTCCCTCCGGCGACCAGCCACCGAAAGTTCCGTCGCTGACAGTTCGTCTCCTCTCCACTGACTGTTGACCTGGATGTGACATCATACACAAGGACCAAAAGACAGCACGCGAGCGCCATCTAGTGGACTGGCTGTATTCCAATATTTAACAGTGGTTTATAACATAGACATATAAAGGTAGACGCCTCCTTCGGCTCTGAAGCGTTCGTATCTCGGGCGCGCTTCCTTGTTCCGCAGGGCTAGCCTTCCACTTCCTTCCGCTTCAGCAGGGCAATTTGGAAACTTCCGTGTGCGTCACAGAAGGGGGCGTTTGGTAGGCCAATCAGTGGCAGGTGGGGCGGGTCTTTTCTTAAGAGGCGGAAAATCTATCCTGACGCAAATGGGCGTGGCCTATATGGGGAGTTGCGTCATGACCCAAGGAATCTAGGGAAAAAAGATTTTTATTTTACGACCTACGGTTCAAGAGTTATAGGCCAAAACGTAAAGGGGGCTTTTATAGCGCCACCATGAAGCCGACTGGTGTACTTTTCTTTTTGATAATTTCGGACTAAATTATGCACCTCCCCTCCAAGTCTTGTACCTCTAGCCCTTACAGTTTCTGAGAAAAAAATACTTGAAATCGAGTTTTTTCATTTTCCCATTAAAGTGGATGGGGAAATTTAATGCACTAATAAATTAATATCAATTAAACTATGTAACCAATCTCTTAGCAAAATACATGCGCACGATTCCCGGTGAAGCCTGTCATTTTGACATATGGCATGTGGGATAATGAGTGTCCTAGTCTCACACTCAATCAAACTCTGCAGCCGCACTGAGGCCCCCGGACATTACCTGTTTGCTTTCTAAACTCGATCTAGCCTTTGATTGCCTTTCAATAAAACCATATTTGATAGACATAGGTATCACCTACATGTTACTGATTATAGGGAATGTTATATTATTGGAATCCGTTGTTTATTTCCTGAGCAATGGAATTATGTTGCAGCTAAAACTCTTGGGGTTGCAACATGGCAACCCTGTTTGCCATGTTGCCATGGAGACCTATGGAGCTTTATGATTGGGTAGTGGGAAAGGCCTCACGTGATTGGCTCAGACCCGGAAGTGCAGAGTGCCAAAAATAAAGTTTTGCAACTTGTAGAAAGTTTTGCAATCTGTAGAAAGTTTTGCAATCTGTAGAAAGTTTTGCAATCTGTAGAAACAGTTATTTTTTTTCTGGTCACAATGTTCATTGTAAATATAATTCTACAATTACAACATGTTTAACACATGTTACAAACACACCAAAAAATATATATAGCAAAAAAGTATTTTTTTTATGGACACATTTTTTTCTTACGAATAAAAATCTTTTACTTACAAATACAAAACTTTTTTTTATGAATACAAATATTTTTATTACGAATACAAATCTTTTATTTACGAATACAACACACACACACACACACACACACACACACACACACACACACACACACACACACACACACACACACACACACACACACACACACACACACACACACACACACACACACACACACACACACACACACACAAACTATGCATACTGTGTACGTATACTGTACATAATGTATAATATTATGTATGCTACCTTGTCTTCACACTCAGTTAAATTTCAAACAACTTTCACTTCCCACACCAACCAGTGATGCCTGAGCTCCAGGACGCTGGGCAGTACACCTACTTTTTGTCCTTTTCCATTTGGATGCACTCATGCCAAATTTCCAGGTCTGGCTATGGGTCGCTCTCATGGGAAACCGTTTCAGTGCCAAGTCACATTAATCACAGAGAGAGAAGAGTCCCAATGAGTTGATTGTTTGGGGAGTGAATTAGCAGAAAAGGCTATCGACTGCTGCACAGTGTGTGGACATCTTACAGGATTACTCCGCTAATTACAGGACAACCACAACAACACAATGGTAATACGGAGAGAGACTGACTTAAGCTTTATTTATACTTGTACGACAATGTCCCGCACTGAAAATATAGCTGATCTACAAGCTCACAACGCATTGTAGATCGGCTACTTTTGGCACACAACAGCGTCATAATGACGGAGTAGATTAAAGATTTCAATAGTTAGATCTCACAAGAGTACACAAGAGTAAAATTGTTGTAAATTGTTGTAAAATTCTTTCATTGTAGCATCAGTAACAATATTTTAAAAATAAATAATTAAGAAAAAATAAGCATTATTTCTTTAGAGATGGGAGAGAAAATTATTGCAGTGCTCTGTACCTTGCTCCTACACTTATCTTTGAAAATAATAAACCAGCGGCAGAAACAGAGGAGAACCATGTGAGACAAGGCAGAGGTTGGATTCAAACCCGGGTCATGATGCCCACAAAGAACACAGTGTCTGTGCCGAGCCACCAGGGATCCCAGTGGAGCAATACTGTATCTCCTAAATGGTAAATACAATCCCGCAAGGCTACAAATAGTGTAAAATGTGTTAAATGACTGTGTACTGTTACCGACAGTCACCCCCAGGCACACACAGCAGCTCCACATGGGACAACTGGGGGATAAACGCCTCGCTCAAGGGCATCTTGAGGGTACTTTGAGACAGTCAGTGTGTGCCCGCCCTCAGCATTCTAACTCTGGGCAAAATCTGCAATGCACTACGTCCAAATAGGATGGGAACCAAGGTACCACTAAGAGAGTCTATCTCAATGTTTCATGTGAAAAACAAAGCATCTTTGCAAATCACATATTACAAAGTGACACAGTGCGTCACGTTGTGAACTTGTAGATCTGCTATTTTCGGTGCACGACACCCACACACAACTAAGTATAAATCAGGGTTAACTAAGTAATCCCTTATGTTGACTGCGGCCCCCCAGAGCTCTTAACTGTACTTTATCCCCTCCTTTTTTCCCTCTACACCAAATCTCTTTGCTTAAAAGTGCCGATCTACAACTCCTGCGGCCTCATTTGCCTCATGGCAAATATCAATAGAGTTGAATAACATGCAGGAAATAAGAACAAAACCCTGTTTTGACAAGGCACAGAGAGAGCCGTCGTACCGACTGCCGTGTGGTTTTGATGGATGAGGAAAGGCTGGCCTCAAAACAAGAAAGGGGACAAACAAAACAGCCGACAAACTCTGCTGGAATGCCCAAAGGACAGCCACTGGGGGAGATGGAAACATTTGATTGATATTCAATCAGTGTTTGTTTTGTTTTGCTCCAAACGCTTTTGAGAATATGCCCACGCTTTAATAAAGTGATTGAAAACTTCTGGGACATAATAACTTACTGTTTTTATTGTTTGTTATTCATCCATCCATCAACTAATCAGGCTATTGTAATCTACAGTACTATCATCTTGACATTAAGGTGAGAATCAACATGTTACAGGAATTACTTCAAGTCTGGAATAATGTACATGTTCTCTGTATCACTGTCCCCTCTCCCTCTACAGAATAACCTCCTTGTCTTTGTACACACACACACACACACACACACACACACACACACACACACACACACACACACACACACACACACACACACACACACACACACACACTTGAGTTACCTGTATGGGACTACCTGATGAGAAAATGTCAGCGTGATGCACTCATCCGCCACCTTTCCAGCAGGGAGTCAGATGGGATTGTGTGCATATGGGTTTTTTGCTGTGTGTATTTGTGTGTCCATGTGTATGGCATGCACATACACACGTGTGTACACACGCCGCTGGGCTATCAAACTCAGTAAGCAGCTGGAATCCTACTGCTGTTCTAAGCCACCCTGAGGGGCAGGGATGAGCGCCGGGGTAACGCTCGGGGAAGATTCATTACACCTGCGCTAGACAAGAGGGAGCGCATAAATCTTCCTGCTGTTGCAGCCTCAGTCCTGTGTGGGGCAGCAGAGATACAGCACCTCAGTACATCTGTGACGGCACAGTGACCACTGGTGCTGCTGCTGCTGCAGCTGCTGCAGTGTTGTCACACATGCACGCGCACATGCATGTGTGAATGAGCACGCACGCACGCACGCACGCACGCACGCACGCACGCACGCACACACGCACACACACACACACACACACACACACACACACACACACACACACACACACACACACACACACACACACACACACACACACACTCTCTCTTTCTTTCTCTCTCTCTCTCTCTCTCTCTCTCTCTCTCTCTCTCTCTCTCTCTCTCTCTCTCTTTCTCTCTTTCTAAAGCACCCACTGGAGGCAGTGTGCTTGGATACAGATAGCCTTGGTGGCACAATAACCAGTTGAATCCTCCTCATTCTGATCTGACGCGGATGGAGAGACTGGATGGAGAGAGTAGATGGGGAGGAAGTAGGAGGGGGAGGAGGAGGTGTGGGGGTGGGGTGGATCTTGTTGTAAATCTCCAGCTTGGATGCAACAAAGAGACGTCAGCCCGCCGTACTGAGGTGGTGTCACATCCTCTGGCAGTGCACAACACATAATGGAGGATATGACGGAAGGATGCAGAAAAAAAAGTGTTTTCCTTAAGAATTGAATTGAAAGTAGCCTATTGATGCACTGACTTCTACCTTCTGTGGAAAATCCTAAGAGGAACCCAATATGTAAGGATGCTTGACTTGTTGACTTTAGCTCTGCATTCAATTCCATCAGCCCCTGTAAACTAGTCAACAAAGTGCAGATGCTAGGAATACAACCAAATCTCTGTTTGTGGATAATGGACTTCCTGACCAACAGGCCTAAAAGGGTCAGGCTGCTGGGCCATCATACATCTTCCTCTATTACACTCAACACCGGCGTCCCTCAGGGATGTGTCCTTAGCCCAATCCTCTACTCTCTATTTATCTCCCACCACAGTTACAACACTCTAGTCAAGTTTGCAGATGATACAAACACTGTGGGTCTGATAACAAACAATGACGAGGTGGCATACAGAGAGGAAGTCAGTGCTAGGACAATGACCTGAACCTGAATACAGAGGAGACCAAGGAGATAATCATGGACGTCAGGAAGAAAAAGCCGCATCACAGGGGAGTATCGGCGGGTAGGAGGTTGAGAGGGTCCCCAGTTTCAGAGTGCACATCTCAGAGGACCTGACTTGGAGCCTCAACAAAACAATAATGATCTTGGGGCGATCCCTGCTGATCCGAGCGAGAACGCCCGAGTCAAACCGCTCCCCGTCTGAAACGACTTACGAAGGCCCAGAAACGTCTCTTCTTCCTGAGGACACTAAAACGCAATGGACTTCCACAGAACCTGCTCATCAACTTCTACCGCTCTACCATGGAGAGTATCTTGACCAATGCTTGCACAGTCTGGTACACCAGCTGCCCTGACGCAGAGAGAAAAGACCTGCAGCGGGTGGTTAAGACGTCTCTCCACCACCACGCCTGAGTAATTTATCCACTCAAGCCGTCTCAAGAAGCGGGCCTCGATGAGCTTCAGGGACCCCTCACACCCTGGACACCACCTGTTCAAGACCCTTCCATCAGGCAGGCTGAGGGTCATGCAGGCTATAGGACCAAGAGGCTGTCAGACAGCTTTTTCCCAAAAGCTGTGAAAGCTCTGTTGGATTCATAACTCCATACACATACACACATACACACGTGCGCGCACGTACACACACACACACACACACACACACACACACACACACACACACACACACACACACACACACACACACACACACACACACACACACACACACACACACACACACACACACACACACACACACACACACACACTCACACACACACACACTCCCATTCTCCTCATATATGCGTCAGGACTAAGTGACTGGAAAACAACAGCTGCTTCCAAGAACTGACAGCATTGATGGACTCATAACCTCATTCTCCTCCAAATATACATACAATGTACATGCATGCGCGCGCGCGCGTGCGTGCGTGCGTACACACACACACACACACACACACACACACACACACACACACACACACACACACACACACACACACACACACACACACACACACACACACACACACACACACACACACACACACACACACACACACACACACACACACACACAAACTCTGTTCTCTTTGTTTATGATGCCAAGTGCAATATGGGATATTTGGCAAGTGCAATATTGTACCTATAGTGGATGGTACCCTGTGGTCTCCCGTTATCTTAATATTTTAATATTTCAAGATTGTTGTATTGTATGTACAATGTATGTACAATGTATGTACAATGTATGCTTTTATTTGACAACAGACTATGATGACTTGACTATGACACAGTTTAGAGCATAATGTTGCTCCATCTGTATTTCTTTGTTGATGCTGCTATTGGTTTTTAAGTGGATAAACTAAACTAAATGTTGTATGTTCCATACAGTAACAATATATGTCTTATCTAAAATAAGATAAAATAAACTCAATTAATATAATAGCAAAAAGTGTCTCAGTGCAGACTTTAGCATGTACCATAGTGTGTGAGTTGGGAGTGCACCCTGCACACCAGGAGCTAGGCCTATCAGTTCAACACACGAAATGCTGCGCCTGAAACTTTAATTAAATTTAATAAATGGCATTTATTTTCAGTGAGCTCGTGCAGCGAGGTGAATTGGACGGCACCGCGCAATCAGTCAAACGCACGACAACATATGACGCTCCTACAAACACTAAATTACTTTCTGTGGAGATTTTTGTAGTTCATCTCGGCTCCCTTCTGCTTGGTAAAGTGACTAAGTGTTGAGTGACAGCTCACACACTGCTACTGTTGGCCACAAAACAGGTGGCCTGTAATGATATGTTTGGGCCAAAGCTAGTTACTGGCCATCACTTTGAGTGCTAGAGCAAAACTCTCTCTCTCTCACACACACACACACACACACACACACACACACACACACACACACACACACACACACACACACACACACACACACACACACACACACACACACACACACACACACACACACACACACACACACACACACACACACACACACACACACACAGCAACACACAGCAACACAGCACACAGAGGTAATCATGAACACCTGCAGGCTTGACAGCTGACACTAAAATGCAAAGTAATAAATGCTAATTTCGATACGTTAAATATTCAAGATGCTAATCAGCCTCGGGGCGAGCATGGAATGTTTTAACATTCAAAATCATAAGGTCACTGCTTTAGTACACTCAGAAACACATTCATCAGGCTGTTTAACCTTTTAAGACCGGGAACGCATCTGTGTCACCTTAGATTTCTTTGGGCTATTCAAAAATAGCAGACTTTTGAAAAAACTTGAAAATGTGTGCAAATCTTTGAATGTATATGCAGCATATTTTTAAGCGAACATTTGCAACTCCAATCTTTGCTTCTGGGGGTCCCTGGAACAAAATGTTTTGAGATGACATGAAAAAGTTCGAGAACCACTGATATAGCAACATACGTTTTTTTCAAAAAACTGTTAGGATTTAGAAGACATTTTGTAGAATCGGCCTCAGGTCTTAATGGGTTAAAGTGGCTCCGTTTAACGTCCAAGGTGTAAAAGTGTGCAATCTGTCAGAACTTTGGGGTCCATGCTGAAGAGAGTTTAGATTTAAAACCCTATTTTTACTCGTCTCTACCCTCTTTCTCGCACTTCCAACTCTCTCTCACCACACAATGCAGGCGATGAGTAACGGTTTGTGTTTCTGGGGTGCGGGGGGAGGAGCTGTGAGGGGACGCAGGGGGGTGAAATGGGGACGAGGGCTCTGCGTCTGAATGTGAGCGTACTGTGTGTGTGCGTGTGTGTTTGTGTGTATGAGTATACATGTGGGAAAAACACTGTAGGGTGAAATGGGGCCAGGAAGTGAGTGTGTGTTTGTGCAAGTGTGTGTCTGTGAATGCATACGTGTGTGTGCGTGCGTGCGTGCGTGCGTGCGTGTGTTTACAGTATGGGTTTGTGTGTGTGTGTGTGTGTGTGTGTGTGTGTGTGTGTGTGTGTGTGTGTGTGTGTGTGTGTGTGTGTGTGTGTGTGTGTGTGTGTGTGTGCTTTATATGCCAGCCAAGCTAATTAATGAGGGCCTGATTAATGAGCTCATTGTTGTGTGGGTGGCTCCATGTCCCATGGCAAACTAAACGTGGTTGGTCCCTCTTATACGCAGTAAAGTCCTCAGTGTTCATTTATCAATTTCTAATAGTTTTTAACACTCAAATTAACACAGAGAATTTTACATTGTAACACATTGGCCGTGTTCTGGGATGGAGTGGAACACCGGAATGATCTGAGTGAAGGCATATTTTCATTTTGGTTGCTCTGTCATCTTTAGCTGAACTTAAGGCTGATACACACTGCAAGACATTAGGTCCGATATTGCTGTCGCCGACATTTTTTGGCGCTCGCCGACAAAACCTCCCGACCTGACGCAGATCGGCCTTTGATCGGCGAGATAATGCTCTGTGTGTGTGAAAGGCTCTGCGACCCGATGTGGCCGCGATTCTCCGCTCTGCGACGGCTTTCCGACCGTTTTCAGATATCTAAATTGTTAGATATTCATCTCTGTCTGGGACAGGACAACAGACAATATCATACACTATGAACGGGGCTGCGAGCACCTTGGGAGGAGATGCACGCTACAGCCAATGAGAGCACATTACAGCCACCGTGGCTATAGGGAAGCGTCGCTGGACCTGACCACAACAAACAGTCACTACCGCAATATTACCGTCCAGTCCTCTAATAAGTTAACATTATAAAACAAAATGAGAAAGTGAGCGAGCCTGGTGGGCTGTTTATTTTAGAGGAATTGTACACAGAGAGAGAGAGAGAGAGAGAGAGAGAGAGAGAGAGAGAGAGAGAGAGAGAGAGAGAGAGAGAGAGAGAGAGAGAGAGAGAGAGAGAGAGCGCTCTCTCTCTCTCTCTCTGTGTGTGTGTGTGTGTGTGTGTGTGTGTGTGTGTGTGTGTGTGTGTGTGTGTGTGGTTGTCTGTGTTGCCAGATTTTGCGAGAGAAATAAGCAACCAGGTTTGTGAAAACAAGCCCAACAAAAGCGACTATGAGCACTTTAAGCCTATATACAAATACATTGGATACTTGAAAATAGACGAAATAGACGGGGGGGGGGCGGGTGGAATATTTACAAAATCCACACAGATCTTGAATGGGGGTCTATGGCACAACAAGTTTTCAGAAGGGGGAGGTTCTGCGCCTCTGTGGACAATTAATTACTATTATTAATTTGGGGGTCCTTGCCATGAAAATGTTTGAGAACAACTGGTTCAAACAACATTAGGAAACAAGGCCAAAAAACAACTACACTTTCAAGCAACTTTACAGAAAAACAATCCCAAAGTCGCTTATAATAAGCAGACATGGCACTGACCGCTTCTGCGCACTTGACGAGCGAGCGAGAGAGAGAGCGAGAGAGGGGGGAGAGAGAGAGGGAGAGGGAGAGAGGCATATCACGGGATACGTCGATTAAAATGAATTGGAATAAACACAAATGTATGTATTGGGTCTGACTCTGGAGATAGCATCCTAGTGAACTATCCTACAGTGTGTCAGCCCTTGTCGGGGATCAATCGTGTTGTGAAGACCACAACGATATTATGACAGCCGATTTCAAGAAATAAACTCCTGCAGTGTGTTATGCTTAACGATCAGATGACCCCCCGACCACTTTAAGGTCTTGCAGTGTGTACCAGCCCTTAGTCAACAACACTTTGTCTAAAGTTTTGAAAGGTAAAATCAGTGGGCGTGCCTCTTGGGTAAAACGTTCTGCTGAAGTGAACTGTACTTTTCGACGTGGTGCTCCATTGTGGCACACTCAAAGTATGCCATTGTGCATGAGACTGCCAAAACAACCTTTGCTAAGCCATTCTGTTTTGACAGCACAAGGCACGCGAGGGGAACGGCATCCTGTTTGTTGGCATGGTGTTGCAGTCGAGCTCACTTAAAAAAAACTCTAAACATGTTGTCCTCTGACATTTGTTTCCCCCCGATGCCAGGAGAAATCCTTAGACGCCTAAGACTTTGAAGCTCCCATTTCTGACAGTGTGAAGCCCGATTTAAACTTTGTCGTGCAACGGTGTCGCACTCTGAAAATAACCTAATCTATAAGCTCACAATGCCTCACATCTGTGAGGCATTGTGAGCTTATAGATCTTTTACTTTCGATGCACGACACCGTCGAACGACGTTGCATAATTCGGGCATGACACCCCACAGGAGCTGAGGAATCCACACGGAGTTCTATATGTGCTGACGCCGTGGCAGCTGCCCCCCTATGGGTTTCCTCCCACCTCGCGTTCTGACTTGTTGGATGCTAAGAGGCTTACCGTCCTCCAGTCAAATCCCATGAAAGCCCTGCTCTCTGTCACCGGGACTCTAGTTGATGTTTTGAGTCTTGGCGGAATCAAGATGGCGGCCTGTTACTCAGCCTTAACTACTGAGGATTAATAAGTGGAACAGTTGAAAAGGATGGCATTCTCATCTGTGCTAATCAAACGGCGTTCCTGCTTTTTTCGCCGCTTAAGATAAGGGCTCTCATTGGTCGGGCCATTGTTGAGTGTCACATACACAATAAACTCCAGAATCTTGTCATAAAACACACATGCGGATTAAGTCAGTGTGCCATTTTAATTTCTGCTTCAATCCCTTTTTTGCTTAATGCATATGGAGTGACTTACAGTTTCATGACATAGTAGGGAATAAGCTGCTAATATATTATCCTCTCATCTCTGAGAAAATATGCTGGATTCATCCCTCAAGTATCCATACAGCCTCATATCTTCTCGATTGAGGCCTCTTTTGCCTGTCTACTAAGTGAGAAAACCAGTAGTTGCTAGAGGCAAAGTTAATTTACTGTCATGTAAGGACACAGTGTGCTGTATGACTAGCCCTAAAGCTTTTCATTATTATTTGAATTATATGTTCTCATTTCAAAGCGTAATTTCAAAGTGCCTGCTGTTGTTTTGTATAACAGATTTACATTTCAGTGTTTCACTGTAACTGCCTGGACCTCATTTATTCAGGCCCTTTCAGGGAGTGAGAGAGCACAATGGCGACGTGAGAAAATGACAATACCAAAACAGATATTTAGATAGCAGATGTTATTCAACAAGAATCACAGAGCCTTAAACCAAGGACGAGTCACTGTATTATTCATGCTTTCAGACACGAGTACCTGTCATTTACTGAATATATCTGATCTCAATCTGTCTTGCCGAATGCCAAGTTAGATTTGGAAAGGAGGTAAGGCTTTGAGGTGAGACTGGGGAGGCAATTTGTAGTTGTGATATTGCTTGACTGAGTAAGTGTAGCATAACAGAACATGGCAGTGGTTGAAGAAAAGGGAAACAAAAAAAAGGATAGTCTGAACAATGTTAAAGTCGCTCTTATTGTGAGTTCAATCCCTTATGGGGATTGAAATGTGGATCATCAATATACACAATGGGAGCATGTTTAACTGTGTGTGGAATCTGTCCTTTTCTCATCTGTCTGTCCTGCACCTGTTTTATCAGATTGGGTGTCTTCGTATTGAAGAAAAGGGAGCCTCTTGTTCACTTTGCATTGGTGACCTTGAGCATGGGAGCCTCCTACAGAATATGCTGTGGTGGGAAAGGGAGAATACATTTACATTTCACTGTGAGTGTCGCACCTTTCTCTCTGTGGCATAATGATGTTTTTCTATCTTTCAGTCAGGTGAAGTGAAAGACTCTGAGTTATGATCCCCGGCAAAGCAATCCTCTCTGTACATAAAACACATACACACCCATGCATGCATGCACGCACGCACGCACATGAACACACGCACACGCACACGCACGCACGCACGCACGCACGCACGCACGCACGCACGCACGCACGCACGCACGCACGCACGCACGCACGCACGCACGCACGCACGCACGCACGCACGCACGCACGCACGCACACACACACACACACACACACACACACACACACACACACACACACACACGTTAACACAAGCACGGTTGCGTGCATGCATGAACAGTGATTTGAACACTGTCGCATAGGCAACTGAGGAAAAAGAAATTGCAATGTGCATTGGGAGCCCTTATGGGGAGGAGATACAATTACAGTGGGTGCTTAATTCAACACGACACATCCATTTACAAAGAGTCAACAACCATTACTCACATGCACATACTGTAGAGTGTAAGACAAAGCACAAGGTATATGAAGAACCCCCAGACGGGAGACTGGAGGGGGAAAGCACATAGACCCATGCAACACGTGATGCAGTTTATTCCTAAAGAGTTCCCAGGTATAGCCTCAGTAATAAATAAATACATAAATAAGTCAGTAAATAAATAATTAAATCCTTGTCAGCTAAGCTTGCTTTCATTTAAAAAACAGCGCAAAAAACAAACACCGAAAAATCCCCCAGCTCATTTGTATTCAGTTACTTGGCACATGTTCGCACAGTGCTCTGCCTGCATATTTTGCTATTTCGCTTTTTCAACTGATGCGTTGTGAGCCAGCGTATTTCCTCATGCAAATATGAATCAGGAGCAATAAGCTCTCAGGCTGGTGATGGTGATGGTGAAGACTTCTGTCTCCTCTAATAAGGCTTGAGGAGCAGAGCCAAACAACCACAGTAGTGATGGGATGCCACCGAAACACCCCACAGTACACATCACGGCCTCTCACTCCCCCGTGATGAGAAAAAACATTCTAAATGCTGAAAAGGTGACAGGTAAGTGACACTTTTTGGAAGTGTGGGCTGGAAGCAGTAGTAGGATATGTCTTGGGGAGTCCAAGTGGTGTGGAGCTCAGCTCATTCAAGATTCTAAGCATTTACCTGACACTCTTACCTGTAAGACACGGGTATAACTGAAGTCAATGTAGTATCTTTAACCCATTTAGACCGGGAAGTTCGGGAACACACCGAGTGCTGCGCTATAAGCTTGTAGATCTGCTATTTTTTAGAATAGAGAAAATTTGTGCAAATCTTTTATATACATTTTTAACGCAAATCTTTGCTTCTGGGGGTCCCTGGAACAAACTATTTTTAGATGGGAGGGGGTCCGCGGACAAATACAAATTATTTTGGGGGGTCCTTGACATGAAAAAAAGTTTGAAAACCATTGATGTTGTAGAGGTTTCTACTACTACTTCGATATTATTTAGGACTGTATTATTTATTAAAGGTAATTAATCCCTAGGTATTCTGATTCTTTGTGATTGCCACAAGTGAAGGTGGGAGTTGAGAATGGGTTCTTATTAGGTTAGGTTGTAAGGCTGACCTATTCTTCTATATCCTCCTGGGTATGAGGTATCCGGTGAACTCGGTCTTCGTTAAGTCACGTCCGGAAGGGATAGTCTATCACTATTCCCCTTTTTATTGTCTTTGATCTTTATCTTCACTGTGAGATTCTATGAGGTTCTACAGGAACTGTCTGACTCTTAAGTGTCTAACTCTTAGGTTAACTAAGAGTCACGCTGGCGTCGTGTCCATAATCGGGCATAATGCCGCGAATAGCCCAAATAAATCGTAAAAATGCCACAGATGCGTTCCCGGTCTTAAAGGGTTAAAACAATCTACTATTACACCTTCTTCCATTATGGGAGAATCGCTCTGACCACTCGCACCATTCAGGGCCCACCATGTTCCCCAGGACATTATGGTAACATTTGATAGCATCCATTGGTTCTACTCGGGTGCTTGAGCACTTAAAACATGAACTTGTCTCGTTGAGCTTATCTAGAGCCCCCTGGCTGCCCCCAAGGGAGCGGTGAGAAAACTGCACACATAATGTATACAGGTGCAGCAGCTGTCAGGGTGGACCGAGCTTTATGGAACAAGCATCATCACTCAGGGAATGACCAGAGAGGGGAAAACTAAATGAGGAGGGAGAGGGAATGAAATCTGAAATGGATAGTCTAAGATTGGATGTGACAGAGAGACAGATGGGGGGGGGAGAGAGAGAGAGAGAGAGAGAGAGAGAGAGAGAGAGAGAGAGAGAGAGAGAGAGAGAGAGAGAGAGAGAGAGAGAGAGAGAGATATGACAGAGGCAGGGGGGGGTCTGGGGGTATTAACTTCTACCTGCCTGTTTCTTTATGAATGCAGCACTTGGCTATACTGTGCCTGAACCAGAGCACGGCCATTTGCATTTTAGTTAAGGTACATGTCAGATGACAATGATAAGACTCCCTCCATACATTAGACAGCACTGTTCTCGACAGGCATCAGCCCTCAGCAGACGTGCGTTTGTTTTTCAGACTCTGATAATATACGTCCCCGGCGCAAAGTATAGCTACCCTCAAACTATTTCTGTCTCTTTATTCAAAAGGTCAGAGTCATGAATGTTTCATTCCCACTCGATTAAAAGGGAGTTATTTATTCTAAAAGACTTAAAGGAAGAAACAGAAATGGGAAAAAAAGCTGAAATATGTGAAATATGCGCCCACACACACACACACACACACACACACACACACACACACACACACACACACACACACACACACACACACACACACACACACACACACACACACACACACACACACACACACACACACACACACACACAGAGAGAGACATCTTTCTCTCACACCCCCTCTCTTCTTCCCACACTCTCTCACTCTCTCTCTCTCTCTATCCCCCTAATCCCCCTGTTAAGCGAGAGGTGTTTTATTCTGAGCCTGTCAGCAGTTTGAGACGTCAGCCTCATACCAATTCATAGCATTGTGTTGTACAATTACACTGACAAATGCTTGAGTGATTTTCTTGGCGGTGTTTCATTAGAAGAAAAAAAAAAGTCCACCAAAAAAAACGGGGGAAGAAATAGCTGGAGAATAAAAACAGCATTTTTCTACCGCGGGGGCTTTTTCTCATAAATATTGTAATTGTCCGGCGATGGAAAGAGAAAAGCTGGCCGGGGATATTTCCAGTTTTCTCGTTAATACAGGGAGCCGTGAGTTGTCTTCAAGCTGAGCCCGGGAGATAATAAGGTAATATCTAAATAGTATCTCCACCATTATGCCGTCACATAGAGGGATGACAGTGCGCTGTAAAACACGCTGATATGACAGACAGCACTGCGTGAGAGGAATGGTAATTATGCATCAGTTTGTGGTGTCTTTGAGTGCCTCTCTTAAGAAACAAAACAATTTGGTCCCTCTATGTTTATGTATCTACAGTATTTGTTTTATTTTGCATTAATTTCAGTCCAGCTCCTAGATGGTCCTTTGCGAGGATTACAATTCCAACCATAATTTGTGCAGTTGGGTCACAGCTGAGACTGATCTCACGTGTGGACCAGTGTGTGGTTCTGGAAGCAGAGTACTGATGGTTTTCATTCCAGCTGTCTAATCATTGATACATTCACCCGAGACACCTGGCATGTGCAATTAGCTAAGTACCGGCCTGGTAGTGTAGAAAAGCAGCAGTAGTTGGGGTCCCTGGGGCTACTGGCATTAAACCTGGAATTGAAATGGTTCAACCATTGTCTTATAGTGGGCCTCTGATGTTAAGCCTGCAGGCTGTCAAATGGGACAACACTGTGTGTGTGTGTGTGTGTGTGTGTGTGTGTGTGTGTGTGTGTGTGTGTGTGTGTGTGTGTGTGTGTGTGTGTGTGTGTGTGTGTGTGTGTGTGTGTGTGTGTGCGTGCGTGCGTGCGTGCGTGCGTGCGTGCGTGCGTGCGTGCGTGCGTGCGTGCGTGCGTGCGTGCGTGCGTGCGTGCGTGCGTGTGTGTGTGACTGGCAGCAGAGTGTTATCTTTGAAATAAATGAAATAGTGGAAAGGGCTGCTGGACAAGCCCTAAAGATAACAGAGAGTGACAGGCAGCAGAGAGTGGCTGGCCTTCTCATCAACTTTAAATCGCTCTTTATGACAGGTGTTACCCCCGGTGTATAGGTGTGTAACACCTAGGATAGGAAACGCAAGCACGCACGCACACGCACGCGCACACACACACACACACACACACACACACACACACACACACACACACACACACACACACACACACACACACACACACACACACACACACACACACACACACACACACACACACACACACACACACACACACACACGCACACACAGGGTGAAGAGTTAGGAAGGTTCTAAAAGGCCTTTGGCTGACAAGAAGCTTGTACTGTAGATATTATAAATATTAGGGCTGCAGCATGGTACGTTGTTACTGGGGCTCAGAAGCCCTTGGAGCTCCGTTGCACGCAGATACTAGCTTATACACAAGACAGGCATACTTGCCTTAAATGTTTTGCAGCATGGAACATTGAAATGCAAGGCTGCAATCTCACACCTCAGTAACATGATTAATTAAAATGAGGGCCAGAGAGCTATCGTGGGCTGAGCTGATTAGCAGGGTCAGAGAATTCGCACATCCGCGCTCTGCAGAAAGCCAGACACCATGAAGCCAAACCAGTAGACTGACACAACACATAATACTTGCATGCCTGCTGGTATTATGTATTAGGCTTTTGAGTGAATCACAACATTTACTGTGTATTTACTTTAAACAACAATGGAGCAGTCTATGACTCATCTTCTTCATCCCTCCTCAGCGCTATATATGGAACTATACGAGGTGGGAAGCCCCGCCCTTCCCATCGCCACTGGGCGGGCTTTCGCCCTACTGGACTTGGGACGCCCTTCGGTGGGGGTGTTGTCACATTCTAATACAGCCCAAAACCCCATTCCGACACCCATGCCTCGTGGTGTCTGGCGTGCCTTGCTAATCATTAGACTGCCAACCCCAAACTCCTGGGATCGAATCCCGCTGTCGCCACAATTTTTCCAACAACCGCGGACAATTTCTTTCGCAGATAAAGTATAGTTTTTGACCGTGACGGAGGTGCGCCATCTCAAGCAAACTTGAGCCACGAGAGGCACCGCCAAGCAAGCTAAAGCGAGCGAGTCGCCGGGCCGAACGTTGCGAAGGTAGCTTGAGCCGACTCAGCGCCGTCCGAGTTATGTACCGATAGGCACAGAATCGTAAATCATGTTTTGGGGTGTTTGCGTTTGCCCCAACTGCCACTCAAAGTTACTTACTTTATACCTTACTTACTTTTAAAGTTACCACTTATAGACTACTGGCTACTGGTCTATTACAGGACTATCCCAACTCCCGTAACCTCAAATAGCTTGCCTCCTCCACACATGTACAAACCATCTGAACCTCTTATCCGCTTTATCCCCAAACCTTCTAACCTGGCCTGATCCTATGTACTGTAGTCATTTCTGATCTTGTCACTCCTAATGAAAATCGTAGCATCCTCAATTCTGCCACCTCCAGCTCTACCTCCTGTCTTTTCGTCAATGCCAACGTTTCCAAGCCATACAGCATGGCTGGTTGCCCTACCGTCTTATACAGTACATCTTCCCTCACCCTCTCACTCTCATTTATAAGTGTTATAAATGTAACTGTGTTGTTTTACATTCTTTTGCCTAATAAAAATGTCAATCAATCAATCAATCAAACTCTCGCTGGTACCCTTCTGTGCAAATCCCTCCTGACACTTTACTCTTACATCTGTTCCACCCTGCCTGCACTTTCTCCTTCACCTCTCTTCCACACTCCTCATTACTTTGGATAGTTGACCCCATGGATATTTAATCTCCTGCACATTTGCCACCTGTACTCCTTGCATCCTCACATTCCATTGTCCTCCCTCTTTTTCAAACAGACATATTCTGTATTACTCCTGCTGACTTTCATTCTTCTTCTCTCCAGTGCATACCTCCACCTTTCCAGACTGCCTTCAACCTGTTCCCTCCTCTCGCTACATATCACAATGTCATCCACAGACATCATAGTCCACGGTGCCTCCTGCCTGGCTTCATCGATCAACCTGTTCATTACCAATGCAAACAAGAAAGGGCTCAGAGCCGACCCTTGGTGTGAGCCCACCTCCACCTTGCACCATTCTGTCATACTTCTCTGCCACTCATGACTTCCTATTGTAATACAACACTTCCTCTCTCTGCACCTTGTCAGAACTTTTCTTTACTGTAGGTCCACAGAGAAATAATGTAACACCTTCTGACCTTCTCCATCAACACTCTCAGGGCGAACAGTGCATCTGTAATGCTCTTCCTTGGCATAAACTAGTAGTTCTCAACCAGTGGTCCTTAAGGGATTTCCAGGTGATCCCCAGCTAAATGATGGAGAGTTGGTAACCAAATGGACCCTTATAGATCTTTAACTCGTAAAATTAAACCAAATGGACCTGTAAGGGTCCATTTGGTTTCATTTTACTCTCTCAAGAGTTAAAGTATTGTTAAACATCTGCATTACTTAATTAAATAATTCTTTGCCTGTTATCTCTCCTATTGGTACCAACATCAATACAGCATGGAATTGTGGACAAAAGCGTATCCAACGATAACACAATATTCAAAGTTTTGGGTCTGAGAGTCTAAATCTCATCAAACGGTGATGAAACCGTGGCTCAAATGCCGAATAAACAATGAAACTTGATGTGAAAAAGGTGAAATGATATGAAAACCACTGGCATAAACCCATACTGCTGTTCCCGATTTGTCACCTCTCCTCTTAGCCTAGCTTCCACTCCTCTTTCCCATAGCTTCAAGCTGTGGCTCATCAGCTTTATACCCCTGTAGTTACTACAGCTCTGTGCATCGCCCTTGTTCTTGAAAGAAATGTCTTCATGCCTCACTAACAGAGGCACTGACGTGACTGAGATCGCTCATAAAGTGTTGTTTATATTGTACTTATATTACATTCTGCAAGCAGCAACGTCCCTAACCGATAACGTGCATATTATCTCGAAAACAATTGCTATGTAGGGGCGGTCATAGCTGAGTGGGTAGAGAGGCCATCTGGGAATCGGTAGGTCACAGGGTTCGCCCCCTGTCGATGCGTCAAAGTGTTCCTGAGTAAGATACTTAACCCCTAACTGCTCTGTATTAATGGCATCCTTTGCTCAAAATAGTTAGGTTGGATAAACAAAGAGGACAAACTCTTCATGTGCCAAATGTACTGTGGCAAATACCCAGACAAAAACTAAAAGGGGACACAATTATATTGCCCCCTCCCCTCCCTCCCTCCCTCCCTCCCTCCCAGCCCTATAGGTGTTGCAAACCGATTGACCTGATGCAGTATCACTTTCATCCTTAGAGGGTGCATGGTCCAACTCCCACCAAATGATTGTTCCCTACCATTCCATTTTCTAAAATCGTTCTCCCGTCCGCACTCTTTCCCCTCTGCCTCTCTCTCTTTCCCTCTATCTCTCTGTCCCCATCGTCACACTCTTCTTGTCATCCCGCCGGGGGTAGTGGATGAATCTAGGACACATGAAATATTCAAACTTCTTCTTGGGATGTCCTCATCATCAGCATATGTCACTCTCTCTGATTTTCTCCCCGTGTCATTCTCTATTGATTTCTTCCCATCTCTTTTTAATCTCCACGCTCCTTCCTTCCTTCCTGTCTTCCTCCCTCCCTTCTCTCAAACAATACCCTACTACTTAGTGGTTCTCAAACTTTTTCGTGGCCGCGGACCCCCACCGGAAAATATGTTGTGCTAGGGACCCCCAGAAGCAAAGATTTGTGTTAAAAATGTTCACCTTTTTAAAAAAAGATTTAAAGATTTGCACACATTTTCAAGATTTTCCAAAAATAGCAGATCTACAAGCTCATAGCGCGGCACTCTGTGCCACGCTATGAGCTTGTATATCTGCTATTTTTGAATAGCCAAAGTATAAAATATAGATAAAGGGGTTAAAATGATTGTGACGCTTTACTAACTAATTTCGCTGGGGAACCCCTGGTATCCCCCAAGGACCCCTGGGAACCAATGCCGTACCTTACCCTAACTCGTTAATTAATAATTAGTTAATTAATTAAGTCAGTTAATGTTAATACCTCCATGTGTGTTTGTTTACCCATCAAAATGTCTGCTGTGCAAAAGGTCTATTACTCCATCCAGAACCTGACACTCAGCTCGTCTCCCTCTCCAGCAGTGTGTTCCATTGGACTGCTGAAAACAAAAGCATAATTGTGTATATTATAATGGTTTAATTATGTTAAAAAGTCATACACTTTTTTAAGAGTTGAGCACCTGATAGTGTTAGGTTTTCCTTAGGTTTTCCCATAATCTCTCCTCTCCTCTCCTCTCCTCTCCCTTCTTATTAGGACCCCAAAACGGCCTGCGTTGTTATTTTCGGATGGTTCCAAGAATGAAAAACGTGTGCTGCTTCGAGCTACCAAATCACCCTCTTGGGAAATGAAAAAGAGATGAGAGAGAGAGAGAGAAAGAGAGATGAGAGCGAGAGATGGCCCATAAAGGTAAACTGGGCGAGGAGCCAGGCTTTTAAAGTCTTACTTTAGAGGGAGATAGCTTCATCGGATAAACAGGTGCGCTGATGTAGATTGCCAATAGGCAGGACACCCAACCTGAGATTTACAGACAGAAGTGTTTGACTTGATGCTATTTGACCTTCAGCAGCTATCTGATGCTCTGTTAAGTCCTCTCCAATTAGTTTCATTTGGCAGTAATTGGAGCAATTGCCATTCAGACATGGCAACAGAGCAGGAGGGAATGTGGCCAAATAAAGTTTCCACAAATGACGGAATCGCTCAATTATGGGTTGTGCTGCTCTGTGGAGGGGAAATGTTGTGGTGGGGAATACTTATAGCAGTTTGTGTGTGTGACAAACAGGAGGAAAGTGATTTTCCCCACTGGAAGAGAGCTGCTTCCGAAACACATTTGGTGGGTTTTCCTCAAGTGGCCTAGTGTGTGTGTATGCATGTGCGTGTGTGTGTGTGTGTGTGTGTGTGTGTGTGTGTGTGTGTGTGTGTGTGTGTGTGTGTGTGTGTGTGTGTGTGTGTGTGTGTGTGTGTGTGTGTGTGTGTGTTGTGCACAGCTACATTTAGTTGATGATGCTGTCACTGCTGCTGGTATCTTGAATACATCCCAGAGTCCCTCAAGGCAAAAGAAAGGGAATGATATAACTCTCCTTGCATCAAACAAACACACACACACACACACACACACACACACACACACACACACACACACACACACACACACACACACACACACACACACACGCGCGCGCGTATGCACGTATAATGCATACATACATGTACGCACACATCTCATTCCGTGGACTCCTTCAGCCTCCCTATGCGTGGCCTTGGTGAGCTGTCTTGACCCTGGTTGCAACAGAGAGTGTGTAACTAAGCACATCCTGTCAGACAGTCATGCTATCTACCCCGGGTCCAGCCTTCGCTTTCCCTTCATGCTCCGTTTGGCTGTTATTCCCAGGAGGCGACCGCTCTGAATGGAAAGAGACTCTGCAGCAAGGAAGGAGGTTGTTTAATTTTACAGTAGCACACGCAAACTCACCTCGGCCCGATCTCAAGGTGAATCGTGTTAATTTGGGGGATATTAACCTCATCTTATTTGTGTAACATTCCAGAGAATTGGGCTAGTGACACCATTGTAAGCAGTCTTGCAAGTGGAATTGCACATTATGCTGTACCAGTGTGACAGGCTGTATGGATTATTTGTGTGGCATGTTGTCATCACTAGGACAAACATGATGTTACCATGTTATAGCCTAAAGTCCAATTCATAGTCCAGATGTAGCATACACAGACCAGCAGTACTGGAAACAAAAGTGGGGATTCAAATGACGGCAGCCCTCATATTTGTTACTTATATAACTATAATAAGCACATCAACTAGCTGATCACTCAGAGTATCACATAAATGAAAACGAAAGGTCTCTTCTGTGATAGCCTATGGAAACAGATCACTATGTTCTGTTTTGCCAGCCAAACAGTACTGCATGTACTGTTTGTACCGAATGTGTGTTACACCAGCACCTGTGACCCCAGCGTTGCTGTTTTAATTGGCATCAAGAATAATCTGATACAGAGCGCCTAAAATTGAAACCGACCTGTTCCACCTGACAAACCGTCTCCTCTCCATTGGGATTCCTGCTCCTGATGGTGGTGGCTGAGACTGCCAAACAGTGAGCACTTGAGTTACTAGGCTTACTGTAAGTAGGTCACCACTTTTGGTGTAATTAGTGATCAGACATTCTCAGTGTTAATTTAACTCTGAGGATGTACAAATGTAACAAAATTGACCTGTATTGGGGTAAATTATAATGGCACTACGCAGAGGTAGGTCTGTATACATCGCTTGTCAGAGACAGCCACTAAATGTCTGTCCTTCTCCTCCCTGCCTTTGAGCCATCCTGCCGGCCACAGCTGCTGGCTCGAGCCGCATGGTGCCGATACCGTAGGCTACTACTCACTTATTAATGCTATATCCCTATAAGTGGTCAATGGCTGCTTTAAGTAAAGTAAAAAAAAATAGCATTGAATTGATGCAAGAACAACAAAAGGTTTCTGCCTACGCCTTCACGAATACAATTACTTTACAAAGCCCCTAATGCCCACTTATAGTGACTTCTAATCACACTATAATGCATTATTACAGTGATTATAATACATTATAGCATATATTATAAAAACAGCATTTATGAGTGTCCAGCATTTATGAAATAATATGATACATTATAAGTCATAATAAAATGCTTTTAATGTGTTATGATTATTGTTATAAAGCATTATGATTGTCTATGTGTTCTTATAACTATATTTATACAGTGTTATAAGCAGATTATAATGCCTTATAAGTATGTGTTCATGCATTATAGACATGGGATGCATAGCAAGTGTTACTAAAAAGGTAAAACAACTCCACTGTAACTCCACTCCACTGTAAAGATATGTATAATATAATAACAAAATGTAAACAGAGAAAACTTTCCAGCAACAATAAAATAATGATAAATTAACTGTTTAACCGTTAGTATTAACCATTTACACATTTGTTAACGATTATTGGTTGTATGTGCCGACATGGCTCTGACTGAGTACCCTATTACAAAAAGGCAGTATGCTTTGTTGTGTCTGGTACCTGTTCAACACAATTGCACATTTTAGGATCCTTATGCTGTTGTTTTTTCAAGTGAACTCTTATTGGGTTATTGGAATGCTGTGATGGATAATGTTTACTGGAAAAAAGCTTGATTTTTTCTTATGAAGGATTGCTGCTTTTCCAGTCCAAATTCTTTCCATATAAATGTAGGTTTAAGCCTTGAGGCAGGGTGCTTCAAAGTGCTGTGTGGCATATTTCCCACAAATAAATCCATACCAAAGCACAGAGAAACAGACAAAAGCTGAACTTTATGTAATGCACATTTGAATGCATCATGTTATCTGTAGGAATGGAATGGGATTGGTGAGATCTGGGGAGATTTGTTGTTATGCTTTGCTGGGAATCGTCATCAATACTCCCATGTTAAGATAAGATAAGGAGGATAATAATATTCTGTCTAGATATCGACATTGTGTCTGAATGGATGTTCAAACATCCATTCAGACACAATGTAGATAACCATGGATGTTGTAATCTTATCCTTTTCTTTGAAAACAGTGATGCAAAATTATCTCATATAATCATCTATCTAGATTCATGGTTATGGTCAGTATCATGGCCAGTATCATGGTTAGTAGTATCATGTCAGTATCATGTCAGTATCATGGTCAGTATCATGGTCAGTATCATGGTTAGTATCATGGTTAGTATCATGGTCAGTATCATGGTCAGTATCATGGTCAGTACCATGTCAGTATCATGGTCTGTATCATGGTCAGTATCATAGTCAGTATCATGGCAGTATAATGGTCAGTATCGTAGTCAGTATCATGGTCAGTATCATGGTCAGTATCATAGTCAGTATCATGGTCAGTATCATGACACAGAGCTGTGACAGAGCCTCAATCCACAGTCACAGTGATTTACAAGTATCAAGGAGCCGCTCATAGTTTCTCAAAGAACAAATGAAACAAGAATATCAGAAGAATGTAAGCATACATAGGCAAGAGCAAGCAGTGAAGCGACTGCACTGTAAGAAAGAAAGCAGGAAGCAACAGGACCCAAACGCACATAACATGCAAATGCACAGTTTAATAACCAAGACAACCCAGCCAATACAGGAGCTCTCAGAGCAATGGGACGGTTGGCATGAGATGATGTCAATCAAGGGAATGAGAAATGAGGCGGCTGAAAGTGAGGTTTGGCACCATTCCTAAGCAACTCCTCTTTCTCATATTCACCACGGAGCAGCGTCAAGTGTGAATGTGGTAATGAAATGATTTAAAGCCACATGCATTTTAATCATTAGTCTCTGTCAACAGCAAGCTGCCAGTTCTCACACACACCCTGGACAGAGAGAGCACAAAGAAAGCTTGGGGTTGAACACTGAGAACAAGACACAACCAACAGTCAACAATCATTTGAATATCTGTGCTCATGAACCAACTAAAGCTTATTGTCATATGTAAGGTTTATATCTAAGGGTACAAAATGGATTGCGAGATCAGGTAGAAGATGTGTCAACTAGAACACTGTGTATCACCAAAGCTATTTCCATAGCTTTATATGGGGAAACAATGTTGATACAATGATATAACTTTGATTATACTGTATCTAATTAAATACATTTCAATATACTGTAGATTGGTTTACAAATTCAGAGCTTTAATGAAAAACATAGCAGATGTTACTACTAATTTTCATATAAAGTAATACATTATTGTTTCATATAGACTCCAGTTGGGGCAAATGACTGGTTATGGGAAACCCCATGATCGATTTGCATGTAACCCCTGTGCTTGATTCTTATTTATATTTATTTTTTGCGGAGGAGTGCATTGGATATCATGTTCAGAGCGCTTTTTACTCAGTGCACAAAGCGTTTATTGGCGCCCGCAGCATTCAAATCTATCAACAAAGTGACATTAATGACTTGAGTGAGTATTAATGAGAATATTCTTATCTGTTATCTGTACTCATTTTGGCTATTTGCTTCTGTAGAGCAGGTTTATTTACTACTTTTACTTAAAGGGCTTCCACAAGGCAGATTATGTCAGCAGATAGGGTACAATTGCCACACTTGAAGCAGGCAAGTTTTAGTCAGGCTAATACTGACTGCACAGACAATGCACAGCATTATTAGATTCAAGATGTTATCCAACTAGAGTAGAACCCAGAAGGCTCAGGCTCTTCATTATCTACAGACACTGTAATATGCAGAGAAGATCAAAAGAGCCATTCTAGACTTTGGGTACAGTAACTTTAGCACTTTAGCTAGGAAAGTTTAACTTGAAGAAAAAAAGAATTATCTAGTGATGTTTAATTTGGAATTAATCACAGGCTGTACTGCCCTCCTCTGTATTTGGCCAAAATAAAGTGCTGACTATTGTAATATATATATATATACTGTATAAGTATTTGGAGGGAAGTCAAGACTCATTGGTAACTTTAAAGCATGCAACAAGTAATGAATACATACATACAGAGCAAACAGAGTTCATCATTTATTTAAAAAAGAAAAGTACGGCACCTTAACGAGAATTCACTTTTAAGAACAAATACAAGACTAATGGCCTACCTCGGTACCTCTAAATGTCTGTAGAATAATACAGTCCTCTATAAGATATTGCACAAACTGTAGAATATACCTTTGTAGAGTTTACTAAGCAGTTTCATAAATCAATAACTCAGACATGCTTAATTGCTAAAACTCTATAAACATGGGCTTCACAGAAAGTGTGAAATTGTTTGCTTCATTGTATGACTTTGATGATCTCATTATTGCCCATGGACATGATGCATTCATACCTGGACTGCAGAAAACATTCCAGTGCACCCTATTCACATAATCGGGATTCCCTGGTGCAGAAATGGCTTCACTTTGATTAGTTGAG
This sequence comes from Gymnoscopelus microlampas, assembly GCF_963454915.1. Classification (NCBI taxonomy): domain Eukaryota; kingdom Metazoa; phylum Chordata; class Actinopteri; order Myctophiformes; family Myctophidae; genus Gymnoscopelus; species Gymnoscopelus microlampas. The sequence continues at coordinate 44,892,158 of NC_139943.1, forward strand.
CTGCAGATTGAAGCAACATTATTGTAATCAAATTGTCTGTGTATTTCACTGTATGTCAGTCTGCATGTAAATTTGACCTCCAGAGGGTGCTGAAGTGCCTCAGCTCTGTACACCTCTAGATTGGCTTATGCTGCCCATTGATTCCAGTGTCACTGCTTTCAGGTGGCAGCACTTTGGACAGGAAATAGAGTTCAGCTCAAAAACAAATGGATGTGCATGACTGCACATCTTCGCTGTTGGGCGGAAAGTCGAAAAACTTTGTTAAATATTCATAAAACCCACAAACAAACAAACAAACAAACAAACTGTTTTTGTCCCTTTGAGCATGTAAATATAAATTAGGTGTAAATATTCCGACATTTTCTGATTTTTTCAAGATTTCTCAAAAATAACGATATGGGATTTCTGCCCAACAGCGATGATATGCATACACACATTCTTTCTCCAGTCAAGGTAATAGAGCAACACATTGAAAATGCCAGCTAGCTTACTTTGCATTCAAGGTGTTGGACACATTAGCTTAACCGTGTCAGTGTCTCTCTGTCATCATTAGTGGAATTACTCATTACCCCCGGGTCTGAGGGCCGTAACAGCTGATGTAACAGGGGTTTCGGTGTCACACTGAATAAATGTGACTAATGACAACAGTGTCACAGTACACGAGCAGACACATATTTGCGTTTGGCTTCCTGAGAGAAAATGAGTGTCCGGGGACGATTCACTCACCAGCAGGGGCAGCGTGCTTGTTAACATGACTGTAATTAAGAGCTCATGCTTTCTAACACAACGCACAATCACACCCAGCCGCCAGCACACGTACGCCCAAGCCGTCATTGCGTATTTTGCATTCATCATAATGCTGACAAGTGCACACACACACACACACACACACACACACACACACACACACACACACACACACACACACACACACACACACACACACACAGCTTCTTGGAGCATGCAGTAATTAAGAGCAAGTGGTTTCTGGCATTATTCAGACGGAGCAGAGTGATGCTGGCTGGTTCTTTGCCATCTTTGGCGGCCAGCTCCATCATCAAAATAATTTGGAGAGTTAATGTGTGTGTGTGTGTGTGTGTGTGTGTGTCCGTGTGTGTGTTTGCTTTGCTTTGAGAGAGAGCGAGAGAGAGAGAGAGAGAGAGAGAGAGAGAGAGCGCGTGTGTATCACTCTACCGCTCTTAAAGAAGGTAGCCAGCCGGTGCCAGCCGCTCCAACAAGTGACCGAGTGTGTTTGTATGTTCGTATATATGAGCATGGCATCTACAGCTGCAGCTGATTGCAACACAAAGATGCAACCAGTTACACTAATTAAACACAAACAGGAGACAGTGAAACACATGCGCCACTTAAAGACATGCACACACACACGCTGGCTCAGCACACACGCGCGCTCGCATTTTTTTTTATTGGCTATTTCCTATTTTCGAATAGCAGAAATACAAAATGGGGTTTAAGTGTTTCCTCATTTTGCTGAACCTCACTTTGAGAACCAGTACTTTCTCACTCCGCCATTCTCGTTGTCTCCGAGTTTGTGTATGGGTGTATACAGACAACTCTCACTTATATGCACGCAATAATGAAAAAGTAGACGTGATTGGATAGTAAGGAGCCGGTCTAGACTCATGCACACACAAGTCAATTTCATTGGCCCCACAGTCTCTATTCAAGGCATAATATTGTACCTAGTACGAAAAACAAGGGGACATGACCCATACCACCCGGGCTCACACTGACAGAAACCCAATGAAGACTGAAAAACAAAATGATTCCAGAGATTCAGGGTCCCTACACGTAGTGCCAGTGTTAAGGGCCGTTCAAAGTCACTAGATGGGTCTTTAACGTGGGTCGGGGGGTGAGGGATGTGTTGCGTTCTTTATGGACACATGCAAGGTGGCTCACGTTAAATCTGTTAGAATTATGACGTTGAGGCGTCGTACACCTATCAATCCACTAGATGGCAGTTGCGAGCTATTAGTGTTGGGGAAAAGTGTTGCCATGTCCGCTTATTATAAGCAACTTTGGGCTTATTTTTCTGTAAAGTTGCTTGTAAACAAACATTGGTGGTTGCGGTTTTATTTGGGCTTGTTTCTTAAGTGTAGTTGCTTATTTGGGCCAATTATTAGTTAAACCAGTGATTCTCAAATATATATCTAACTATATAAATGGCGAGCAACTTCCGTGCCCTCGGTGTCCACACCCCACAGCTCTGTGATCGACTAAACACAACACCGTCACACCACATGTCGCCAACACTGTCGCCACGGCGGGCGGCCTGAATTTACGTTTCGCGTAGGGCACCTGCCATGCCTCACTACACCGTTCCCACCTCGCAACATAATTAATTCTACTCACCAAATGTCGGACACAACGGAAGTGGAAGCAGCTTCCTACCGCTTACCGTGCGTACCACCGAGGCCAACACAACACGACGGCCCGCCATTGAAAATCCCCAAAACAACAAGAGCACGTTGCTCTGCTCTGCTCCACACAGCAGGCTAGGTTCATGACACCAAAGGATTAGCCAGTGATGTCATCATTACTGGTCAACACACCAGGCTAGGTTCATGACAGCAAAGGATTCGACAGTGATGTCATCATTATGCAACCCGGAAGTACACATCGCCGGCATTGGGATGCCAGGTTGGGATGCCACGCCAGAAACAAGCAAGAACCTGCATGATTTTTTTTTTGGATTTTTTTTTTTTTTTTTTTTTTTTACCGTTTGGAGATTTTCATCCGACGACTTTGGCGCGGACCACCAGGGGGTCCGCGGACCCCCTGAAACATAAAAAATATTATTTCTTCCCAATTTTTTTCTCAATTTTTTTACTTTTACATTACAACTTTTTTTTTTTTTTTTTTTTTTTCCCAAATGTTCATCCCATATATACACGCGCCCACGCTGGGCCCCGTGCGCGGCTGGGGGTTTCGGGCGGCCGTAGGCCGCCCGGACCTCTAGTTGTAGATATGCTATTTTCATGTGTTGTGGCCTAGTCGATTCTTTTGGGCTTGTTTTCATAGACCTGGTTGCTTATTTCTCTCACAAAACCTGGCAACAGCGCTAACATGGAGCTAGCTAGCTTTTAGCATCTAGCCAAAACAACACAATAAAAGACAAACTAGTCCACAAACTAGACAAAAACAATGGTTGTCTACAAAACGTGAGTTTCGACCCCTACTGCATTGTGCTATATTATTTGTGGGTGTGTGTGTTTAGGGAATGGCTGGGTTCATTTTGTCACGGACCGTGGATCGACGGGTCGGGTATTGGTCTAAGTAATCAAGTACATTTACTCAAGTGCTTCCACCAACGTGTGTCTTTTTTTGGAGAAAGAGGGCCCGAGGAAAACCTTTTTTTCCTTATACTGCCAACGGGCGCCAATGGTACTACAGGCAACGTACACGTCGGCCTGATGTTGAATGTTGATTGCACGGAAGGAAATTGTGGTATATTTAAAGCCACAGGTTTACTGCACTATTGAAGTTGTCAACAACGCCATATTGTAAAGATAGTTTGATGTTCCAGAGATGTGAATGGATGGTGAAGAATGGATGAGACATCACTCCAGCAGTGAGGTTACTTCTTCCAGTTTATTTCATAGCACAGAGTACAAACAGCTTTCAGAAGGAGCCAGGGAGCCGAAGCTCCCTGCAGCCTCACGTCGTGGGACAACAGTACTAACTAACTAGTCACATACAGTCACTCTTATACAGTACAATGTCGCTCACACTCATTACAATGCAAACGGTTCATGTGGGTGGGGGTCAAGCCTCCACCTGTTGATCATGCTTTGAAGTCCTTTGAACATTGGCTGATTTGATTTGCAAGTGCCTGGAGGAAGGGAGTGAAGTCTCTTAGAATATGTAAATCCCCCTTCACACCTATAGCCAGGCTAGGCTTCCTCTTGAACAACAGTAGCCCATGTTAATTGTCACCCCCACACAGCCAAGCTGGAGCCCACAAATGGTCTGAATCCACTCTTCTGTCTGCAGCCCAAAGTAGACCTGCAGTCCTATATTAATTCTAACATATGGAAATATATTACAAAATACTGCAGGTAATGGAGGGGGAGACAAAACAAACAACGTAAGGAGCGTCGGCGCTCGTTACGTCTCCTTACGTCCGACTATAAATGATACTTTACACAGCAGACAGTCAGCTTACGTTTGCGTACTAAACCTGCTGAACTCCTGGTCTGCGTGCTCATCCTCATTTTTTCCTTTTCTATGTCTCTTCAGAATCAGCTTTATTGTCACATCACAGGTTTACAGAAGTAATCGTATCGTATCGATATTTCCATAGAAAACAATAAAGGGAAGAAGAAGGGGGGGAGGGGCAAGAGGTAAAGGAGATCAAACAAGTTATCTACTACTGTATTTACGCATGGTACCTGAGATAAGATTTGAAGGTGCGTGAGCATACTGTAGGAGCAGACATATTCTCAAGGACTGATGAATAAAAAGCAGTACTATTACAATATGGTTGGCCGGGTTGGAGTGTAGATAGATACAGTACATACATAATAGATACCCTTATTGATCCCGCGGGAAGTTCAGTCGCCTAGAGGCAGCACAGTTAAGAGTTACAAAGTTAGAGATACAGAGTAAGAAAAGTACTGTCAGACACAGCAATGCAAAGGTAAGAAATAACAATAAGAAGCACCATCAATCACAGTATAAAGTATACACCTAACTCTCCTGCACTAAGCAGAAAAACAACAACAACACCATGTCCTCACAGTATCCCGCCCCAAAACAAAGGATAGTGTCAGTGACAAACTGTGCAACCAGTACAATCAATGCAATGCAAAGAAATGTGACAGCGTGACGGTGTCATGTCATTATTCCAACGTCCCGTAGGTCCGACTGTTCCACCTCACACTAACCTAATGGTCAGAATAATGGGATGTCGGAGTTATGAGCGAACCCTCAGTGTGACAGTGTATACAGTTGTAGAGGCAGCACAGAGCCTTGCAGCGTAGCCTATAGTGGCAGCAAAGAGCCTTGCAATAGTGGTAGCTAAGAGCTTTGTAGCGTATAGCTGCAGCAAAGAGCCTTCTAGTATATAGCGGCAGCAAAGAGCCTTGTAGCGTATAGCGGCAGCAAAGAGCCTTGTAGCGTATAGCGGCAGCAAAGAGCCTTCTAGTATAGAGTGGCAGCAAAGAGCCTTTTAGTGTATAGCGGCAGCGGCAAACAAACTGAAACCAGTAGAATAAGTGCGATGAAAAGTGACAGTGTGACAGTGTATACAGTTGTAGCGGCAGCACAGAGCCTTGCAGCGTATAGTGGCAGCAAAGAGCCTTGTAATAGCGGTGGCTAAGAGCTTTGTAGTGTACTAGAGGGTCGGGGCGCTGTGCGCCCCTCCCCCCTAGCCGCTGCGCGGTGCTTTGTGTTTGTTGGTCTCTATAATATATAAAGCCATAATAGGAGATGTTCCCAATGGAGCTATGCCCAAATATGGAGTGTGTTGTCTGACCTCACTTGGGTCTCGTTGGGCGGTTATATAAAGCCATAATAGGAGATGTTCCCAATGGAGCTATGCCCAAATATGGAGTGTGTTGTCTGACCTCACTTGGGTCTCGTTGGGCGGTGGTCGGCGATGACGCTAAGGAACAACATGGCCGACTGTAATGTTGTGAGTTTGTGTTGGCCGCAATTAATTATGCTGCGAGGGGGCAGATGTGTGCTGAGCAGTATGAAGTGGCCTACAGACTGCGCGTAGTAATTCTGCACGTTGTGGCGTGTCTTGTTAGTGACATTGATATGTTGTTTTTGTGTTTAGTCCCACACAGTGGCAGTTTTTTTTGGGGGGTTTTGGGTTTAGAAATGTATATATAGATAGATAGATAGATAGACTAGAGGGTCGGGGCGCTGCGCGCCCCTCCCCCCTACCGCTGCGCGGTGCTTTGTGTTTGTTGGTCTCTATAATATATAAAGCCATAATAGGAGATGTTCCCAATGGAGCTATGCCCAAATATGGAGTGTGTTGTCTGACCTCACTTGGGTCTCGTTGGGCGGTGGTCGGCGATGACGCTAAGGAACAACATGGCCGACTGTAATGTTGTGAGTTTGTGTTGGCCGCAATTAATTATGCTGCGAGGGGGCAGATGTGTGCTGAGCAGTATGAAGTGGCCTACAGACTGCGCGTAGTAATTCTGCACATTGTGGCGTGTCTTGTTAGTGACATTGATATGTTGTTTTTGTGTTTAGTCCCACACAGTGGCAGGTTTTTTTGGGGGGTTTTGGGTTTAGAAATGTATATATATAGATATATAGATAGATAGATAGATAGATAGATATATCGGTAGCAAAGAGCCTTGTAGTAGAAGCAAACAAAGAACCTTGTAGCGCATAGCGGCAGCACAGCACCTTGAAGTGCGTAGCGGCAGCAAAGAGCCTTGTAGCATATAGCGATAGAGCAAAAAGCTTTGTAGCGTATAGCGGCAGCAACTTGGGCCTTTTAGCGCATAGTGGCAGAGCAAAGGGCCTTGTAGCGTATAGCGGCAGGAAAGAGCTTTGTACCGTGCAGCAGCAGAAAAGCAAACAAGCCTCAATCACACGGCAAAGTGAATGTCAATATATTCTTGAAAGGATTTGAGTGAGATGCCCTAGGCCTATAAATATAATGGAGTGTTTATTGCTTATTCTAGGCTCCCCTTGGATGGAAGCAGCATTTGGGGAGGAGTATCTAACACGAGACAACCCCTCTCAGAGAAGGTGCAATGTGAGCACATTACCTGTGTCAGGAAAGACTCACTGCCATAATTAGAACATTGCAGAGCTTTGCCTTATTAACATTCTCTTTTTTCCACCATAAGCCAATAAGCTAACCTTGTGCTGCCTGGCATGTGCGTGTGCGTGTGCGTGTGCATGTGCGTGTGTGTGCGTGTGTGAGTGTGTGTGAGTGCATGCGTGCGTCAGTGGTGGAAAATAACTAAGTACATTTACTTAAGTACTGTCCTTAAGTACAATTTTGAGGTAGTTGTACTTCACTTGAGTATTTCCAATTTCCAATAATTTTACTTCTACTCCACTGCATCTCAGAGGCAAATATTGTACTTTTACTCCACTACAATTATTTGAAAACTTTAGTTAATAGTTACTTTTCAGATATAAATTACATTATGAAACATACATTAACCACTTTAGCCCTATTTTATACCTAGGCTATTTGAAAATAGCCAATCTACAAGCTCACAACGCGTCCCATCGCGACGCGTTGTGAGCTTGTAGATCTGCCATTTTCAAATATTTTAGTACTTTTACTTTTGGCACTTTAAGTACATTTTGATGCTAATACTTCTGTACTTTTACTCAAGTACATTTTGAATTCTGGACTTTTACTTGTAACAGGGTATTTTTATATTGCAGTATTGGTACTTTAATTAAGTAAAGAATTTGAGTAATTTTTCCACCACTGGCGTGCGTACGCACACGCACACGCGTGTGTGTGTGTTAGGGGTGGGACGATATATCGATATTGCGATATATCACGATACTTTCTCCCGCGATAAATAATCGATATACTGCCGTTTGTGATACGTTGTTTTTCCGACTCTGTATTTGTGTAATGATGATTTAGAACTGTTTGGTGCTATTTTATGTGTTTATGAATTCAATACAAGGACTATCGTGATATATCGTTGGTGAAATTTCATGCAATATATTGTGATATTATTGTTATCGAGGGCCTAATATCGCCACAGATATCGTATCGTGAGATACCCATATCGTCCCACCCCTAGTGTGTGTGTGTGTGTGTGTGTGTGTGTGTGTGTGTGTGTGTTTGTGCCCCCAGTGTACAGTGGATGTGGTAAAGCAGCATTGCTCTGCTCCCCAGGTGAAGTCATACTCAGACACACACATTCTCCATTTGCATGCATTAGTATTCTGCTTATCTCCTCAGATAGAACAAAGAAACGTCCCACACTGAGGAAGGTAGTGTGGCAAAAGCAAATTCTGAAATGATGGTCTATCATTTGCATATCACCCAAGGGTGGATTTAGGGATATTTAGACCCGTTTCAAACTGCTGCTCTGGGCCCTCCCTCACCAACAAAAATATGCAAAAATGCATTTCCACAGTGAGTTTGTGTGTTGTGCACATGCATTGTGCACGCTCCTGTCTATGACAGTGCTGTTGTGTTCTGATGACTGTGACTAAGCAGTTTGTACACAAGACTCTCTAGTTTGTATGTCGCGCATATTAGAGATAAAGAAAATGAAAATGAAATGAAAATGCAATGAAAATACAATAGCAATACAGTAACAATACAATAATACAAGGCAAAACACATTTTGTGACTAAAATGGTTGAATTTTCACTTTGGTGTGACCTGCCAGTATTTTGAGACGTATATCATGCCTCTCAATGACAATGAAATGTAGGTGGAACAAAGCAGTGCCAGGAATTTACAGTGCAGATATCTTAGGACAACCAGTGTAGGCAGATTGGAGAAAATGTCCATTGATAAATCAACAACTAACATCAACAATTACATAATTTCATCATGTCCTTATAACTTGAGCCACATCCCAGTGGAAAAAAGCACATTTTCAAATAGTTCAACTAGCCGATCTACATCGACACGTTGTGAGCTTGTAGATTGGCTATTTGAACTATTTGAAAATGTTTTTAAAAATAGTAAAAAACTAAAAATATATATATATATATAAAAAAAAAAGTGCTCCTCGGAGCACAGGTCTCCGCCAGGTCAGGTAGGTTGTTGTAGGCCAGCAATGTTCGGTATTGGCCAATCAGGATGGAATAGGAAAAATAGGACCGAACCATCTTGATCACTTGACTACAGAGATAATGTGTACCGATTTGCATGATGTTTGGACAAAAGTTGTAGGAGTAATATAAAAAAGAAAAGTGTTACAAAAATCGACCTCCTGGTGGCGCTATAATAGGGCAATGTTAAAAGGGTGACATTTGTTCCTCAACGTAGTGCGAATATGCGTGCAAAGTTTCACCGCAATCGGACGCTGCGTGCATGATTTGCGGCATTTTGTTCAAAACGGGCCACTCCTGCAAACTTTAGATGTCAATCTTAGCCAATCAGGATGGAATATGAAACATCTAACAGATCTGTCTTGATCACATGACTATAGAGATCATGTGTACCGATTTGCGTGAAATGTTGATAAAATCTGAAGGCTTAATATCCAAAAATGTGTTTTACATAAGTCGGCCTCCTGGTGGCGCTATAAAGGGCAGATGTGAAAAATGCAGGGCAAAGGTTTTTCCTTGGCTTTTAGGGAGTGCACATACAAAATTTTACACAGATCGGTGCAGTTATAGGTAAAAACATGAATTGGGCTGTTTTAGCGCCACCATGAGGCTGATTTTAAAATGTTCAAGTGGTATTACTTCCTCGGCCTAGTGGGAATTGGCGTGCAAAATTTCACGGAAACTGCATGCTGTGTTCATGATTTGAGGCATTTTGTTCAAAACTGAGTACTCCTGCAAACTTTGGAAGCCAATTTTAGCCAATCAGGATGGAATATGAAAAATCTGAAAGACCAGTTTTGTTTAATGACTACAGAGATACTGTCTATCGATTTCCAGGATTTTTGGACAAAATATGTAGGAGTACTGTCCAAAAATGTGTTTTGCACAAATCGGCCTCCTGGTGGCGCTATAAAAGGCTCATGTGAAAAATTTGGGGCAGAGGTTCTGCTCTGGCATCCAGGGAGTGTGTGTGCACAGTTTCGCTGCGATCAAGCCAACGGTGCCAGAGATTAGCTGTTCACAGACACACACACACACACACACACGGACAAACGGACACACGGACGGATGGACAGGGGGTAAAACATACTCTCTCGCCATGCCTTTCGGCCTGGCGGAGACAATGACAAAGAAGTTTAGGGATAATGGGAAAGTCACCGGTGAAAATATGGCCCATGCTACAATTTTAGCTAATCGGTCAGCTTGTAGTTGGAGCTGTCCAATTATACAGGTGCTGAAATACTGCATCTGTCTGCATTCTGTGTAGGCTATGGCAGATCTGCTTAGTGTCAATCTTTATAACAAGGAAATCTGACAAGGTTTGTAATAGGACATAAAGGACATCATTGTATAACGATGAGTTGATATGCAGCATCTGCACAGACGACGCATTTTCACACCCGTCAAATGGGTGATGAGTTGGGGCAGGATTTATCCATGAAACTCCCGTTTGACGCTAGCTAGTTCATGTTTTGGCCTATAACTCTTAAACCATATTCTATTCCGATTAGCTATATGATTGGCTTCCAAAGTTTGACAAAAAAGGCTACAAATCATAAACGTAGCGTCAGATCCACCCCAAATTTGACACACTGAGGCCTCTAAACAACACAGGTCCAAAAGTGATTTCACTTCCACAGATTTCCCCCCCCACCAAATGTGTGACATTGACCGTCAAACAGGGCTTTGATACTGCATACCGTGTGCCTGTAATATTGCCTTCACAAAATTGTGGGCATGGCCTATTTCTTATGTGATGCCCCACTCCCTTATATGGAGTGTGTTGGGAGTGTCTGCTCTGCTCATGCTGTTCCTCCCATAGACATATAAAGGTGGACGCCTCCTTCGGCTCTGAGGCGTGCGTATCTCGGCCGTGCTTCCACTTCCTTCCGCTTCGGCAGGGCAAGCTGTGTGCGTCACAGAAGGGGGCGTTCGGTAGGCCAATCAGAGGCAGGTGGGGCGGGTCTTTTCTTAAGAGGCAGCCGCGCAGCAATTAGTTAGTTAGACGCGCTGTGATTGGCCAGTAGTCAACGCGATGTGATTGGCCAGTAGTTAAAGAGCCCTGGGGAAGAGCCTTGTATTGAGATACCAGTCGCTCCAATGAACTGCAGAGGCCAATGAGGTATCTAGGTTTCTATATCTATGGTTCCTCCTAGGTGAACAGGCTGGGGCAGTCTACATACTGTACCTGCTAATGGCTCATTGGAGAGCACCTGGGCCCGGTGCCTCCAGGAGTCTATAAAAGCCAGCCCATGATCAGTCTATGATGAGATCCAGAGGAGAGAGGAGGAGTCTTCTTAAGCTCTACCCTGCTCCCCATGCTTCTATTATGTTATGTTTGATTATTATTTCCATCCACACACCCTGCACTACACCATGTCCCACTCATGCACACTTACACCACTGATTTACTGACTCCACACCTCATTGGATCCTTGCTGTTATCATGTTACTTTACTTTCAGTTATTGCTCAGAGTTTAGAGTTCATTATTTAATAAACATCCTTTGTTACACTTTTCTTTGGTCTCCCTCCCCTATTATTTGTCGTGGCAAGAGCCAGCCTTGACACTTATAAAAGAAACATATTATCATGAATGCAACAACCAATCAGCCCCAAATTGGATGTTGAGTTACCTCTATATAGAGCACACCTCCAGAAGCACGTTCATGTTGCACAGCATAATAGTTGCACAGTAGAAAACTCTATTCCCCCGCAGCTTCCTCATGTTAGAAGGCTGCACCCACGACTGACACAACCCTGGGTAGGCAACCCACACTGGTGGAGATCTGCAAGTGACAACATTTCTAGTTATTACTATTATTATTATCATTATTATTATTATTATCTAGATTGACTGGAACCAAGGGTCGCACATACTGTATGTACTCGACCATGGAGTGCATCAGCGTAAGTAGCAGCAGCCCCAGCATCTGCTGCTTGACTGACTGTTGAGCACAGCAGAGGCGGAAACTGTGGACTGGTGCTAGATGAGTTCATCCAAACTTATCAAATCATATGGGCATAAGCCTGATTTAGCAATAGAAAGAAAAGAAAATGTCTCACCGGAATGAATAGATCTGGTCAATGGATTTTTTTCTATTGACAAGAGCTGTAGGGGGCAAAGTGGAGTAACCAAAAAATGTGTGCCTTCCGGTCAAATATTTTAGATGTGAGGTGGGGGGCTCCGAGAGCAAAGTGTCATGCTTGACAAAAATAATGTTTTCCACTGAAAAAAGGGTTCAAGTGTTGCAGCACTTCATTCAGTAAAAAAATAAGTTATTATTCTGGAGCGTTACATTGCACAACACTTTTCCGCAGAAGCATAAATCAGACTTTATTCTCTGGAGTTGGGCTGTCTCTCATTGTCAGCATCAGGCAAACACAAGCAGCACAAAGGGAGATTTAGTCACACATGCTGTCACTAACACAAGGACAGGTTCCATCTCCATCTGTCCTTTTCTCAAGGTTACTTTATCATTCCTCTTCCTATTTTGTGTTGCCATATGTGCATCTGCTTTTACCTTACTCAAATTTCTGCTCACACTTAAAGTATCAATGAATTAATGCTGCACATAATGCTGCACATGTATTGGTTTGGTTTGGTTATGGGTTGTGTTGAGTTTGGCTCTGGTTTGGTTATTGTAACCTTACATCTTGGGTCAGCGTTTCAATACTGTAGCGTCATAGTTATTAACCAGTAACCAGTCAGTAACCAAGGCAGCACCATAGTCAGTAACATAGTCAGCACCATAGTCAGTAACCAGTCAGTAACCACAGTAAGCACCATCGTCAGCACCATAGTAAATAACCATAGTCAGCAACATAGTCAGCACCATAGTCAGTAACAATATTCAGCACCATTGTCAGTAACCATAGTCAGCACCATTGTCAGTAACCATAGTCAGCACCATAATCAGCACCATAGTCAGCACCATAGTCAGTAATCATAGTCAGTAATCATAGTCAGTAACCATAGTCAGTAATCATAGTCAGTAATCATAGTCAGTAATCATAGTCAGCACCATAGTCAGCACTAAAGTCTGCAGCATAGTCGGTAACCATAGTCAGCACCATAGTCAGCACTAAAGTCTGCAGCATAGTCGGTAACCATAGTCAGCACCATAGTCAGTGCCATAGTCAGTAACCATAGTCAGCACCATAGTCAGTAACCATAATCAGCACCAGTCAGTACCATAGTCAGTAACCATAGTAAGCACCATAGTCAGCACCATAGTTAGCACCATAGTCAGTATCCCACCTTTGTCCCATTCCCTATAAGTGATTTGTGCATTCAGTTTTTGATCAATTCACAAAATCTCCTCTAACTGTATCCGTACATTACCGTTCGGAAAGTTGGTCAAACTGAACCCATGTATCACTAGCCTCCAGTCCCCACCACACGCTGAGCAGTAAAGGAACTTAGTATGTGTACAAAGTTTACAAGTACGTAAAATTTACATGACATGACATGACATGACAATGACAATGATGCATCTACTACCAACAATACTGCATACATTTCGAACACATAAAATGTGATATCTGTCATATTGTTTCGTGCATCTGTTTGACAGACTTGCGTACCTATCACTCTGTTTTGGTTCTCTGAATATCTTTTATAACCTCCCTGGCGTACCCGGTTTCCTGCCTCACTTGTTTTCCTAACTAGGTCAACCCACTCTCACTTCAGTTTGCCAAAGCAGTAATGCCACCTATCTCTCTCCACATCCCTAGCTCCTTTCCCGTTTCTGTATGAAGAAGTGTTCATTACTATTTTATGGCTGAAGCTGAACACATCCATTGTGAGGTTTATTTGTTGTTATTATTGTTCTGCGACAGCAGTTTTCTTCATCTAGGGGAGAATACCTTTGTTGTTATTGTTGGTGTGTGGCTCTGACAGAGTAACTGAGGAATGTGATGCTTCCTCAGCATACAAATCACCCTCTCTCACTCTCTCCCTCTCTGCTCCTCCAACTCCACCCTTGTCCACAGTTTATCTAAATATCTCCTCCTTCCCTCACTCTCTCTTCCATCCAAACTTATCTCAATCTTGTGTGCGTCCCCCCCCCCTCCCCTCGCCATGGTCTTTACTTCCCCCCTCCTCTCACATTTGACTAAACCCCACTGATCAAGAGCGTGTCCAACACTGTTTGTCTTATCTGCCTGGAAGGCCTGCACATTCTCTTTACCCCCAGTCTCTCACTTCCTCTCCTCTCTCTTTCTCACTCTCCCCGTTTGCAGAATGATGATGGAACAAAAAAAAAACAGTGAGCCAGTGATTGACTGGGAGAGAGAGACAGACAGACAGACAGATAGACAGAGAGAGGGACACATACAGGGACAGCCCTCTACTGAGCAGCACTGAGTGATGGGTACCCCACACCCCCTCGGAGCAAAGTTCTGGGGTGGCCTGTCAGACTCTCTCTCTCTCCCCCCACACACACAGACACACACACACACACACACACACACACACACACACACACACACACACACACACACACACACACACACACACACACACACACACACACACACACACACACACACACACACACACACACACACACACACACACACACACACACTCTCTTTCTCTTTCTCTCCCTCCCTCTTAAGCTGCAGAGCCGTCAGTGCCCACTGTGTCGAGTCTTAATGTCACTGCCTCACAGTGGGAGGACAGCTGAAAATTCCTACAGTGACTTGTTTGTCTCATTGTCCCATCCCTCCATCTCCCAGGATAATAATACAATAAAATGGTGCGGCCAGCATTTTGTCTCTGGGAAACGTTAGGTGTGACGGCGTTGGTGTCGCTGCTGTTGACGACTACATTCCACTTTTGGTAGTGCAATTTGCTTGCACAAGTTATGTGGTCTAATTGCATTAGTTCCTTCTGTGTGGTGTATTGTTATTAATGTTATGTTTTTCAACTGCCTTATTGTCTCAAAGTCGCAACAAATACATTTGATAGTGTACAGTTCTAAATGTATGGGAATTCTGCGCTACCAGCAACTATAGTGATTCATTCTACTTTCACAAAGGCCTGGTGACCAGTCAAATTGTTTTTTCCCCTATCACTTCCCCCTCCCCCAAAAAATGTTATCGTCAACGGAAAAGCATTTATTAACCTATACTTAGGGCCAGGGAATGCAATCTCCATTCATTCCTCTCCAATTGGCCTCTGAGTACCTCTATCACAGCAGATGTTACCGCTCAAAAATAGCAGGTGCCATATTATATAATACATTGCATCAGTCAACTGACTGATGTCAGAAGATGGGATGAATTTTGCTCTGGCACTGCATACGTTGCTTTTTCAAACAAGGCTGCTGGAAGCAGGGAGAGAGAGCCCAATTCCCTGTCCCCTAAAAGCTACATGCAGCATTATCGACCTTCAACAACCCTTATCAACCCGGTCTACACAAACACACACGCACGCACCCACGCACGCACAACCTCTGACGTACAACCCCCACTCATAGCACAGACACGCACGCACACAATCTTCCCTCCTGACCCATATAATCCTTAATTACCATGTCTAATTAGGCCCTGACAGCAGAGGTCAATCAACTAATTACAGAATCACAGGATCAAAGGATGGGTGGGGGACAGGGACCTAGCAGCCATGATTAAAACATGAACTGTTTTCAACTCTTAACCTACAAGTTACATGAAATGCATTATATACAGCATAATACAGTATAATACAGTATGCATGTGGGCTCTGAAACCATGTGTACGTGGACAAAAATTAACACACACACGCACGCACACACACGCACGCACATACGCACGCACGCACGTGTGTATGCAAGCACGCACGCATGTGTGTATGCAGCATGCCTTCAGGCGCCTCAATCACAAGTGTCATCGACCTACAGATTCAGAACCATGCTGGTTAGGACTCAGGTCGATCTGCATTGTATGTAGTACTGTATGCATGCACACACACGTCTGTGTGTGTTTTCCTTGTGTATTCATGTATATTGCAGACACATACACACACACACACACACACACACACACACACACGTACACGCACACGCCCATGCATGCACGGACACGCGCAGTCGTGCCCGCACGCACACACACACACACACACTGTAACCCAGGTCATATAAACTGTCAAACTGGTACCAGAAAAGAGCTGAATTATAATCTATTAGTAATTATAACAGGCATAGCAGTGGCGACAATTGTGTGGTGCCACAGATCGAAAGACCATTAATTTTTCCCATGGAGATTTCCGAAAATATTTGTATTCATTATATTACGCCTGGAACCAAGCCACCCAGGACCATAAAACATTAGATTCTGTGTCAAAACATATTTTAAAACCGCAATAAAAGGGTATTTATAATATAGTATATAAAACAATCAAAAGATACCAGCTCAGTGGCCTTGTGGTTAGAGTGTCCGCCCCATTTATAACAACCTGTGATATGTCTTCTTTTATATTCCTGAACTGATTAACTGACAAAGAACGCAATCATAGCTGGTCCAGCCGGCTCTCATTGGCTCCAATGTATTTCACCCAACTTCCGGATCCAGTTTTGCCTCCAATGGTGCCTGACTGGCCCGTGGACCGACCGTACCTTCTCCTATCATATAGCCTTGGATTGAACCGGGAACCTTTCGGTCACAAACACGCTCTTTTAGGCTCCTGCTGCCCCTGAACTTTACTGGTCTAGTTTGAATCATTTTTCATACTTTAGTGGTCACAAGCAGTGTTGATTGAGATTGAGTTTTAGTCGACTAAATATCATAAGATTAAGTCGACTAAATCTACAGTTGATTTAGTCGACTAAGATGTATTTTGACAGGCCTTGATGGCGTCGTAATGGCTGATTTTACACTTGGTTGCATGCTGAAAATAGCCGATCTACAAGCTCACAACGCGACGCGTTGTGAGCTTGTAGATCTGCTATTTTCAGAACGCAAGACCCGAGCGCAACCAAACATAAAATGACGTGTCTTTTAGTTCTACTGGATCTCTTCTCCACTCGTCCCTCAATAACATTTTAGTCTAGTTTTTATTTGTTGACAAAATTGTCAATATATTTAGTCTTAGTTTTAGTCATCATAGCTTAGTTTTTATTTAGTTTTCGTCAGTGAAAAAAGGTAGTCGACGAACATTTTTCGTCATAGTTTTAGTCGACAAAATCAACACTGCTCACAAGTCCATTAGTGGGGTATTTCACTTGCATCTGTATGTTTACTTTTGCACATAGTACACTGTACACTACAGTATGTGCTGGCTGTTTGCGAGTGCGTGCTGTCATGTGTGCGTGCTGTGTTAGGTTAGGACCCGGGTCGATGTCAGTTGAGGCATCTTGTGTTTTATAGCCACATCGATATCACGGATCAGTGTCTTAATCAGGAATGTGTATCAGGCTTGGGGAACAGGGTCTCTGGGGAAATGCCGCATGTGCTCCCATCAAAAGCTCTGACGCCAGCGGCAGCATAACACCCTCCTCCCCTACTGTACATCAACTATACTCAACTATACACTCTATTTCTGTATAATATACAGTATGCTGCATGTCAAATAGCTTCCGGAGCCCATAGGGACCAAAGACTGCTTGCGTTTTACAAACAGAATGTCTGAAACAAAGACCACTGTATTTATTTAAACATTGTTTTATTTTACACACCTGTAAACAATTTGAACCTCAATCCACAAAATGCTATCATACTACATTGTTGCTGTTAGGCAGAAACCTTGTATCTCCTTCTATCATCGCCCCCATCACTGCGATTGGCTGAGAAGCACACAACCCCTTTTCACTAGGAAATACGTCATGATATGGACACGAAAAATCCATTGCAGCTGGCATTTAAAGACAACTAACAGTTTGGACATACAAGGTTTCTGTCCGACAGCGACAATGTATTGACCGCCCTATTAGATCCCATGTGTTACGCCGTATGGGAGAGATTTGCAGCTTGGCTTCGGGGGCACGATAAGATTAACAATAGCACAACATGAAAGGAAACAAGACAAGTAACCGAGTTGCTGAGTTGACCATTTGGAGTCTCAGCGGGCGAGGCTGTGGCCGGTGCATAGTACGTCTGCATAGTCGTACACTGTCTGATCCTTCTCCGATTCTCTCTCCCCTTCCTTCTTCCCTCTCGCTCTCTGCCCTCTTCCATCCCTCCCTCGCTCCCCGCAGCAGAGAGCAGCGGCATTAGCGGAGATTAATAGAAGGTAGTCATGTTACAAATCATCTGCCCCACATTTCTCGATCCATCCTTCCCCCCCGCCCCACCCCGCTTACTCGTTACCTCCCCCACTGCTCTGCCATCTCTCTCTTTTACTCTCTCTCTCTTTCTCTCTCTCTCTCCCTCTATCGCCGACTCTCCCTCTCTCATAAACAGCAGAGTGATCAGATTGCAGGCCAGCCTAAAAGAACAGACTATATATTCACCTCTGAATGCTGGGAACCTGCCACACGTCCAGCAGAGCACAATAATTCTCTCGCTTGCTTGCATGCACTCGCGCACTCACACACTCACACTCACACACACACACACACACACACACACACACACACACACACACACACACACACACACACACACACACACACACACACACACAGAATAGTAAGTAGGTTTCTGTGTGATTGTGTGCAGTGTGTGTGTGTGTGTGTGTGTGTGTGTGTGTGTGTGTGTGTGTGTGTGTGTGTGTGTGTGTGTGTGTGTGTGTGTGTGTGTGTGTGCACACGTGTGTGTGCGCGTGTGCGTGTGTGTGTACACGTGTGTGCACGTGTGTTTGTTTGCACATGTGTAATCAATTGGCTGCCAAATAAATAAACACAATGCTCGACAGGCTTCATATTATTGGTCATGGCAAACACAACCCTCATCATCCAACACTTGCCTTTGGACAAACTGGCCTCGCCTTATCACCTTCCACTCCCTCTTCGTTTTTCATCTTTCTCTCTCTCTCCATTTCTCATTCCCCTTCCTTCCGCCTGCCTCACTTCCCCCCCGTGTCTTCACCTCACTTCCTCCCCTCACCTGCTTTTCATCTCCCATCCTTTGTTTGTTTGTCTTTGTTCCATCCATCCATCCATCCTTCATCCCTCCCTCCCTCCCTCCCTCTATACCAGCTCTCATCTTTGCACCTTGCGGCTCTGCCCACTGCTGGGTTTTGGCACCGTTGTAATAAAGCTGTATATCCTCTCTCATCCTCTATCTCTCTCTCTTGTTTCTCTTCCCCCCCTGCTTTCCTTCTGTCTTCCTTTCCTGTGGGTTGAACCACACCACCCTCTTTCTTTTCCTTCCTACATTCCTAAATTCCTCCCTTCCTTCCTTCCTATATTCCTTCCTTCCTTCCGCCCGTTCATACTTCCTCCCTCTCTCCCCCAGCCTTTCCATCTTCTCCTCGTTCCCTCCCCTCCCCTGCTCCAGCCTGTTTGTCACGTCTCACACGGCAAGGTCCTCAGAGTTGATTTAACTCTGAGAGTGTTAGAAATGAACCCAAATGGTCCCGTAGGGGCCCTCATATACTTAACCCATTCAATCCGGGAACACATCGGTGTCATTTTGGATTTCTTTGGCAATTCAACAATACCAGGTATACAAGCTCATACATAGTGTGCTACGAGCTTGTAGATCTGCTATTTTTGAGAAATCGTGCCAATTTGTGCAAATCTTCGAATACATATTTTTAAAGCGAACTTTTGTAAAACATTTTGTTCGAGGCACCTCGAGAAGCAAAGATTTGAGTTACAAATGTTCGCTTTAAAAATATATATATGCAAAGATTTGCACAAATGTTCGAGATTTTTGAAAAGCCAAAAGTAGAAAATAACAGTTATAGCTCAAATTAAAAAAATGACACAGTAATGCGCCTCCCGGCCTTAATGGCTTAAAGTAACGGCTGAGGATTTTACAGTGCGTATGGTTTGTCTGCTCAGCCGGGGGATGGGGGGGGGGGGTGGGGAGGGGGGGGGGGGGGGGTGGGGAGGGGGGGGGGGGGGTGGTGAGGGTTGTATTGGCTGTAATAAGCTGTGTCTGCTCTCTGTGCCACCTGTGTCATTTGGCACCTCCTCTCAGTCTGCCTGGCGTCACACACTGAGCTACACCGTAATGCATTTACATCCTACCACTGGGAGACAAGTAGGTGTCTGCTCTGCTGTGCTTCTTTCTGCACGTGCCTGGCTTCTTCTGCATGTGTACTGTATGTGTGCAGTTGTGCTGCTGTGTATACACGTGTGTGCTGCTTTGGGTGCACATTTGGGTGATGTTTGTATGCACGTGTGTGGGTTTTTGTCTGGGTGTGTCGCTGCGTACGTGTGAGTGTGTGTGTGTGTGTGTGTGTGTGTGTGTGTGTGTGTGTGTGTGTGTGTGTGTGTGTGTGTGTGTGTGTCAGTGGTGTAAAGTACTGTAATTAAGTACATTTACTCAAGTACTGTACTTAAGAAACATTTTGAGGTAATTTCCAATTATCAATACTTTTACTTTTACTCCACTATATCTCGGATCCAAATATTGTACTCCATGTATTATATTTTGAAACATACATTAACCATTTTAGCCCTATTTTATATATAGGCTATTTGAAGATAGCCGATCTACAAGCTCAATGCGAAGCGTTGTGAGCTTGTAGATCTGCTATTTTCAAACATTTTAGTACTTTTACTTTTGGTACTTTAAGTACATTTTGATGCCAATACTTTTGTACTTTTACTCAAGTACATTTTTCATTCTGGACTTTTAGTTCTAACAGAGTATTTCTATATTGCAGTATTAGTACTTTTACTTAAGTAAAGAATTTGAGTACTTTTTCCACCACTGGTATTACTGCACTTGTGAGGGCCAAATGTCCCCACAAGAGTAGTAGAATTTGAAAAAATATTTTATGGTTAAAAAAAGATTTGGGGAGTTACAATGAGGAAAATATTCAGATTAGGGTGTGGATGAGGCAATTAGAGATTGGGTTAGGGTTAGAGTTGTGCCTGATTTATACCCAGTTGTCGCACACTGAAAATAGCCGATCTACAAGCTAAACAATGCATTGCAGCGCGATGCATTGTGAGCTTGCCTTATATATATCGGCGTCCTAAAATGTTGATGTCCTCACAAGTATAGTGATACAAAGTGTGCGTGTGTGTGTGTGTGTGTGTGTGTGTGTGTGTGTGTGTGTGTGTGTGTGTGTGAGTGAATGTGGACATTTATGTACTCACGTCTCAATGCTGGTGTGTCATAAAGATATTCATGACTGAATCTGTATCCATGAATTTCAATGCAGCATGTTATCAGTGGCAGGCGACAACGCACGTCTCTCGATAGACTCCAACGCTTCCCCCTAATCTCCAGACGTACAATGACTTACATGTTTACCTGCTAATCCAGCTGGATGACTGCAACCTGCTCTCCAATGGGGACCACCGCCTCCCCACACACGCATACGCGCACACACACACACACACACACACACACACACACACACACACACACACACACACACACACACACACACACACACAAGGCCCTGATGAAACATTGTGATATCTTTACAGGTTAAATAATCAATGCATATAGAAGGTGTTACAAAACAGAAAAAAGGAGATAAAGATTGGTGGCTGTCTGATGTGTTTGTTGCTGGTTCCCTATCTGTGTTGCAGGATTGGCAGGGCGGCGCTGGGGAGCATCGTCAGGAAGAATGGGGCACACCTGGGCCTGGTGCGTTCCAGGCTAAATATGTATTTACTTCATTCTCTCCCAATTTTCTTCCCACCAGGTTGTTTCTGTTTGTATGCCTGTGTGTGGCTGACAACTGTCAACTGAGATGGGCTGTGTTTTAAAAACATGTATTTGAAAAAAGTATCAAGATACTTTCAGATCTGGATTGGTTGCTACTATATATGTCTATGAAATGAATATCAAGGACCTCAACGGAAACAAGTCCGCAAGGACTTTTTTGGACGGACCTTATTCACCTGTTTCCTAGGCTGTGTGTTTTCCACTTCCTGTCGATTTGATCCAATGAAATCCAATGAAACTGGGCAGATGACCAATGATATCCAATGAAATCGACAGGAAGTGGAAAACACACAGCCTAGGAAACAGGTGAATAGTCAAAAGTATTATGTTAACTTTGCCAGAAATGTACTAATTTAATTTAATGTATATGTGATGCCCAACATGACCTAACCTGCTCTAAGAAAAATAAAATAAAAAGAAAGTTTAAAAAAAAAAAAAGTATTATTAATGTAATTGTGATGTTTTACATTCTTTTTGCCTAATAAAAATGTCAATCAATCAATCAATCTTATGTTTTCTGAATTTTAAATACATAAAATACATAATTATGTCATTTCATTCTCAAATGGACACATTTAAAACGTTTACACAGGTTTACACTGTGGAGGAAAACATGTCACTTCTACTCCGCCTCTGATTGGCTTACCCACCCTCAGAACAAATTCAACCACAAATGAGGGTGGGTCTTGAGACAGACTACATTTCACCTTGCCTCAACTAGTGAATGCAGCCTTGTGGAAATGTCCTTATGCATTAAAGATGCAGATTAACTACATTACTGCATAACCCATAAATGATCAGACAAAGACTAATATTTGATTAATTGTGATGTGTGTCAGTATCCTGGTGTCAGTATCATCCTGTTGTTAGTATCCTGGTGTCAGTATCCTGGTGTCAGTATCATGGTGTCAGTCTCCTGGTGTCAGTATCATGGTGTCAGTCTCCTGGTGTCAGTATCATGGTGTCAGTCTTCTGGTGTCAGTATCCTGGTGTCAGTACCCTGGTGTCAGTCTCCTGGTGTCAGTACCCTGGTGTCAGTCTCCTGGTGTCAGTACCCTGGTGTCAGTCTCCTGGCGTCAGTACCCTGGTGTCAGTACCCTGGTGTCAGTACCCTGGTGTCAGTATCATGGTGTCAGTACCCTGGTGTCAGTCTCCTGGTGTCAGTACCCTGGTGTCAGTACCCTGGTGTCAGTATCCTGGTCAGTGATTCCTGGTCAATATCCTGGTCAGTATCTTGGTCAATATCCTGGTGACAGTATCCTGGTCAGTGTCTTGGTGTCAGTATCCTGGTGCCAGTATCCAGCTGGTGTCAGCATCCTAGTGTCAGTATCTTGGAGCCAGTATCATCATCAGTATCCTGGTGTCAGTATGCTGGTGTCTGTGACGTACAGGCGTAGAGGCAGCTCTGTGTAGGATTGTGCATTCAGCCTCATGCCATGGTTCTTGTCTAGCTTTCGACGATAACAAGGTGCGCTCTCACACATAGTGGAAAACATTTTGGCAGCCTGCTCCATAAAAAAACACTCTGCTTGTATAATCAATTAATAGAAGTTCTGAAGTAGGCAATTGATTTAATTTTTGGCAATATTTGGCAAGTGGGATGTAAATTCCTCTGAAGCTCCATGCATGTTAAGGGACATCGATTTCTGATGACAACTCAAACAGCTGACACGCGCGCCCTCCTTGTAGGGGCATTATATTGCCAGCTGGAAGGGAGGGGTAATCACGCGTCATGCTGTTCAGCTTGGAAAGTCTTCCTAGTAGGATACAATTTTGCTTACTTGCTCATATAGCTCCTCAGTGATGCCTCCTAATCCTAATTCCTAGCTCCTTGGAGCAGGAGTAAGAGACCCGACATGGGCAGCAAAACGTAGGACCGATTTCGACTTCCGGTTCAAGTGAGGATAGAGGACCTGAGATGGAGCATAAGGACCAAGAGATGGAGTTATGGAAATAACTGAGGTTGGGGAGGAAGGGCCAGGTCAGTGATCAGACCATGCTAAACTATTACGTTCAATATCTCCATAAACAATCTCAACTATTGTGGTATATACTAGACTGCACTCAGAGGCCACAAGCAGCATTAAAATCACATGAAATATGTTTGAATCTCTGCAAACTTTGAAAGTGCAGAGTTTTGTTGTGTTGTCAGTAGTTATGAACCATTATGAACAAAATGACAAGCTAGGTCATCCTGGAGTCAATCATGAATAAATATATACAGCTGGGAATAATTTAAATATCAATATGTGTCTTCACATGCTTTTCAGAGTGGGGTAAACAATGCATGTGTCTTTGTCTGCAGCCTATGTAATGATAACCCAACATAACAGTAGAGGCAGACTTATGACAGACACAATGTTTTAGATCAATAGTTCCCAAATATATACAATTATATACAAAAAGTGTATTTCCATTTCCAACTGTGTGTGTGTGTGGGGGGGGGGGGGGGTTGGAAATGGTTGCACACACACACACACACACACACACACACACACACACACACACACACACACACACACACACACACACACACACACACACACACACACACACACACACACACACACACACACACACACACACACACACACACACAAACCACTTCAAATCTGTCTCCTTATTTTGTCATGTCCCTATACCGCTGTGAGCTTGTAGATCGGCTATTTCTGCTAAATACAGGTGTGCCTTTTACTTGGTCATTGGTGTGCCTTGGACACAAAATGTTCTTCCACTTTACACTTTCTATATATGGCCATATGTCTGTGTGAATGGGAAGCAGGGCGTAGCTGAAAAAGAGCACTCGTGCTCCTACCCTAAATATAAGTAAAAAATGTAAAAAGAAAGAAAGAAAACCCCTGATTTACATAGAAGCTACAAACTCGAAGAGCCGTGTTGGACAGTACGAGGCGTGGGTGTGATATGAGGTCAGCATGCTGGAGTATGGGTTTCTAGGCAAGCAGAGTGGAGTAGCGTGGGCTGGAGGGGGGTTGGCTGAGGGGGGGCCGCTGAAAGGGATTTCCCTGCAGTGCTCAAGGAGGCGTACAGAAAAACAGTTTCCTCCCATCATGCTGGGATTATGTAATATCATGATTATGTAATTGTGCGGCAGTTGAGGAAGTGGAGCTCACTGTGCATCGGCGTGCATGGCGCGTGTGTTGTGTGTGTGTGTGTGTGTGTGTGTGTGTGTGTGTGTGTGTGTGTGTGTGTGTGGATGAGGGAGAGGGAGAGTTAGTGTGAGAGAGAGAGAGAGAGAGAGCGGAGAGTGGCTCATGCAGTATTCAAGCAAAAAAAGAACAGAGAAAAAAAAGAGGAAACAAAACGTGCCATATGCTTTGAACTGGAGACCTCGTCCCCTGAAGCAGTCAGCATGGATTTGCAATGTGAACTACTCCATGACACACAACTCGCATTATGCGGGGTGTGTGTGGCATGTTGTGTTTCCGGGCCTCAGCAGTCCATGACTGTGTTATGGATTGCATGCGCTGTATTTGTGACTGCATATAGCAGCGCGTCAGCACCCTGGGAGTGCACCAGCAGGCCCAGATGCATGTGGGGCGCAGATGCCTTACAGCCACTGTTTTCCATGCTTTTCCTCGCAGGCATGCTGTCCGAACACTCGGGATTGTGCCTGTCCAGTGTTGTTAGTCACACAATGCAATGGCTGGAGGTTATGTGTGACACACGCTCTGGTGTCAACCTCAAACTCCAGTGCTCAGATTATTGTCCCAGTTTAAAGGGCAGGCTGTGAAAGGTCAGTATGCGCACTCATTTTTGTTACATGGATTGTTGAGCTTCTTGCAATTTATGTCATGTCTTGTTCTCTGCATCTTGGCTATTTGTGTGGCTGGCGTTGAATCCCATGAAGCCTGGCTTACATTTACAACAGCCAACAACAATGCTGTGTTTTCGTGGCTCCTGTGAAGAGAAACAGAGCAAGCTCTCTACACCAAAGCGAATTAAGGCCATTAAGGCAAGACCCACAAGGGGAAAGTCTTCATTCGAGAAGCGAGGGGGGGAGTTCAATCGCTCTCTGGTCACAGGTTTTAACAGCGGACAAAACCAACCGTGACACATCCAAGACACATCCAATGTATTTAATTACTTGCAGGATACACAGGTAGAAGTGAGCACACACACACACACACACACACACACACACACACACACACACACACACACACACGCACACGCACACGCACGAGCACACATGCACACATGCACACATCCAGCCACCAACATACACACCCACGCACCTTCATTGTAAGAACCCCATACTGTGATTACAGCCCACAGTCACAAGGTCACGCTGGTGACTCAAACAGCCACCACAGCAGACACCCGCTCCCCCACTGGGAAATGAAAGGCTGGGAGAACCAGCGTGACACCCAGCCCACGCTGCTCCCGCAGCCCCACAACCAGGCCCCCTCTGCTGGGGATCACTGCAGGGGACTCTCCCCTTGGGCTCCAGGCCCCTCCAGAGGCATCCACTCAGCAGCAGCACAGGATCAAGAGCCTGGTAGAGAAAATAGTTTAGATTAATGAAGCCAAGCTGTTCCGTCACTTCAGAGAGACATGAGATGAGAAGAGAGCCTAGGGAACAACATGGTTGAATCTGCTACTCAACTGATTCTGTAACGCACAGTATTACGCAGTTAGTTTTCTTTTCAATATAATGCAGCCACTTTAGCACTAACAAGACTATAGTACAGTAGAACGCATTAATTTGACAAGAAGGAAATCCTAATAGGCCCCTTGGAAATAAAATATCCTCACCATTAAAGAGAAATGTCAAAGACCCCCTTTCTCTTACTTACAGTCCTACTGTGTCATAGATGTAATGTGTTGAGCATCTAGCAAAAGACAGCTTTGTACATCCTCTTTTCTGGCTCACAGCAGTGTCTAATATTTTAATAGACAGACCAGGCATGTTTTATTCCGGAGGGCGGATCTCTGTGTATCTAGATCTAGTTCACTTCAGATCTAGTTATGCCCCTACTTCCCTCTTACGTTTTGGTGTTGTGCACGTAGTATATGAAAAGGGACAGGACAATGGGGAATAAAGGAGGCTATAATTAAGGATGCTGATCGTTAATGTATATGTTTGTACAGACAAATCAGGCTGGGAATATAAATGACAGTAGCCCCATATCTGTCCAAATTGGCCTATATGTGGATCATCATTATTGAAAAGGAATTTGGAGACTATAGGAAAACTTAAAGTGGGCCGGAATAGTATCACAGATATAAAATAAATATCCATATGGGGATTTTCCTTCGCCTACTGGTAGCACTCTTCTCCTCTTCTAGTGTCTTTTAAGCTGTTTAAGAGCTTGAATTAATTAATCAATCCGGTTAACAGTTCTTTTGTAAGAAAATGAGCTTTGTTGCTGGAGTTTCTGTGAACTTTATACTTTCTATACTGTACATACTATAATTGTGGGTCAGTGGTGGCCTAAAGGTTAGAGCATCGTACTTGTGGCAGAAAGGTTCCCTGTTCGATCCTACAAAACTTGAAATGGGCTATACAGTAGCTCCAACCTCATTCAGATCTGCTGACCAGTTGTTTCTGGTTGTCCAAAGCACAGGGGTCTTACTTGTTTGTCTTTTTTGTCTTTTCAACTTTTATTGTGTTATCTTATGGTTCTTATTCAGGATCGTACACTTTTTTGGTCAGCGATTGTTGTTTTAAAATGTTTTTTTTTAAAAATCCATTTGGATTGGATTGGAAGATTGTGGTTCTACTGGGCAGCTGCCAGGTGTGAATGTGTCCAACTGTGCTGTGTGAAGCAGGGTGTTAAAAAAAGTGCTCATGCACAGCAAAACCTACACCGGATATATAATGGTTTTCAAAAAGAAAATCATAATAATTACTATGTTTTGGTGGAAAATATATTGGGATGTTTGAACCTGCTGCCAAAACAACTGGTGTGAGAGCTGAAAATCCTAATCTGCGTGCCACCTACTATACAGTATGTTATGTGCAGACTGTTCCGTGTGTACAGGGTGCTCTGTTCTCTGCATGAAACTACACACAGGATGTTCTATTCGTATATTTATTTAACCCACTCAATCCGGGAACGCATCTACAAATGTCTTCTAAATCCAAACAGTTTTTATGTCAGTAGTTCTCAAACTTTTTCATGTCAAGGACCCCCGAAAATTATATGTATTTGAACACCGACCCCCAACTCAAAATATTTAGTTCCAGGGACCCCCAGAAGCAAAGATTAGAGTTTAAAAAAATCAATTAAAAATGATCTACAAGCTCATAGTGCGGCACTCGGTGGCTTAAAGTAGTTAAAATCTGATGCTTTACCGGTCTTAAAGGGTTAATAGTACATTTAACATGTTTACCATGCCATAATGCCAGAGAAGGATCGTGCATTGGCACCACAAACACCACACTGACACGAGCAGACAAATCAGCCATCATTTGTCCCCCCTGGTGAGACCGCTTGTGCCAAGTGAAACGTCCTGATAGCAGGTCCACAGAAACCACGGGATGACAGGCAGGGGAAATGGAGCGGAACTGGCGGATCGGAGCAAGGAGAAACGGGGCGGGGTGGGGGCGGGGGGGGTCCCCTGAAGGACAGATTCGTCAAGCGTCCCTCGTCCTACATGCAGATGGATCGGAGGGCCGACTCATTAAAAATAATTGTCCTTGAAACGTATGGCTGTCCGGAACCCTGAGAAATACCTCTGGCTCTCAGGGACTGGTAATTGAAGTTGACCACAGTAAATCAGCCTTCTGATGGTTGTTGCTGGTCGGCAGCACCCCCCCGCCCCAGAAGATTAAGTTGGTATCTCCACAGCATCAGGAGAAACCTGGATTTACGGGCATGGAATAGCACTTCCACACAGACTGTGTAATTGTCAAATCCAACTGGGTACGTGCGCATGTGTTGGTGTGTGTCTGTGTGTTCATGTGGTACGCCTGTGTGTGTGTTTTGAGGCTGTGTAATTTGTGTTTTGGAGGAGGCTAGATCTGTTCAAGTTATTATGTTGTTCGGGGACGCATGGGTGTTTGTGTGTGTGTGTGTGTGTGTGTGTGTGTGTGTGTGTGTGTGTGTGTGTGTGTGTGTGTGTGTGTGTGTGTGTGTGTGTGTGTGCGCGCGCGCGCATGCGCGCACATGCGTGCGTATGTGTGCATGTGTGTGTCTATTTGTGTATGTCTGTGTGTGTTTGTGCATGCACAGACGTGCATTGCATGTTTATAATCATTTTTGTAATAGTGCCTTGACCTGTGTGATTGTCCATTGGACAATTGGTGTCATATGGGGGTGATGGACAACTCTAGTGAAGGTCAAATGTAAGGGCATATTGTCATGATCTGTCTCCCTGTTGTGTGTTCTCGTTGACTATGCCGACCAGAGACTCAAGCGCAGACACTTCTCTATATCGAAGCAAGGACACTCCTTACCATGAGCCTTGATTCCTGATACAAGGAATGGTCCACCTCAACATCCATGTTTAGGAAGTTTATCAACTCTCTTTCAACCGATCATCCTGGGTGCGACCTACCACGGATTGCCTTGGTCAAGCTCAACAGACTTCGCTCTCGGGTTTGCTAAGACCCAACTCAATCTTTGGAGTGTCTGCCACTGATCTAATAAATAATAATCTCTGAATGTGGGAAAGCAGGCTGTCGAACACATCATCGATGAATGCCCAATCTTCAAATCACCTCATGGAGTAAGTGGTCTTATTGAACTGGATGATGATACCACTTCCTGGCTGATATCCCAGCTGCTTGTGTTGCCCCACACAAATGAACAGTTAGGGTTTTACTTTACAGCTGTGTTCCTTTTATTTTTGAAGTAATCCTCTAGTTTTTCATGTCCTTTGTAGCTGTTGTCTGTATTGTCTGACCCTTCCAGCGTATAATGTTGTTCACCTGTGCCCTGTTATATAGTCCTATAGCCATCATGTGTTAATTGTGTGCATCAATAAGGCTTATTTGTCACTACCCAGGTAGAAACGCAATTTTGTGAGGTCCTCAAAGTTGCATTTCAGTCCTTGTGCCTGTATGAGTAGCGACACATTACGTATTATGTTCATCGTGTTCATCTGTGTCCTGTCAGTCCATGTGTCTATTTATACTTGCCTGTTTTCTGTAATTCTGTTCTTTGCTACTATGATTCTGTTACTGTGTTCTGTCTTGGCTTCTGGCGTATTCCTTGTATAATCTCCAGATATCTCTTGATCTCTTTGTATTTTCCTTAAAATCAGGCTATTCCTAGTGCTTTCTCTAGTGTTTATAATTGGTGTGCTCCCAGGTCAGTTGTTAGCAGGTTATTTGCAAATAAACGTCTTGCATTCCATCTGCCCTGACTGTGCTTCTCTGTCCTGCGCTTGGGTCCTAACTCCTGACTCACACTGTGACACATAAAGAAAGGACATACATAATAACATGATTTAGACGCATATTATTTATTTTTCTTCCATGCATGCTATTAACTTCAAGCATGGCCTATCACATTGCAATAACATGTATAACTCTAACTCCAGACAAGAGCACATCTCACTGTGCCCCATGAAGTGTTGAGAGATGATAGTTTGCCTCTAACTTCTTGTCTCATTGCAGACACTGCATGATTACCATCCATGCAGTTAACTTGGAGCTCCATCTAATTAGTGCCAGAGCTAATTAGCGAAGTCGTTAAGAGCTTTATAATCAACTTTTCTCGTTCGCACATTCAACTCCCCGGGGCTGCCGTGGTCTATCTGCCTGTCTCCCCTCCCCTCTCTCCCTGCACACACACTGCATGGCACATATACGGTAAGGGGGAACATGCATTATACATGCACCGCTATTGAGCTGTGCATGCATGAAGTGATGACAGGGATGAGCGCCGTGACCCTGCTCTGTCACTTGTGAGCATACGTGCATTAGTTACTAGCTTGAAAGGCGACTGTCCTCGGTACTGAACAGTGTGGTGGGCATGTGGGGATTGCTAGGGGAAGGTGGTGCTGAAAGGACAGCTCCCCAGCAGTGGTTCTCATTACTCCGGTCCCAAGAAACCACACACACAGTTACTACTCTAATAGACTTTTATTTCACCTAATCAATGTACAAGGTCTAAATTAATGCAATTGATTAGGATCTGACTCAGTCGTGGGAATTAACATACTCTTGTAAATATGTATTAATTGTAGAAATTGACTGAAAGTATTGTACAGTATGTCCATTTTTTTGGTGATTGATTCTGGTGTGTTTACTTGAACTGGCAGTTTACACAGAGCGTTTATAGAAAGAGCAAGCTACATAACCTGAAGGCCAATGCAATGCATTCAGAAACCATGGCATACTGTTATTCAGAATAAGAATCATTTCTCCATGCAGCTGTCCATTACAGTACGAAGGGGCCAAATCAGATGAACATTATTAAGCATTTAAACATCTCCTTACGTATGTGTAACATTTAAACATGTCTTTAGTCAAACAATTATCTATCTATACATTCAAGAATCGCTGTATGTATGTACAGTATGTCAAGAAGAAGAAAAATAAGGTTTTATTTGTCACTACTCATACAGGTGCAAGAAGCTAAATGGAATGTTGTGAGGTCTATGGGGACCTACCACCAAGGTCAGAGAGAGAGAAGGATGAGGCTGGCAGGGCACTGCCTCAGGCACCCGTAACTAGTGGCAAGCACCTGACACTATGGGAGCCAACCCAGGGCACAGCCAGGAAAAGAAAGAGACGCACCACCTACATAGAATGCACTGCAGCGCGACAGTGGAGGAAGGTGATGGAGGGCAATGAATCAGGAGTCCCGAGTTGGTGTTGACTAGACTGCGCTCTCGTATCACATGTGAGGTCCACAATGTACTACTACTGTACAACAACAACAATGACAAATAAAAATATATAGCTGCAAGCAGCAATAAGCGGGTTCGAGGGATAAGGCAGAGGCAGGAAGAGGCAGGCAGAGAGAGAGAGAGTGAGAGTGAGAGTGAGAGAGAGAGAGAGAGAGAGAGAGAGAGAGAGAGAGAGAGAAAGATTGGCAGTTAGAGAGAGAGAGAGAGATTGGGCGCTTAAAGTTAAATATTTGAAAAACTACACATTATTTCAAAGAAAAAGCCACCAGTCCACTAATGAGTTGTGACAGGTGTGATTGGTGATGAGTGAGAGCAGGTGAGAGGGGTGGATCCAATCCATGGGAATAGGGGGAAGGTTGCTGACTAGATGACTCTTTTCTACACCCACCCTCACTAACATTAACCTCAGTAAAACAACAACCTAACCTCAAGAAACACTATTTGTAAAACTAAGAATTCCAACTTATATGCCCATATGGAGATCTCTGTATCTGTCAGTCCTTGTCCCTTGTAGGCCCATATATGGAGATCCCTGATGCCATCAGTATATGTGCTGATATCTCAAAAAACATTAATCTGATCAACTTCACATGTGGCGGGTGTATTGTTGAGGAACCAAGGGAGTGCACCGCCAATTGTGAAGTCGATCGGATGGATGAGCGATTGCAGAGAATGCTGGGCACATATTCCGAATGACCACACACTATGAATAGGCATGCCCAGCAAACGGGCCAATTATTGCGTGTGCCCATTTGGAACAGCCCACAGTTTGAACGCCCACGCCCAAACAGGCACTGCATTAATTATTAATAGCCCATTTGATTAGATTTTTTCAGTTCCTAAACTTTTAGGCCTAATCTTACTACTACAGTATTAGTATCCATCAAATAACAAATACTGGCCAACACTCCAACGTCTTAAAAGGACCTGTTTAAACACTTTCTGGTTTGGGCCTCATCAACACTATTTGACAGCTGCACAGAGCTGCCATGAGTCATGACCCAATTTCTCATCATAACCAACTGACGATGGAACCAACCAACCACATAAGAAAATAGGTCGAAAAAACAACATATTTTAACGAATTCAGTCAAAGATTACCTTTTAGTTTACTGAAAAAAGGATCTAAATGAGAACACCTTGGAAGTTGGTTATTGGGGACATCAAGCTGTCACACACTGTCAGAGATTGATAGCTGCACAAGCGGCTTTTAAGCCATCCAAGAATAAAACATACTAAACAGCCCCAACACTGCTTGTATGAATGTGCATGTTTTTTATCATCCATGATCTCAACACTGCGGCATGTGGGGTGAGTCTGTGTTTGGGTGTGATTCAGCAAATTACTATGTGGTGGGTGGGTGGAGGTGACAAGTTGCTCACCTCCCCAGAGATGCTGACAAATCTGGCATGGTGCGTTTTGGCTGCATGAGAGCTAATGTGTTGGCATGTATTCACTCTCCACTAATCCTCGCGAAACACAAACACCTACTCACTTTCCAAGCGGAGCGGCACAGGTTTTAAACAAGCTGCGCATGCACCTGTTGCTCATTCTGATTAAGGAACACGCTAGTTATATATTAGCGTATACTGTGTACGTATCTGTTACTGTGTAGTTGTGTCTGTGATATTGAGTGAAATATGTTTTGAGTGTGTAACATTGTTACACTTTGTAACAGTGGACGGTATTAGCTCGCTATGTAGCAAGGTGCTCACTACTCCAGAGAGATTGGTGAAATTTTCATTGGGTACATGCTAGAAAACGATGCACTCTTTTGTACTGCGAAAATAGCAGTGATTAAAATGTGCTCAAGAAATGGCACATGACTTTTCGGGGTGAGACAGTGTTGGTTTTACACATTGCCATAGGTTAACTACATGATACTATACAGCTGGACGTTAGCATAATTTGGTCTTATATGGACATACTTTGCACTAATCTGGAACTGCTTTGGAACTATAGTTTCGCTCTTTTCTTCACTGTGTTAACTGCAAGCTTTATGTTCTGTGTAACTCTGCACCTGCCCTCATTGTAGGCAAGAATCGGCTGGTATTGTCCCAGAAGCACAATAATTGTCATGTGGTTTTTAACAGTAGCTCTGTGATGACAATATCTTCTCATCTAATCTCATTTTATGCAACCGTGGCTGTACCGACTTTCAGATTTCAGACAGCGATGGTTGACTGGCAACTTGCCAGTGAGATATATAGTCCTCCACTCATTATGTCAACCTGAAGAGGCTAACTTCAGCTGACCTCAGCAAGGTAAGAATTGTGTCAGTGAATTCAGTATTACATCAGCCAATTAGATGAGTGTTGTATCAGCAAATGAAAAAAATTAGCACAAAGCAAAGGTGAGGATGGCTGAACTTGCTCTGTCTCTCTGTCTCCCTCCTTGGTCCTCCTCTCTGTCCTTCTCTCACTCTCTTCACCTATCTCGTTCTCGCTGCAGAACTAGCTAATGTGCCACTTGAGAAAGAAAAACTCATACATGATTGATAATTCATAAGGATAGCATTATGGATAATTTGGACAATTGTGTATTATTATAGGTAATCAATCTCTCTCGCTCTATCTCTCTCTCTCTCTCTCTCTCTCTCTCTCTGTATGACTCTCCTCATGCAGTACCTCCTAGCTCTTTCATCAATGCAGAAAGTGTTGCCTGGATACAGAGCCCCAAAGTGTCCACTGTGTGTGTGTGTGTGGGTGTGGGTGTGGGTGTGGGTGTGTGTGTGTGTGTGTGTGTGTGTGTGTGTGTGTGTAATCTACTGTAATTACAGCATATTCACAACATTGTGGACGGGGCCTATTTCGTACAAAAACGTATCATCAACGCAACGTCCAACCATCCCCAAATTGTAATCGCATATTGAGGGGCCTCTAGAGCAGTGGTTCCCAAACTGGGGGTTGGGACCCCTAGGGGGGGTCCCAAAATAATTTTGGGGGGTCCCCAGGTGATTAGCTTAATGTACAACATTATTGTCTCACTCAACAGCAACAAACCAACCAACATGCAAGTGTATACAGGGTATCAGCACATTTCTAAAGTGACATGTTATGACCTGGCTCATAGGCCATAACAAAAAGGAGGAAGACACACGGCTTAGTTTAAAAGTGTATCAAATGATGTATTTATTTACAACTTAACTCACACATAATTAAGAATGGCATGGAGTGTGTTCAGTGGAATCAGTAGTGTCAGCATATTAGTGTCAGTTATATTTCTAGTTTCATATTTATTCTTTTCACCATGTTTCACCACACCATTGTAAACTACAAAAGGTTGTTAGAGCGGTTTATGCAACTAAATATGAGGTAGTCTTATAAGCCCTACGGGGTTCCAATCCTTCACCAGCACTTGATATGTGATGTATGTGTGTATTAGGCTAAATTAGGCTATGTGCCCTGTTGTTTTATTTTATATTGCAAATAATTAAATAAAATAAAGAATGTTGGGTTGTTATTGTGGTGAAGTCAAAACAAGAATAAAAGTAATTTTGGACTTGATTGATATTATTTTAGTTTTTGCCATTTTGCTCTGCTTTTCATGTTGCTCTGCCAGTCATATTTGTTGCCTTGCATATATTCAGCTGACAAGCATATATATTTTTAGTCGTTCATATTTATTTTGTTTCGCCACTCATTCTTTTCTTTCTTGTTCTGCCATAAATCACTGACTCTTATTTTTTCTTATTGTTACTTGTTTCTAAACGCTAATCGTGATGTGTTGCTTTGTACTGTATGTGTATTTCCCTCTGCGATCAGAGTTCATCCACTGAGTGAAGGTTTTAAGTCATTTATTAGCCAGGACTGAGTGTGAGACCGCCTACGGGATCAGAATTTGTTCACCGAATGAAATAGTTGATAGTTTGCAAGGCTACTATCATAGCAACTCAGTGAGAAACCGCCTCCTTCATTCGGTGAACGAGATCATCAGTCATTCACTTGAAGGGCTACGGTCAGTAGTTGTAGTCATTCAACTCCACAGCAGTTTGGTCATTGGTCATTCTGTACTGTTCTCTACTTGCTCCAACAAATCCTTAGCAGGGGGATTCATTCAGATGTACATCTGGAACAATGGAGGGTGGACGTTTGGAAAAAAAGCAAATAAGTTAAGAAAGTATGTCCAATTCAAAGAGGTGTATACCACTGAACCTTATGTTGTATTTAATTTAAAGAGAGGATAGAGGTCCCTAAGATCTGGTGCTCTGGCAGTTGGTGGGTAGAACAGCGATTGTGTTGTTGTGCCCTGGGATGAGTTTCATTTTGTGTTCCAAATCCTGTATTTGTTGCACCGTGGAGTACAACGATGTAAGAAATGCTTTATTTGAACAAATTCAGGATAATAATTCTGATTTGTTGTGGATGTCTGAATGTTTTATGTTAAGTTGGCTGTATGCACGTTTTTTTATTAGGAAAATTCCTAGATATGGCATGGCAGTTAGTGTTGGAGAACGATGTACCCGTAACTCACAGTTTGGACAATTAATATGCTACTGTATTTTATGTGTGGACGTCTTGGTGTATGTACAGTATGTGAATTATGCGAGTGTCTCGTAAGCCTGTGTGGGCTGGGCATCTTGTGGTGCAGGCCACTATAGTTGAATTGTATAGTAAAATATCAAGGAAAATTACAAGTGAAACGGTCCTCAACAATTTTGAGGCGAACATTTTTAATCATGTGCACAAGCAGAGAGCTAGAGTGAGAGAGAGAAAATAATGTATCCTGAATAATGCACGTTATTTGACACATTCGCCAGTTTTTGCCAACTTATTTACAAGCTGTTTTATTGTTCATTTAACCACATGAACCCTAGCATCCCTATTCTGGGCATGTCATAATAAGCTTTCGGCAAACATCCCGCAATTTTTTTTTCTGTCGATGTACATCAATGTATAGGGTTTAAGTGGTTAAACAATGAATTTTATGTTCAAATAATTGCCGTATTCGTCATTCAAAAAAAAATCTGAAATGGCTTGGTGAGTGCCAGTACAGAATAACCATGGTGCTGAATCCTATCTGCTGTGGCCATCACTCCGTGGCCTGATGCAACCAGATATAAACGTCACCCTTGGCTGAACCTGCCAGAGAAGGTCATTTGTTTGCATATTGGGACCTGCCAGTAAAGCCCATGTCATTGTGGCCAGTTTATTATTGAAGCTGCAATAGCAAAATGCACACCCACAAGGGAAGACACAGACACACACACACACACACACACACACACACACACACACACACACACACACACACACACACACACACACACACACGGTATTGTATGTAAGCCGATGCACATATACACACATACTGTAAGCACACTGTCACATAACTCATACGAACTCCACTTAACTGCGTTTCTTTCCCCTTCTTTCCAACACCAAACAGCGGCTGTCTGCAGGCCCTGGCCAAGAACACACTTTACCCTGAGCCCAGGTGATAATGATGATGCTCCATCAATGCCAGAGGGCTCGGGCTGAGGCAATATACAGGAGCACGCACGCACGCACGCACGCACGCACGCACGCACACACATATACAGAAGCGTGCACGTCCCCATTCACAGCATGCATTTGCACCTGCACACATTACATAGGCCACCATGATAAAAAAGAATATGCTCAGACTGTCTGAATATATGCATGCATAATGAGGATAATTATCCATTGTATATTAGTCTCTCACTTACTCTCTCTCTCTCTCTCTTACAACTCTCTCTCTCACCACCAGCCACTCTGCCTTTATCGTTTATCTGTAAACTTGAAACTAAAGGTAAAGTACTCACTATAATCACTACAAGCAAATATGAGAGGCTTTTAAAAGTTATGTGAGGAATAGGAGAATGAGTGAGAGGCGGGTAATGAAGTAATTCATTACTCGAGAGATGAAGGCTGGTGAGACATGCCGAGAATCAAAGTCATTCCTGGATCAGAAGGAACAGGACGGTCAATGATTCAATTCATTACAGTTTAGATGAATCCAATTCACTTTAATTCGTTTGATCAAATAATAATTACTCAGAGTCATGGCGCGGTGCTGACGATTGGTCAGGACCCCCTTCGCGTCACTGTGTCAAGCACTGAGTACCCCTTTAGTATCAGTACCCCTTTAGTATCCGTTTAGGGTAGTTCACTTTACGTGATGCACAAGTGATATTTTTGGTAAAAAAATAGTTTTGGTTAAAAAGGTTAAAGTGCTATATTCTGATAGTAATCATTGCTACAGGGCGTTTGTTCGGTCACAGGGGTCTCTCCAGCTCTTTAGTAAACAGAATATAGTACATTTTCAGGTAAGTGACAAAATTTAAGCCAATCAGGGAGAGAGCACTAAAAATGCATTTTCTGTTTAATAAAGAGCTGGAGAGACATGAGAGACTCCTTTTACTGAACAAACACTATAGCAATGAGTACTATCAGAATATAGAGCT
Organism: Gymnoscopelus microlampas; assembly: GCF_963454915.1. Classification (NCBI taxonomy): domain Eukaryota; kingdom Metazoa; phylum Chordata; class Actinopteri; order Myctophiformes; family Myctophidae; genus Gymnoscopelus; species Gymnoscopelus microlampas. The sequence goes on from NC_139943.1 coordinate 44,929,943, forward strand.
ATTTAACACTTATTTTAACCAAAGTAAATCGCTTACCCTACCTTTAAATACATCAAAATCATGTTCAAAACAACTTAAAACAGGACATCAGTCGAGCAAGTGCCCGAGCGCGTGTCCATTTCTGCCGACTCAGCGCCGTTCTAGTTGCATGCCAATAGAATGCGTTGTGATCTGTTCTCATCAATATGGTACCGCATGGAACGGAAAACAGTCGTTGGCCAAGCATTAACATGATGACTTGGGAAGGTCCTTACACACCGGGAGTGTTTTTGTTTTTGTGTGTCTGTGTGCGATTAATTCGCCCAATTAGTTTTTTTTCAAAGTGTCATGAGTACATTCACTATATTATTCCAGTGATAAAGGAACATAATACATTTTCAAAATGAAGTTGACTTTTCATGCCGAATAAAAGCATCAACCTGTATGAATGAGGCATTAACTGTATAAATAGTTTGATATGAAATATTCACAGAAAAATCCTCGTCTCCGCCAAGCCGGATAGCTGAAGTCCGGACTGCCGAAGGCTGGAGACTTATGTTTTCATGTGCATACAGCACACAGCACTGCCCTCTGGTGTCTGTAGCATAATGAATATTAGCTCTGTGTGTGGGAAATTGATGGGTGGATGTCATAATATCGTGATCGAAAATGGTTTAAAACATGTTAAAGCTGCGTTTAAATGAATGGTACAGTTGTTACAGATCTCAGGTCATCGGGCAGTTTGTTCCAGAGAGAAGGATGGACCATAGTGACAGTCAGTGTCTGTTGATCTGATGGGTCTGATTGGTTTATAGCCAGTGAGCAGATCAGATGACGTAAGCTAAAGCATTAAGAGCCTCATAAACAATAAGTATTACTTTGAAACCAATTCCGTATTGAATTAGGAGCATTGTAGTGATCTACTATAAGTAGATCTTATCTACTATCACGATGTAGGAGTAATGTATTCAGGTTTTCATACAGACATTTTGGGGGTAATAATGGGTAGCACAAGTTGTGTCAAAGGCAATGTATGTGTTGTGCATGGCTAATGGCATTTGTGTTTGTTATGTTATGTTATGTTATGTTATCTCCACGTTGGTATTGGAGAAGAATTATACATCATACTATATTGTTATTATGGTTGTTTATATCTAACCTTTATATTTTACCATCACTTATAGTACTTATATATAATACATTATGATATATTGGTAGCCTGTGTAGCAGCCAAGAAGGTCTCTGCTAGACTTGATACTGTACAGTAGCTATTGTTTTGGTTCCAGCCTGTCTTGTTATGGTTCAGCTTGTCCTTGAAGCAGCTGGTAGAACTATTGTCTGATCCCTGTACTCGTTGGCAGAACTAGGGTGTTATTGTACTTCTCCCCATGATATCGTGCATATTAAAGCATAACCATCACCGCCTAGAACATTGTCTCGACTCCTATTGCCTCATCAATTACTGACTGATCCGGAATTCCACGACAGTATCATTGTGATTGTTGGGTTGGCATGTGTGTGTGCATCTGTGTGTACAGCTTGACATTTTGACTGACACCCCCCACTAAATTAATCTCACTCTCAGAGAGAGCCAGCTCTTGGCTTTCTACCATCACACCAATTCATCAGAGAGCAGGGAGAGAAAGAGTGAGCGCAAAGAGATAGAGAGAGAAAAAAAGATTATCAGTCAGATCGATGAGGGCAGGGGGATTTCATGCTTTTGCACAAACCTTTGAGGAGAAATTAGAGGAAAATTGTCAATCCGTCTGTCCGCCTGTCTCTCTCTCTCTCTCTCTCTCTCTCTCTCTCTCTCTGGCTGTCCCTCTCTGCCTCAATCTCTCTTTCTATACCCCCCCCCCCCCCCCTCTCTCTCTCTCTCTCTCTCCTTCTCTCTCTCTCTCTCTCTCTGTCTATCTGACTCTCTCTCTAAATCCAGCAGCCAGCCCATGCAGCCCTTAGATTGCCTGCCTCCAAAGAGGAGCTTTAAATCAAAACATGGGAGATATAATGCAAATTAATAAGTGGTGCATTGCAGCCAGTTCCATAAATCTATCAGAGGAATAGGCTTCATCCAATGCACTGCTCAAAATAATGCGCCGCACACTTTGTCTTCCATGATACATGTGTAACTGCAGCAAGCTCTCACATACCAGCAGGAAAAAAAGTGGATTTTGATGCTGAGTCATAGAGCTCTTTTCAGAGAATGGAGAGATGGCAGGAGTCAACGCGCAGTTTGGGTTCTTAGCAGGAACAGTGGTGAGGCATGGTGGCATTTCCTGTTTGTTCCTCATTTGTTAAATGGGACGAATTACAGCCGCCAAGGCTCATACAGGCATACGAGCCAACACGCGTACGCCTGCACATGCATACACGCACGCACAAACACACTCACACACTCACACAAAGCACTGTAGAGAGGCAGACCCTTACACTCGGCTGCTTGTGTTGTTTGTGAAGGACGAACAGGGACAAATCTAAACCAGTGTAAAGAGTCTCAATGCAGCGTGAAGCAACTCTATGGAGGAGATTGGCAAGGGCAAACACCCAGCTGGAGAAAGACTTTTAACAACTTGACATCAGATGATTTCACAGCACTAAAAACAAAAATAACAACCAAAAAAAACACTCAATATAGCACAGGGACACCTTAGCACACCACATCTCAGGACTTTATTCCCCCCAGGATTCCACAGAGAGAAATCTTACGTACTGTGACTTGAAAGTTAATATTCTATTTTTATTCAACTAGACCGGCTCCGGCGCGTCATTACAAAGTCTATACCAGTTGTTTTATAACCACGCCCCCTTCTGTGGCCAACACGGAAGTGCTTCTGCCTACAACAACTGCGGGCTATTTCTTTAGCCCGTATGGTTTTGGACCACGACGGAGGCGCGCCGACTCAGCGCCGTTCGAGTTATGTACCAATAGGGACAGAATAGTAAATCATGTTTTGGTGAGAGCGTTTGCCCCAACTGCCACTCAAAGTAGCTGCTGGCCAATCACAGCGCGTCCTTGCACACGCGTATTGGCCAATCATGCACAAGTGGTATAGACTATGTAATGACGAGGCTCTGGCCTACTCGGGAATGATGCAAGTCAGGAATGATACAAGTTGGACATTCTTGTCTGTCTGTATCCCATGTGTCCCCTTTATTCCCATATATGGAGATTTCTGTGTCTGTCTGTCTGTGTCCCTTTTACGCCCACATATGGAGTTCCGTGTCAGGCATGCCCAAACATGGAGTCCAGGCCAGTCTTGTGATGTCTTATTGATGACATCAGGGTACTCCATATGTATGGCCGTATACAGTATGGAGTTATGTGTAAGGCATGCCCATATATGGAGTCCAGGCCAGTCTATGACGCCAGTACTATTACGTCATATTGATAACATCAGGATCGTCCATAAATCTGACCTCCTTCCAACCCTTGGGTCTTTGACAATACACACTTCGAGTTTGAAGTCAATCAGGCCCATATATGGTCCTCTGAGTTTATTAGCGAGAGCAGGCACAGGATAGATAGATAGATAGATAGATATATACTTTATTGATCCCGAAGGAAATTTGTTTTGCTCATCGGCACCAGTGCAATACATGAGCCTCAACTCAGGTGAATCAACTCAGGAATCATGGTACCGGGAAGAAGGGCGTGGCATAGGGGACATGGGAGTGTCATAGGGGCAATGGGAGTGGCATAGGGGAAGTGGGAGTGGCATAGGGGAAATGGGAGTGGCAGAGGCAGTGACCGTGACATCTGTACCAACTCTCATTTTCCACTCCACAGTCAAATTCACAGCTGAGTGACCGTCGTGTTCTCAAACATCAAATCTATGTCGGGTAATAAAAGCACAAACAAAATGTCCCAACACACACAAACAAACACACACACACGCACGCGCACACACGCACACACACACACACACACACACACACACACACACACACACACACACACACACACACACACACACACACACACACACACACACACACACACACACACACACACACACACACACACACACACACCCACCCACAGTCCCTCGCATGTCTCACCCACAGCCCTTCTGGACTTGTCTCCATGGTAACATCAGCAGGGATGGTGTCCTTGAAACAGACGGAACAGAGGGATGTAGGGGATTGAGAGAGAGAGAGAGAGAGAGAGAGAGAGAGAGAGAGAGAGAGAGAGAGAGAGCAGAGTGGCACATACAGTACACCTGTTGAATGTCAAGGGATACTTTTCATATCCCTTGAGACATTTTTTTAATTTGGAACACTTGGATGATTCTCCCACTTTCTCTTGCCTGTTCTCTTTTCACGTGCCGTGTGTTAGACGTGTAACTTTGACACGTTTAACTGATCTATTTGCTGTCTTCAACAGTCACAAGTGCAAAAAAGTATTAACTGCTCCTTCACACAGCTCTTTATTTGACATTGTATTGTCAAGTACTCTCAGTATAACCACAATGCAGATCGGTTGGATCAGTGTAGCGCGATCCCCTCGGTAGTCATGTTAGTGAGGGGAGGGCTTTGGGGTTCTTTTAATCTATTTAACTTAACTCAACTCAGTTTTTCTGAGGCCTGGTCGTTGCTTGTGTACGTTGCGGCCTCCTCGGCGAGCAAAATAAAAGAGTGATACCTTAATGTTCCTGGATACTCCAACACAGTGACTCACAGGTGCAGGTACAGTAGCAGAATAGCACGTATCTCAGTCTAGTCACTATCTTCTCATTGCATGTTGCCAGAGAACTTTGAGTGAATCACTTTTTGCTCAAGCTCTATGGATTGTTACACCAGGTATATTGTTAGTGGGTATGTTGCAGGTGTTTCCAATAATGGCAAATCAACTGGCCAAATACCAAATACCTTTAAGAGCAGTGTGCTATGCTCAGCACACTGCCAAACTGGCAATTTCCACTGTGTCGAAAAGCCTCAGATCCATAATTTCTCCCAAGAGATTGAAATTATTAACGTCTGCCAAGAATCATTGTACAAAGACTAAGTCATATATCTATACTGTGGAGATTTGTGTGGGCATTACAATCTAAACTACTACATTTTCAGCTATAATAACCCCAAATGGGGACGTCAGATTGTGGTGGTAGGTTTTGTCCTCCCAACACATTTGAAAAATGTCTCCGACCCATTTGAAACATCTACATATATTCTTTTCAAATCCATAAAGGTGGTAAGGCAGCCAGTGTTGCCAGATTCTGTGAGAGAAACAAGCAACCAGGTCTAGGAAAACCAGCCCAAAAGAAGCGACTATGGGCCACATGAGTACTTTAACATGTCCATCGGCTATTTGAAAATAGCAGATCTACAAGCTCACAACGCGTCGCGATGCGACGCGTTGCGAGCTTGTAGATCGGCTATTTTCAAATAAAATCTTGCGGGGAAAATTATAATAAGCAGATATGGCAACCCTGAAGGCAGCAATCATCCCATCATGTCTATTGCAGCAGTTACAGAGCTCAGTGCATGAAAAAGAAGGCGAGATGTCATATAGGACAGGGAACGTGACCTTTTCTCTCCTCATCATCACCTCTTCCAGCTGGGTGACTGATGCCAGTCACACCGCGGTCTGTCAGTCGCCTCGCTAACAAGCTCTGCAGTCCAGGAGCTGGCTCTGTGTGTCAGTGTGTGTGTGTGTGTGTGTGTGTGTGTGTGTGTGTGTGTGTGTGTGTGTGTGTGTGTGTTTGTGGAGGACACATGGGTAACATGTGAGAGACTGTGAGCAATAAAAAGACACCACTGGATATCTCTCTCTCTCTCTCTCTCTCGCAGCCACGCATGCAGCCACAAACACACGCACGCACGCATGCACACAGCCACACACACACGCGCGCATGCACACAGTTCATTATTACAACCTTAAGCCAGCCTTGCAGGTGTTGTGTGTGGTTGGAGGGCAGAGAGCAGACAATCAGAATGCTCAGTAGGAAAGAGGGCCAGAATCAGAGAGTGAGATCTACAGAGTGAGGTTTCAGTTTTACATATTTCTCCAAGACGAGATGATTCTCTGGTAAGTGTGTGTGGAGGCTATGTTGTCATTGTGCATGCCATATACATGTCTGTGTGTGGATGAGTTTATATAGTTGTGTGTGGATGAGTTCATATATTTGTGTGTGTGTGTGTGTGTGTGTGTGTGTGTGTGTGTGTGTGTCTAGAAGAAATAACCGTTAAGGGAAACATTCAACTCCTATTCGGTGACTATGGGTTCATGGCAGGTTCACCAGGGACAAGTCATTGACAGTGAAGGGTGTTTCATGGTGGTAATTATGTAAATAGAACAAATATGTAAATACACAAAGCCAGCCTGGAGCCATCCTCTGAAAGTACAGCACACAGTAAAATCCTTAGTCTTCATTTAACTCAGAGTGTAAAAAATGAACCTGGCCACTTACCGGTATTATACTGAGGATTCTGTGTAGATAACACTAGAGCGGTGGTACTATATGAACAGATGGGAGCGACAGAATCACGTGTTCTGTGTACGCAGTTTTATCTCTCCCCTCATCTCCACTTTCCTTTCATACGCCCTCGTCATAACTAGGCTATGATGGGAACAAAGATGAGTGAGAGCAAGGGAAGGGTGGACAGATGATGACCAATAGAGGGGTGGTTGCTGAGAAACAACTTGAATGTATGTACAAAAATAGAGACAGAGGGGGAGAGTGAGATTGAGGTACAAGAACAGAGAAGACAAGTGGAGACAGACTGGCATGACCTGGTGAGTCACCCGCAAGTATCCACAAATATCCATGCAAGCTCTGGGTCTTCTCTGCAGCCAAATGCAGCGCCCCCATTCAGGTGCCGAAGTCCACGTGTCAAAAAGGTTGACGTCGCCATCAACAGCTTCCTCCTCGTCACAGCCGGTTGCCTGAAGCCCACCCCTGTGTTCAACCTGCCAGTCCTCACGGGATGACCGGGCTAACCCTGACCTGGGCCAGCCATCGACGGGAGGCTGCTACCCTCGCCCTGGCAAGGAAAGCCCAGAAACATGACTGGCACATCCTGCATGACACCACAACGATAGCCTGGTAAACCCTCCCTCCAGAAATCTCATTTCCATTTGATTTCTGGAGTGAGTCTGGCCTGATCCGCCTTTCCACTAAATTCTATCCAAACGATATCTTAATAGTAAATTCCGTGCCTCAAAAAAGAAGTTTGAGACCGTTTTAAAAACTAAAGTAAACAGTGAAGGCACTCGGACAACAACAATGGCTGCCGTTCGTCTTTTGTCGGAGGCACTCAGGCTGCACTCGGCTTCATTCGGGCTCACTCGAACTCACCACCTGATTGGCCAACTGTCGCTGTCAATCACAGAACGATGAGCGACGACGCTGATAGGCTCGTCCCTTTGGCGTACAGAGCCAATATTGCAGAAAGGCGGATCAGGCCAGACTCACTCCAGAAATCAAATGGAAATGATATTTCTGGAGGGAGGGTTTACCAGGCTACCACAACGACAGCAGCGCTTCCAAGCAGACTCAAGTCCCGCCGCCATCCCTTCAATATGGCAGCACAAGAGATGCTCCGTTCTATCCCTAAGGACCTGTCTATCAATGCATGGCTGACGAGATCGTGGAAGCAGGAGTGGGAGACTGCCGGGCCCACACAAATCCATCACTACATCCGGGACCCAGGGGATGCCGTCACAGTTGAAGGCAATGGACCCTCCTGAACCACGTACCCACTGTGGGGTTGAATGCTTCAAATCAAGAAGTGGGGCATGGCAAACAGCGCAGAATGCCAGAGTGGCGAGGATGAGCAGACTGCTAAATGGTATAATTACCACCTGTTTCCTATACGGACTACCCACATAAGCCTGCCTCTTCGAAGTAGGACCAGAGACAAGGGCATGGCTACGTGATGTGGCTTGAGTGATGGTGCCACTATTGGACATATTGGATGTGGTCCACAGTATACAGTAGTTTAGAATCAAAGGTTCCTATTTTGGGGTTTAGTAATACAAAAACTAAATGGTCTGGTAATAATAATAATAAAAAATAATAAACATAATTATACTTTCATACAGAATATGCAGTGCCTTCCATCAACAAAATCACATGAACAGTACTTCACGTAAAAATGTATATGAAATGAACATGAAAACCGAGTGCATAAACATGCATGCTACAGCAATGGCACTTGAAGGGTTAAGGTTATTTTTTTGTTGGTACAAGCACTGTACTGCATCCAACACAGTTTATGGTTGATTGTGGACAGTACTGAACATTTTGTGTGGAAATTAGACAAGAAAACATGCTTAAATCATTTTTTAACATGGGCGTCAATGGAAACTTGTAACATCATCTATTTCAGCTTTTTTCAATATGTTCCACCACTGGGATTTCTTAGGACTTTTGATATGTTAATACTGACTTATTTATGAAACAAACAAAGTTGTAAGATATTCTGTTGCAATTTGTCCAAGGTTAACCCCTTATTATCCATAGAAGGCCTATACTATAAGTCCATCTTGTCCCTGTCCCAAATGGGACTTTGAACCACTTTCTTAATGGCTTGTCAGACCAGAATTAATGGACACACTGGCTCCAGATATAATGACTGTGGGTCAAGTGGAGCCCACAGTAAATTCACACAGCTCTCTTTTCATAGCTAACCATTCACAGCAAAGAAATGATCATCAAATGAATCCCAAAAGCACTATACCTGTGCTTCATTTGTTTCAAAGGGGACAGCGGGCAGGTAAAAGACACATAAGCAGGGAATGTGAGGACGCTTACAGACGCCATTGTACAACTGAGGAAGGGTAAAGAAGGCTGAGCGAACTCTTGGGGAGACATGGGCTGTCTGTGGTGTCGGTCTGACTGGGACTACAGGAATAGTCCTGTGGTGCCGAAAGAAAGTGAGATTGTGAAATTGTGTCATGTGTGCGGGTGACTTGGATACAAATCTAAAAACACAGATTAAACACAAAAAACACCCAGGACGATGTTTCTTGGGTCCAAGTAAGCCTTGCTAGGGGGCAGGAACCTAGCTCCTGTTTCCTTAGTGTGAGGCAGCTTGATGTACAAGTACACCTGGATATGACGCTAGTATGTCGCAGGGACTTACCCCAAATCCAACCTTTGATGCTGAGTGCCAAGCAGGGAGGCATTGGGTCCCAGTCCCAGTCTTTGGTATGACCCGGCTGGGGATCGAACCCCAACCTTCCAGCCTCAGACAGTCTCGGACACTCTATTCTTCTTGGGTTCAAGACTTCCTAAAAATAGGGTTTTGGTGCAGTGGCCCTTTAACACAGAATCCTGGCACAGAGCGGGCATATACGTAGACCGAAATGTTGCCTTTGAAATAAAGACAATTTTTCCAAGTTGAAGATAAAGTATATGCTTACAGTAAGACACATTTGGATACATACAAATATAAACAATTACATTTTTTGTCATATTGGCCGTTTTGAAAAAGACAGAAAAAGTCTTCTGTATTGCCTTATGGATTCCCCGTCTGTATTGAGGCCAGAGTTAGTAATGAGTTGAGCTGATTGTAGCTGTAATTACCGGCATTGAAGAATGAAGAGAATCCTGGCAGCCCCTCTGGCTACAATAGTGCAGAGGAAAGAAGGAAACAGCTCAAGGTTACAATGTGGCTCAGCTTTACAGGATCAAACCCCCGTTTAGAAACAGGTGCTGGGGGGAAATTACAAAGACAGGGGAGAGGAGTTCGCTGCCTGAGATTGCGTCATGAAAAGCCCCACAGCGAATTACACAGCTGGCTTACTTTCGTGAATGTGGCCTACTCCTTTCTGGTTAGCTCCTCAAAAGTAAATGCAAAATTCTGCCTGTGCTAATTTATCCTATGATGAAAAAAGAAAGTTGGGCAGCAAAAACTAGATAATAGAAGCACTTACCCACATTCACCCTGGCATCCCTCTTTTAGGCATGACATTTGGCTTAATTTTTATTTTTGAAAGTAAACATTAAAAAAAAACTAATGATACAAAATAAATAGCAGATGTACAAGCTTGCAACACCTCACAATGGGATATGTTGTGTAGCTTGTAGATCAGCATTTTTTTAAAAGTCTTTGAATAGGGCTTGAGTGGTTAAGATCTGATCCGACCAGAGAGGAAGCATCTAGCGTGCCCTGCTTGAAAAGCTCTGAGGACTTCCTCTGCAAGCCCTCGACAGGCGTCCCCCTTCTCATGCTGCCCAGAAAATTACACCGCCGGTAATTACAGTACGCTAATTAAGCCAGGAGTGGAAGAGAGAAAAAAGAAAGGCATGCTCCCATGACACTTCTTCAACAAGAAAAATGATATTCCATTTTTAGTCGCAGTTTGGAGAAAAATGTGGCAGGATAATGGATAGAAGGTAGCTTAGAGCGGCAGGGGGTCCTGGTGTTAGCATTCCACAGATAAATAATATACTTGATTTTATGTGAACCACAGAACCCAGACAGAAATATGATCTTTCAAGGCCACAGCGTGGAACTGTTAGCAACGCTATACTGTAGTTTGTTTGTAAAGTGATTGCTATTACTGTAAAACTATGTTGATATTCACAACAGACACTGTCATCATTCTTTATGGTGGAATTTTGAGTTATGTTTGACAGTTTGAGTGTCCTATATATAAATTGGCTCTGGATTGAATTGATTTCATAGTACTACGTATAATTAACAAGGCTCTTCATGATCTCCTGAATATCCCTGTCCTGCTCATTGCCTATAAACCAGTCAGACCCATCAGATCATCAGAAACCACCAGTCTCCTGACTGTACCTAGAATGAACATCTAATTCTGATGAATGGGCATTCAGTCAGTCACTATGGTCCTACTCTCTGGAATAAACTGCCTGATGACCAGAGATCTGCAAAACAACGGTATCATCTTTTAAGACCAACCTATTCTCTCAGGCCTATAATTCTCCGCCAGGCCGAAGGCGTGGCAGAGACCATGTTTTTCACCCTGTCCGTCTGTGTGTGTGTGTGTGTGTGTGTGTGTGTGTGTGTGTGTGTGTGTGTGTGTGTGTGTGTGTGTGTGTGTGTGTGTGTGTGTGTGTGTGTGTGTGTGTGTGTGTGCGTGCGTGCGTGCGTGCGTGCGTGCGTGCGTGCGTGCGTGCGTGCGTGCGTGCGTGCGTGCGTGCGTGCGTGCGTGCGTGCGTGCGTCTGTCTGTGACCAGCTAATCTCCGGCACCGCAGCAAAACTGTGCAAACACACTCCCTGGATGCCAGAGCAGAACCTCTGCGCCAAATCTTTCACATGGGCCTGTTATAGCGTCACCAGGAGGCCGATTTTTGCATGGTGATTATCATCACCATAATCTCTCAAGCGCACGCATTTAACCATTCAACCTATTTTCAATAATATTAATAATAATAATAATAATACCACTACTAGCACTACTACTAATAGGAAAAAAATACAATAAGAGGTTGAAATCTTGTTTGAAATGACCAAACAGGTTTCTGAACTGACCACAGCCCTCCTCTGAGACACAGACCAAATAGACAGAAATTGAGTGCGGACCAATACTATGAAGATAGGTTGAAAATGGGTGAAATGGTCCTTTAACTATAATAATCCTGATAGTGCTCTGACGCCACTGATTAATTCTGCTCCTCCCGGCAGCCAGCTGTAATCAACAGGAGCTGAGTGGCAGATGCGAAAACACAGAAGGCGTCCTGCGTGGTGACAACACGCCTCTGTCGGCCTACTCAGCTTTTGTTCTTCTCACACCGGTGTGGTTCCAGTGAAGAAAGAGAGGACACACACACACGCACACACACACACACACACACACACACACACACACACACACACACACACACACACACACACACACACACACACACACACACACAGGTACATTGCTTATCTTGCTCTTTTTGTTTCTCTCTCCCTCTGCTTGTTTTGAAGATGAAGCACGGGCCTGTGGAGTCATTGCGGTGCGGTCGGTCAATACCTCAGAACCCTGTTGGCAATTATTTAAAAACGAGTGAACAATCCTTTGCAATGTTCCTCCCAACACTGGACTGTGTTTATTACAGTATGTATTTATGTACTATTTAAATATTTATAGTTGCTGGTTTGCTTTTTGCTGAACCTGTTTGTAGGTTGTGTTTGAATGTACCATATGTACGTATGTACTGAATGTATATACGTACACACATACGTGTCTGAGTGTGTCCCGCGTGCGTGCGTGTGTGTGCGCGTGTGTGTGTGTGTGTGTGTGTATGTGCGTGTGTGTGGGCGTGTGTGAGACAATCTATCTGTGGGTGGATTGTGCAGCCATTCTATTATGCTCAATCCTCTCATTCCAGCTAACCTTGAGAAAGACATCCTATAGTGATGAATAGTGTACATCTCTCTCTGTCCAAGTACGTATTTACGGGCCCATCTTTACATCCTTTGTTTAAATAACACTGAGGATTTGGCTGTGTATTTAGGCCTACAGTATGTACAGTAGGCGTATGGGACGATAATCGTTATCTTTTATTGCGATAATAAAATGTATCACAGAGATTTTAATTAATCGAAAAATTGTCCTCCGTCATACACTGGGATCAATTTGCTTTTTGCCAAGCTGCATATATCCGGTCTGGACCTTTCAAGTCAAGTCAAGTCACCTTTATTTGTGTAGCACATTTAAAAACAACAGAAGTTGACCCAAAGTGCTTTACATTCACAATAGCATCATAACAACCTACTAAAATACAGCATAGTAAAAGAAACATAAAGCAATACCTCAAACAAAAACAGCATAAATAGGAGAACATGAAAGCAATACAAAAAATACATTCAATATATTCAATGACCATAGGTTAATTGCCCTCAGACTGAGCTGAAGGCAATGGAGAAGAGGTGGGTTTTTAGGGGGGATTTAGCGTTGGCTCTGACCGCTATTTTCTCTCTACACCAAATCTCTCAAAATTAGCCGATGCACGAGCTGGATGTAATCGTGACATGACATTTTCAGACTGTCCCATCCCCAGTTATGTGTGTGTCTGATTGAGAGAGGGAGACAAATAAAGAGAGAGGGACCGATGTGTGTGATGGAAAATGTTGTGATCCATCAGGTCGAGACCATTTGTCATTGTGAGAACGGAGGAGAGAGGGAGGAGGAGGAGGAGGAGGAGGAGGAGGAGGAGGAGGAGGAATCGCATCGCCTTGTCAGGGAAAATGTGCTTTTCAGTAACAATGGCGTTCTTGGTACACAATCTATCTCACTATGGCTCTGTGGGGAATGTGCTTGTCTCGCTCCCCAACTGGCAGGGGACGGAATCAATCATGACTTATTGTCGTGCTTGTCTATACAGTGGGTCTCGCATGTCCCCAGTCTACCTCCGCCGTCGGGGAGGACACACACACACACACACACACACGTACACGCACGCCACGCGAGTACTGATGATGCTTGGGATGTGGTGGTGGTGGTGGATGGGGGCATCGATCTGTGTGCTGGGACTCTTTGAATACCATTGTTTGTGTTTCAACACACTCATCAGTCAAACGGCGTTTCTTTGTTGCAGGAACCTCAGGAGCCTCATCGACGGGAGCATTCGCTCAGTGTGTCACTTCAAAATCTGTCCTTCCTGTCTCCTCCTCCGTCTCTCTCTCTGTCGTTCAACTCATCATCCCCACAGTTCTTTTATGATGCTTTTGCCTCATGTTATCTGTGTAACAATGCCCCCTCCCCCTCCCCCCCGACTGTGTTGTAACTACCGGAAGAGCAAGCATGTTGGAACATAAATCATTGTGTCTAGACCAGCGACTAAAGCCTAATGAGAGAGAGAGAGAGAGAGATAGAGAGAGAGAGCGAGAGAGAGAGAGAGAGAGAAAGAGAGAGAGAAATATAGACAGAGAAGTTGGGATAGAGAACGAGCGAGAGGCGGTGGTATACGTGGTGTAATGCTTAATTTATACTCTTATACGATGGTGTTGATGCATCGTGAGCTTGTAGATCTGCTCTTTTTGGGCAAATGACACCGTCTCGGCACTGTAAGTCAGCGTTGTAGCTTAATGACGCCACGCGCACGTCGCTTAACACCTACACTACAGGTCACACAATGGACAATTGATATGCATCTAGGCTCATTCCTATGTTAATTCATGCTGGTGTGACACCTGGCAGTCGCCAGCCTTTGTAAACTTTGTTGAGGTGTGAATTTAAGGGTTGTTTTAAATCTATGCATGTGCGTGCGCGTGCTCCTGCTCAAAAAAGGGTCTGCACGGCGTGTTACCGCGTCCCATGACCAATGGTCTCGGCACTGTAGTGACTAGCTGTATTTGGTCTTAAAATGTATAGTCTACTGCACGTGTGCACTGTGCACAGTCGCCCACATAACACCGTAGTAACATAACCACTTACCAGCTGCATTTCATTCTGGCTGAGTATGCATTTCATTACATAATAAGACATTATCCATGCATTATGTATCTATTATGAGCTGGTCATTTGTCTCCCGTGAAGAACAGGTAATGGAAACAGATTGCCTTCACTCAACCTTGACATGCCTTTCACCTTCTCACTGCCTGCTCCCACTCTCTCTCTGCCCTCGTGCACTCATTTTGAATATGCAGGGTCAGCGTGTGTTAGACTGAGAGAGAAAGAGGAAGGGGTGGATGAAAAGAGGGAGGGTGATGAAGAGAGAAAGACTCTGTGAGACTGACGTTTCAAATAAAATCGGCTTTTATTGTCCCGAATGGACATTCGTTCATGAACACAGTGCAGCTAGTACGTTCTAAGTACATTACATAAACCAATGACATTACATCTACAGTGGTGCACATGTTAACCCTAGAACACTAACGTTGACAATTGTCACACCATCACTAACGTAGGGTATATTTTACCTGAAAAAAAAACGAAAAACAGATATCATGGGGGACCCTATAAAAAATCTGCAAAATCTGTGAAAAAATTGGGTATTGTAAAATAAAGAAACCATTAAAAAAAATTGAGCTGGGAACTTTTCCTTTGGTCCACCCAGGACATATGAGCCTTGTCCAGTGAAGGCACAGTCTAATTGCATCAGCTGATTATTGTGGGACTGTGTGTGATTTTTTTTACCCTCTATCACTAACGTTGGGTGAAAATCACCCGAAGACCTGCCTGTAGAAAAACACAGGGATGGGGGCAGGGAAAACCTTCTATGACGTCAGTGAGCATCCTGAAGGTATATCCAAAGACCCGCCCACCTCAGACAACAGCTCTATGCACAGCAGCCATATTGGAAAGAAATTGGGCCTCTTCTTACTTCCTTCACAGGTGTTACCAATGATACTAATGAAGGCTCTGTTCCATTCTGGTCAGGATGCTGATATCGTGCATGTTGGCTCACTAGAAACACATTTTGGTTCCCAAATGGCCCCTTATGGTGGGTGTGTAACTCTGAGAGTGTGCATTTGTACACTCTCAGAGTTATGGGGGTCCTTGAAAATAAGACAACCACTATGCCACACTAAATGGAACAGGGCCTTAATTAGTATTATGGTAAAACCTGTGAAGGAAGTAAGGAAGGGGCCCAATTCATTCCCAATATGGCTGCTGTGCATAGAGCCTAATTCACCCAACGTTAGTATACACAAGGTCCATTAGACATATCACTCATCGTGACAGACAGGGACATTCACATAGACACCTATCTCATTGCATTCAATTGATGAGAGGATGAATGAGTATTCTGTCTGAGGAGTGTCTGCCGCCTGCCAGATGGAAGGATTTGACATTCAGAATGGAGAATGTGGAAGCTTGGGGACTGATATGATTTTCTGAGACTGTCTGATCAGGGGCGTTTTTCAAAAACATTTTTGCAGGGATGGTTGTTGTCTTAGTCCCTGTTGTCACTTTCCTGCCTGTGTGTGTGAACCAGACAGGATATTCTTGATCTCGAACGAACTGGAAGATTTATGAACCACATTTTAATGCCGCGTCTGAGTGAAGACACTCTCAATCACATGATAAAGATAGCAGCATCAGTCTCTGTTCAACTCCAAACAAGCAGAGTCTGAGTCGAAAATATGAATGCTGCTGTATCCTGGAGGACTCTCTCTCCACCTGAGTGGTCCAGTTCAAGATGCTATCGATGTGTATTTCTGAGCGAAGTTGTCAATGCAAGTTCAGGAATGAACGCTGTTTGACTGCCAAGCCCTGCTGCCCCATGTCCCTCCTGTTCCTGTGAGCTCACATCTACTGAGTTTACCTAGTACAGTCAGTGGCGTACTCACCATAGAGGCAAGGCAGGCGGCCGCCTGCCCAACTAAAATCTCGCCACCCCTAGAAAATAAAGTAAAAGACTGACAGACAGCGGCCGTCATTCACGCGGGCAGGCAGCCAATCACTACCGTATCCATTCAGCAGAGCGACCCGCGCCTATAGTGATGCAAATCATGTATGCCATTGTCTTCATGGGGTACTAGGAGTGCCAGGAGTGGGGGTCTGGGCCATCACCTGTACTCACCTGGCATAAAAAGTACACGCAGAAGTACAATGACAACCTCTCGCCTAGTCTGTGTGTCCTTGCGTTTGAGAGAGAGTTAACTGAAGGTCTGAACTACGATTCAGTTATAGATAATTTCAAGTGCAGCAAGCCCCGTCGTCTCATGTTTTGAGACATCACTACATGCTTGAAAACTGTTTGATTTGGCTGTTATTGTTACTGTTGTAATCGCAATGTTGAAATTAGTCAATAATTTGTGCAGGACATCATGTTCGCCTTTTCTGTAATGCTGCTTTTTTAGAATAAAAATACATACATTGATTATACTTATTATTGTTTTTATTAACGTTTTTCAGTTTTGTAGTCAGGTAGTGTTGTTGTGTTGTTAACTTGTTTCCCCCGAGATTTTCCCCCGAGATTCCCCCCCCCCCCCCTTCGGAGGAGGGGGGTCTCGCCTGCCCTAAATGTAATTTCTGGGAACGCCACTGAGTACAGTACAGTATATGCCTCAACCTAGCCGTTGTGATTGTTCGAAAAAGATGGTTTCCGGTGGAAATACTCTCTGCATTACTGTAGGTCGTGACCAGGCTTTTCTCTTTGCAGATGAGTACGGCTGGGAACGAGGCTACTACAGCAGTGGTTCTCAACCTTTTTCATGTCAAGGACCCCCAAATTGATATGTGTCATCTGAAAAGGTTTTGCCAGGGACCCCCAGAAGAGAAGATTTATGTTAAAAAAAATTGCCACACATTATTCAACATTTTCCAATATAATTTTCGATATTTTTCAAACATTTTCAAAAACAGCAGATGAGCTGTTGCCTTGCTCATCTGCAACAATAAATTATCATTTTTTCACCTGAAGACGGAGTGCCTTTTTTTCCTAGTCTGCTTTCACCACAAGCAGAACTTTGGGTTCCTTTGCCTCTATTCCTATACCTGTTCCACTGAGCAGCACCTGTTTTGAGCCACTGTGATTGAACCCATGCAGCGCTTCCTTTTCTTTTGACCAGAACATAATGTGCTTCCTCAACGCAGACCAAAGGACTAAACTGAACCACTATACCTCATGTTGAATCCACTTCAGCGGCACGGGATTTGACACCTATCTATCACAACCACTTCGCACAACAAGCAGCCAGCTGCTTCTAGCAGTTTAATCCATTCAGACCGGGAAAGCATCTTTCATAAGACTTTTTTTTTCTTATCATGAAAATTCGTGCAAATCTTTGAATATATATATATATTTTAAAGCAAACATTTTTGGATATATAATTGGCCGCAGACCATCCCAAGACCCATCTCAAAATATTTTGTTCCCGGGACCCCCAGAAGCAAAGATTTGAGTTAAAAATGTTTGCTTTAAAAATATATAATATCGTTGCTGTCCGGCAGAAACCAGCCAACTCTATTTTTCCACTTTTGCATTTTTTCCCCATAAATCAGTGCTATTGAACACCCTTTACGTCTGTGTGTTGATTACAAAAATATTGAACCAATGAAAAGTATTAAAAAGCGCTTCTGACTCTGACAAAACCAGCTAACTCCATTGAATCCTCAAACGTTCTGCTAACCAGCTAACTCCACCAAAGGAGGGTGGAGTTAGCTGGTTTTGCTGACTCCAGACTCCACCCTCTTTTGATCTCCAACCTCATAGCACTCGGTGCCGCGCTATGAGCTTGTAGGTCTGCTATTTTTTTAATAGCCCAAAGAAACCTAAAAATAACACAGATGCGTTCCCGGTCTTAATGGATTAACTGGGCCACCTATTCGAGGGTGTTAGACCACAAGGTCGATTGTCGCATTTATATGCTGCCAGGCCCTCCCTCTCATGTGACATCGGTGGAGCTCCCATACACCCAGACACAGTCTGCACAGTAGTCATACCCGAGGCCCCCCACCAAGCCATCACCTGCCAAGAAGAAGACATCAGTCTTTCCATGCACGCATTCAGCCTCCACCAGTCACTCCCACAGGCAAGGCTGGCCGGTACTCTATCAGGGAGCGTGCTCAGTTTATAATAGTTGTAACAATAATTGCATAGAGCCCTCACTTCTCCTGCACCTTCACATTCCATTCTCATGTCAATAAATCATTTCAACCTGACTAAATTATTATCATTATTTTACGTTTTTCTAAAATGTTCGAAAATAGGGAGAATAACTGATCCACTGTACAAGCTTACAACGCATCACATAACGATGCATTGTGAGCTTGTAGATCGGGTATTTTGCTATTATGATAGGGGTTACGTGATTAATCATACGTGATTAATCATCAGTAGAGGCGTGGTCTTTTACAAGTGAACTACTATACTGTATGTGCTGACCTGACGGAGTGTCAGGGATGTTCTTCAAGCCGCTTCATCTCCTTTGTTCTTTTGACATTCATAATCAGGAAATGGTTGTCACACAGTTTTGTGTGGTGACAAAACTCTCAATGTCACTCTTACACATAGGTGGCCTACATTTGAGAATAGCGAGAGTGAGTGTAAGACAGGGACACGTAAAATTAGGAACTGACACAGAGAGAGAGAGAGAGAGAGAGAGAGAGAGAGAGAGTGTCTCTTACGAGTGTTGCAGGTTAAAGACAGTTTTTAGGACAACTCACTCATGTGATCAAGACGGATCTGTCGCATTTTTCATACTCCATCCGGATTGGCTAAAATTGGCTTCCAAAGTTTGCAGGAGTGGCCCGTTTTGTAACCTGACTCTGATGTGCCTCAAATCATGAATGTCAGATTGCCGTGAAACTTTGCACACACATTCCCACAAGGCCAAGGAAGAAATGCTTTTTTCAAATTGGCCTCATGGTGGCACTATAACAGGCCAATTCACGTTTTGCTTATAACTCTTGAAAGTTAGTAATCAAAAGTATTTTTAGATTCATTGGCTCATTACGGAACTCCCCAAATAAGCCAAACCCATTTCTACCTGATAAGTTTTCCGCCATATTGTGCTTTCTTTGCAAAATAGTTTTTGCTACTACTCATACCGATTTTGTTCAAACCTCACTCAAATTGGTACACATCACAGTGCAAAAAACAAGGATAATGCTTATGTATTCAAGATGTAAACAAGACGTAATTTCAGTGAAATTACTTGTGTTTACATGAGAAATGCCTGCCCTGAAACTTCACATTTACTGGCCCCACAAACACCAGTAACGTACCACTTAAGTATGCATGACCCCCTGCTGGGGCTGGGGTATATCCTGCCACCTTCAAAGGGGCCCGTTTTGCACGACATTCTACAAGCACTGCAGGGCCGATCGGCAGTAAACTTTGCATGCACATTCCCAGTAGGCCAAAGAAGAATTATAGCGCCACCATGATACAGATTTTGGGGAAACATATTCTTTGTTACTACTCCTACAGATTTTGTCCTAACCTCACGCAAATCGGTATACATTATCACTGTAGTCATGTGATGAAGACGCATAATTAACTAGAAAAAGTGCTCCTCGGAGCACAGGTCTCTGCCAGGTCAGGTAGGTTATTGTGGCCTCCTGTTGGCGCTATAATAGGCCAATGTGAAAAGGGTGGCATTTGTTCCTCAACATAGTGTGAATGTGTGTGCAAAGTCTGACCACAATCGGACGCGGCGTTCATGATTTGCGGCATTTTGTTCAAAACGGGCCACTCCTGCAAACTTTAGATGTGAATTGTAGCCAATCGGGATGGAATACAAAAAATCAAACAAATCCGCCTTGATCACATGACTATAGAGATCATGTGTACCTATTTGCGTGAAATTTGGAGAAAATCGGAAGGAGTAATATAAAGAAATATGTTTTACATAAGTCTGCCTCCTGGTGGCGCTATAAAAGGCAGATGTGAAAAATGCAGGGCAAAGGTTTTTCCTTGACTTTTAGGGAGTGCGCATACAAAGTATTACACAGATTGGTGCAGTTATAGGTAAAAACAAGTATCGGGCTGTTATAGCGCCACCATGAGGCTGATTAGAAAAATCTCAAGTGGTATTTCTTCCTCGGCATAGTGGGAACGTGCGTGCAAAGTTTCACGGAAATTACATGCTGTGTTCATAATTTGAGGCATTTTGTTCAAAACGGAGCAGTCCTGCAAACTTTGGAAGACATTTTTAGCCAATCAGGATGGAATATGAAAAATCTGAAAGACCCGTTTCGTTTAATGACTATAGAGATACTGTGTACCGATTTGCGTGATGTTTGGACAGAATCTGTAGGAGAACTGTGAAAAAATGTGTTTAGCAAAAAGCGGCCTCCTGGTGGCGCTATAACAGGGCCATGTGAAAACATTGGGGCAGAGGTTCTGAATTGGCATCCAGGGAGTGTGTGTGCACAGTTTCGCTGCGATCAAGCCAACGGTGCGGGAGATTAGCTGTCCACAGACGGACGGACGGACGGACGGACAGACAGACGGACGGACGGACGGACGGACAGGGGGTAAAACATACTCTCTCGCCATGCCTTTCGGCCTGGCGGAGACAATCAGGAGTTATAGGCCAGGGGTAGGCTGAGTGGTGGACATTGCTCTTGTCTTTGCATGTCTTTATGTATGTATTTTGTTGTTTTCTTGTGTCATGTCAAATGTGTGTACTGTACTGTTATATGTTGCATACATGGCTGTTGGGTTGCAAGACAAATTTCAGTGCAAACTGACAATAAAGTATTAAAGTATTATCGTATCGTATCGTATCTGTCACATTTCTCATATTCCATTCCAATTGGTTATGATTGGCTTCCAAAGTTTGTGGGGTGTGTAACACAAAATGAACTAGAAAAAGTGCTCCTCGGAGCACAGGTCTCCGCCAGGTCAGGTAGGCTATTGTGGCCTCCTGGTGGCGCTATAATAGGCCAACGTGAAAAGGGTGCCATTTCTTCTTAGGCCTTGCACGACAATCGGACACTGACTGCATTCATGATTTGAGGCATTTTGTTAAAAACATGTGTTTCGCTAAATTAGACCTGTTGGTGGCGCTATAACAGGCCAATGTTAAAAGGGTGGCATTTGTTCCTCAACATAGTGTGAATGTGCGTGCAAAGTTTGAGCGCAATATGGACGGTGCGTTCATGATTTGCAGAATTTTGTTCAAAACAAGCCAATAATGCAAACTTTAGATGTCAATTTTAGCCAATCAGTATGGAATATGAAAAATCAAACACATCCGTCGTGATAACATGACTATAGAGATCATGTGTACCGATTTGCAAGAAATTTGGATAAAATTGGAAGGAGTAATATTAAAAAATGTGTTTTACACAAGTGGGCCTCCTGGTGGCGCTATAAAAGGCAGATGTGAAAAATGCAGGCCAAAGGTTTTTCCTTGACCTATAGGGAGTGTGCATACAAAGTTTTACACAGATCGGTGCAATTATAGGTAAAAACACGAAACGGCCTGTTATAGCGCCACCATGAGGCTGATTTGAAATTTTTCAAATGGTAGTCCTTCCTCGGCCTAATGGGAATGTGCGTGCAACATTTCACGGAAATTGCATGCTGTGTTCATGATTTGAGGCATTTTGTTCAAAACGGTGCACTCCTGCAAACTTTGGAAGACATTTTTAGCCAATCAGGATGGAATATGAGAAATCTGAAAGACCCGTTTCGTTTAATGACTATAGAGATACTGTGTACCGATTTGTGGGATTTTTGGACAAAATCTGTAGGAGTACTGTCAAAAAATGTGTTTTGCACAAATCGGCCTCCTGGTGGCGCTATAACAGGCCCCTGTGAAATATTTGGGGCAGAGGTTCTGCTCTGGTATCCAGGGACTGTGTGTGCACAGTTTGGCTGTGAGCAAGCCAACGGTGCCGGAGATTAGCTGTACACAGACAGATCGAATGACGGACGGACACACGGACGGACACACGGACACACGGACGGACGGACAGGGGGTAAAACATACTCTCGGAGACAACTAGAGAAAGTGCTCCTCGGAGCACAGGTCTCCGCCAGGTCAGGTAGGTTATTGTGGCCTCCTGTTGGCGCTATAATAGTCCAATGTGAAAAGGGTGGCATTTCTTCTTAGGCCTTGCATGGCAATCGGACACTGCATTCATGATTTTAGGCATTTTGTTAAAAAAATGTGTTTTGCTAAATTCGACCTGCTGGTGGCGCTATAACAGGCAAATGTTAAAAGGGTAGCATTTGTTCCGCAACATAGTGTGAATGTGTGTGCAAAGTTTGACCGCAATCGGACGTTGCGTTCATGATTTGCGGCATTTTGTTCAAAACGGGCCACTCCTGCAAACTTTAGATGTGAATTTTATTCAATCGTGATGGAATATGAAAAATCTAACTGATCCGTATTGATTACATGACTATAGAAATCATGTGTACCGATTTGTGTGAAATTTGGATAAAATCAGAAGGAGTAATGTAAAGAAATATGTCTTACATAAGTCGGCCACCTGGTGGCGCTATAAAAGGCAGATGTGAAAAATGCAGGGCAAAGGTTTTTCCTTGACCTCTAGGGAGTGCGCATACAAAGCTTTACACAGATTGGTGCAGTTATAGGTAAAAACACGAATGGGGCTGTTATAGCGCCACCATGAGGCTGATTTGAAAAATCTCAAGTGGTATTTCTTCCTCAGCATAGTGGGAATGTGCGTGCAAAGTTTCACGGAAATTACATGCTGTGTTTATGATTTGAGGCATTTTGTTCAAAACGGAGCAGTCCTGCAAACTTTGGAAGCCATTTTTAGCCAATCCGGATGGAATATGAGAAATGTGAAAGACCTGTTTCGTTTAATGACTATAGAGATACTGTGTACCGATTTGTGTGATGTTTGGACAAAATCTGTAGGAGTACTGTCATAAAATGTGTTTTGGCAAAAGCGGCCTCCTGGTGGCGCTATAACAAGCCCATGTGAACATTTTGGGGCAGAGGGTCTGAATTGGCATCCAGGGAGTGTGTGTGCACAGTTTCGCTGCGATCAAGCCAACGGTGGCAGAGATTAGCTGTCCACAGACGGACGGACAGACAGACAGACAGACGGACGGACGGACGGACGGAGGGTAAAACATACTCTCTCGCCATGCCTTCGGCCTGGCGGAGACAATAAAGCACCCAATTGCTAGGAAACTTTGCACGCACGTTACCACTAAGCCAAGGAAGAACCTCCATTCCATTAAAAAAAAAATCTTCTTACCTTTTCTATGTTGTTATGATATCTTAGGATGAATGGTACAGTAGAAAAATGTCATAACTCCATCCCGGGTCCGCCACAGCTTAAAACGTGCGCGGATAGGCCTTGCGCTAGATCGCATATTTTAATAGCTTTTTCTTTTCCTTCTTTTTTTTGTGAGATCTGACGTTCATAGTGACAGAACATCTCACAAAAAAAAAAAAGCTATTAAAATATGTGATCTAACGCAAGGCCTATCCGCGCACGTTTTAAGCTGTGGCGGACCCAGGATGGAGTTCTGAAAATTTTCAACTGTACCATTCATCCTAAGATATCATAACATCATAGAAAAGGTAAGAAATACTTAGTCCAAAATTCTCCTTTAAGGTTCCTTTATAGGTTCCGTGTGCGGAGAGATGGCAATGAGGCAGAGAGAGAGAGAGAGAGATGACAGGATGGCAAGGCAAGCTGAGTGCAGAAAAAAAGAAAGAAAGGAGAGATAGGAAAGAGATGGAGCCCGCAAATTGAAGTGACTAAGTGGGAAATTTGATATGGAGTGCAACAAGGTGTGTAACTGAGAGCTGAGGTGGGAGGAAAGGGAGGGATACCTTACAGGAGTTAAAGAAAGGCAAAATAGAAGTGAGAGAGAGACAGAAAGAAAGAAAGAACGAAAGAAAGAAGAAAGGGGTTATGAGAGAGAGAGGAAGGGGTAGTGAGAGAAAGAGGGGCGTGCACTTTGAAAGTAATGAGAGGTGACAATGTGAATTACATTGCTGCTAATTAATCCACGCTTCACCACACACACTAACGAGAACACACACACACACACACACACACACACACACACACACACACACACACACACACACACTGTAAGTATGTACACATGTACACGCATGTGTGCATGCATTCACGTGCACAAGTACTTTACACACATGCACGCACACACACACACTCCTGAGACTGCTTATTTCATTCCTCACACTCTTCCTTCTTAATCCCTCCACCCCAAGGAGAAGCACTGGAGCTCTTGGAGGTTAAAGAAGGACTTTGGGGCTTTTCCGAGCGATGTCTGCTGGCTTTGCCCTTCTTTGTGAGTCTGCGGTATGGATATCTCACCAGTAGACGGTTGTACTGTAGAAGGGACCTCTCTCTGAACTTTACCCTTTCGGAGAGTAGATAGAGTTCTTCTGTGCTATATCTCTTCGTAACCCATTCAATCCGGGAACGCATCTGTGTCATTTTAGATTTATTTGGGTTATTCAAAAATTGCAGATATACAAGCTCATAGCGTGGCACCGAGTGCCACGCTATGAGCTTGTAGATCTGCTATTTTTTGAAAAATCATGAAATGTGTCCAAATCTTTGAATATATCAAATTGAACTCAAATCTTTGCTTCTGGGGGAAAAAACGTATGCGGTCGCAGTGGTTCTCAAACATTTTTCATGCCAAGGACCCCCAAAATAATATGTATTTGGCCGCGGACCCCCATCTCAAAATATTTTGTTCTAGGGACCCCGCAGAAGGAAAAGATTTGAGTTTAAAAATGTTTGCTTTATAAAGTATATTCAATGATTTGCACAAATGTTCAAGATTTTTCAAAAATAGCAGATCTACAAGCTCATAGTGCGGCACATATGCGATATGTGCACATGATCTGGCAACCCGGGAGGCAGTTTGTCCCATAGCTGGGCAGCCCCGTAACCATGGCAACATTCTTTTACACAAAAACGCTAATAAACAGCTGAGATTTGATGAAATCAAAAAACGGGCTTCGCAGTTCCGTGCACATGGTAATGGTCAATGGCTGTGTGCAATTTCAACTCCAGCCACTGAGGAGAACCGGGCAGAACAATTTTGGTCTCACCGGAGGTTTGTGGAATTATAGGAGGATGTTATTATTACACTTTGTCATATTAGTTAACGAAAAGAAGTGAGAACGTTTCCATTGACAGTTAGTTGCAAGTGTGAGTCAGCGCATTATGAATACCACTGCTCTCGAAAAGGGATAAATTATTATGCTTTGCTTGCTATATGCTTTTCACTGCAGCAACAGTAATCTATTGGTATGGCTTTGCTTGTATTTTGGAAGAGTAATGGCTTCAATATTCCATTGACTCACACTAGCATCATGCAGTAAACCGCTAACAAGAGGTTGAGGTATGGCATAGCCCAGCTTGTGGTCATATAATTAAACTGTCACAGTGAGAGAGCTGTGGCTTTGAATGGGTAGCTACTGTAACTTGGAGCCTTGTTAAGAGCCCACAGGCCATCGGGTTATCTGGATGTTACTTAAGTGCTGACCACAACGTTCCTGGCTTTGAACTCGTGTTATATTTAATCCCTTTGTCTCTACCCTCCTTTTGTAGAATCATCCCCAAAACAAGGCAGACAGAAAGCCTTCGAGATAAAACATAAAACCACACACAAGGCATTTTGTTCAGACATTTGGTCCTCTCCCATACAGAGTGGTGAGATTGTTTCCTTCTAAATGCACTGCTAATGAGTTGTAAATGCTCTCATCGCTTGCTTCCTTCTCCATCCCTTCTTGCTGGCAGTAATCTTTGTAAGAGGCCTCGAGTGCTTGTTTTCCTCGTCGCCAATCATCTGTGAACACACACAGAACCCACATGCACCCCCCCAGCTCCACTGAACTGCGGTTGTGTCTCAGAGTGACATTCAAGGCTTCTCGTCCTCGGGAAGTGAAACTCATTATAGAATGCTAAATGCTGCCATCTGAAAGGGCTAGAGAGTGTTAATAAGTGGCGCTGGCTGTGGTTTAGGGCATGTGTTCTCTGTATCTGTCACAGTCCTGTGTGTTATACACTCCACAAACACAAACTCACTCTGACTTGGGCCACAGCCTATGTCTGTCTCCCCCAACTAACTAACAAACAAACAAGCTAACACACACACACACACACACACACACATGCAGACTAAACAAACACGAAAACAGACAGCCACGGACCCACAGGCTCTCGTTTATGTACAGTACACACACACACGCGCATGCACGCACACGCACGTGAACTGTGAATGAGTCCTTTATTAACAGGGGAAACACGGATTGCTGTAGTCTAAAGAAGCAACAATAATTACAATATGGAATACTGACCAATATTCATGGTTTAATATTCATGGTTTCCTACAATTCCCATGATGCCTATTATTGTGGGCAAGCACAAACACAGAGGAAAGTGTTATGGCTTTAATTGAACTTAAAAAAAGACAAACTAATAAGGTCTGCACAGTTAGACGGCCCACTTGTGTTTTGCAATAAACAAGTGCAGCATAATAACCAGTGGGCAGACATTATTATTAGTTTTATGTTCATCTTTTGTTTGTCCTGCACCTGGATCCTTAATGGAACATTGATTGATTGAATACTTTATTAGTCAGAAATGTTAGGCTAAAAGGATAACACAAAGAAGTCCATTGTGGTCCTATGTAATTCAATTCATCAACATAGCATTAAAAAAATGAGGGAAAAAGGAGAAATAGGGAAAAATGTTGGCAGTGAATGACACCTCCTTTCTATGGGAAAAAAATGAGTTTACCTCCCCGTGTTACCTCCCACATTAGCGCCTATAACAAGCATAACAGGGGTCAGGTTCAAAATGGTGATGTTTCCCTTTAAGTCCCACTTCCTTTTATAATGATTGATTTTCTGGGTGAGTGGGTGATG
This sequence comes from Gymnoscopelus microlampas, assembly GCF_963454915.1. NCBI lineage: Eukaryota > Metazoa > Chordata > Actinopteri > Myctophiformes > Myctophidae > Gymnoscopelus > Gymnoscopelus microlampas. The sequence continues at coordinate 44,957,133 of NC_139943.1, forward strand.
TTTTGACAGCTCTGTGGTCGATGGCCATGAATACTGCTGGGATTTCAATATCAAGCGCCTTCTGTTAGAGAAACACCATGAATGGAAATACGTCGCTCCCTTTCTTTGCTTTCTGTCTTCATCATTGTCCATTTCCATCTACCCGTGACTCTGTCTGTCTGTCTCTCTTTTTCTCTCAAAATTTACTTGAGTAAAAGTACAAAAGTATTGGTATCAAAATGTACTTAAAGTACCAAAAGTAAAAGTACTAAAAGGTTTGAAAATAGCAGATCTACAAGCTGTGAGCTTGTGAGCATGTAGATCGGCTATTTTCAAACAGCCTATGTATAAAACACGGTTAAAGTGGTTAATGTATGTTTTATAACTTAATCATTTATATCTGCAAAGTAACTAGGAGCTAAAGTTTTAAAATAATTGTAGTGGAGTAAAAGTGCAATATTTGCCTCTGAGATGTAGTGGAGTAGAAGTAAAAGTATAGACAATTGGAAATACTCCAGTAAAGTAAAAGTACCTGAAAATTGTACTTGTACTGTACCTGTACAGTATTTAGAGTGCCACTTGAGACACACACACACACACACACACACACGCGCACGCACACACGCACGCGCACGCGCACACGCACACGCACACACACACACACACAGTCATCAGAGATAGACACTGCACCTCAGCCTGCTCATCATGTTCTTTCTGTGCCATGTGACTGGGTGAGGAGAGATTGCGACACTGACAGGCAACGTCCAATATCATGGGCAATCCAGAAAATGAACAGCACGCACACGCACACGCACACGCACACACACACACGCACTCATACACACACACACACATGTTTACAGATTTTCACATGACCACTGTGACAGTTCTGCTGACCATGATGCCAGCATAGCAAGCTGGACTTCAGATCAGTGAATAAAAGGCTTCGCTCAGTGCAAAATATCACCCTCACATACATATTGTACAGTAAACACACACACACACACACACACACACACACACACACACACACACACACACACACACACACACACAGGCTTTGGGACATTTATCTGTGTAGATTTGGATGCTACGCTTTGTGCCTCATCAATTGAACAGGACACACACACACACACCCACCCACACACCCCCCCCCACACACACACACACAGCCTTCTGTGCATAATAAGTAAACATGTGCATGTAAATCTTCATGGACAAATGTGCACATGTACGCACGCACACACACACACACACACACACACACACACACACACACATATGCACGCACACACACACACACACACACACACACACACACACACACACACACACACACACACACACACACACACACACACACACACACACAGATGTACGTATATCACTGCTGTACAGCTATTTTTAGGTCTGCTGCTGGCTTGCACAGTAAATCCTCGGCACCTTTCTCCCTGCACCCCCCCAAACACACACCTCCCTTTACTGCCCTCTCCTTCCCGCTCTCTCCCATATCTCTACCTCCACGTCTTCCTCCACCACGCCTTTCATCAACATGGCCTTCCATCTCTGCTCCCCGTGCAGTGCATCAGCTGACCCCACTGTCTCATCATGTGACTCAACCTCTCTCATTTACTCAAGTGGTGGAAAATAACTAAGTACATTTACTTAAGTACTGTATAGTACTTTGAGTACAATTTTGAGGTATTTGTACTTTACTTGAGTATTTCCAATTTCCAATACTTTCAACTCCACTACATGTCAGAGGCAAATATTGTACTTTTACTCTAAGCTTTAGCGTTGTGAGCTTGTAGATCTGATATTTTCAAATATTTTAGTACTTTTACTTTTGGTACTTCTATATATACAATTTGAATCCTGCGCCATGTCGGTTGTCAGTATGTACGTTGTAACGTTGTATGTAGCCAGTGTGACGTCATATGACATCACGGTCGTGACATCACGATGAGACACGCCAGTGTGACGTAATCACATCCTATGGCATGACATCACATCCTACCTATAAATAGGTAGGATGCACCAGTTCGACGGCTTCCATCCTCAACACAACCCACGCCGACGACCCTTTACACAAATAAACTGCTAACTTCATCTCCTGCGATTTCAACTATCTTTTCACATTGTACACCACTGCACACTCCCCACAGGTCTGCCATACCAGGTCTGAGTAATCACAAAGTGGGTTTTGGTCATTGGAGAGGTGATGCACGTCACCTCTTTCTGAAGTGGGTACTTTCAAAGCCTGCCGTGGATTTAGGAGAGCACAAAACTCTCTCTCACACTGTGAGGTGCCTGTAAGGTGGCACTGCAAAGTGAACGACGCGTCACGCTAGACCAGGGGTATTCAACTAGATTAGGCAGGGGGCCACAACTGTAAAATAATTTGGAGTCGGGGGCCACACAGCGCAAATGCACGCGCGCGCAGACACAGCGCACACAATTTTTCGGGTCTAATTCGGGTCTAATTCGGTTCTATTTGGCCAATATAAATCAACCTTTTTTCGGGTCTAATTCGGTCTAATTCGGTTCTATTTAAGGTTCTAAGTTAAGTTCCAATGAAAGATGGCCTTTCAAGAACTAATGAAGGATAAATAATTTGTACTGTTTTAACTTTGATAACATAAATCAAAGTTAAAATAAATAATAATTATGAAAATTAAAAAAAAAAAAAAAAAAAACTTTTTTTTTTTTTTTTTTTTTTTGGAATATGGCCAGGGGCCACAAGGAAGCTCCTCGCGGGCCGCACGTGGCCCGCGGGCCGCCAGTTGAATATCTATGCGCTAGACGTTCGGGCCGCGTAGCGGCCCGAACTTCTAGTTAAGTACATTTTGATACCAATACTTATGTACTTTTACTCAAGTAAATTTAGAATTCCAGACTTTTACTTGTAACAGAGTACTTCTACATTGCAGTATTGATACTTTTACTTAAGTAAAAAAAACTTTTTCTACCACTGCATTTACTGTACAGCTATGTAATACGGACCCCCACCCCTATCCCGACTCACGCACGCACGCACGCACGCACGCACGCACGCACGCACGCACGCACGCACGCACCCTTACCTCCCTCTCTCCCCTCCCTCTGATGTCTCTCTGGAGAATACTATAGTTAACTGTTGGCTGCAAAGGAACACATGGAGGAACTGAGGAAAGACAGAGAGAGAGAGAGAGAGAGAGAGAGACAGAGAGAGACAGAGATAGAGAGAGAGGTCCTCTGATGTGGGTTTATAATAAGCGATGTGTAGATTGCATGCAGGATATTAATTCATTTTCTCTACTTTTCAGTTCAGAGGGTTGGTCTTTCGTGGTGCAGATTGACATGGGGAAATGAGATGAGAATGTGTGTGTGTGTGTGTGTGTGTGTGTGTGTGTGTGTGTGTGTGCGTGTGGAGATAGATAGGTGGACAGACAGACCAACCTTAATTGATCCTGCAGGGGAAATTCAGTTGCCACACACACACACACACACACACACACACACACACACACACACACACACACACACACACACACACACACACACACACACACACACACACACACACACACACACACACACACACACACACACACACACACACACACACACACACACCCAAATGCTATCTCTACCTTCGTCATTCTGTCTCCCCTCTCTTTGTTTGTCTCGATCTCTGCCTCTCTATACGCACGGTGGAGTTTTATGTGCGTCTGTAAATCGTTGCAATGCTCAACTCTGTGGCCCAAGGCTATACAGGGGAGAGGAGGTGGGAGGGAGGGCAGAAAGAGACAAATAGCAAGGGAGACAAGGACCCCTTCACCTAGTCTTGCAGTAGCAGACGATTACATAGTATATCTACTGTCTGGAGCACAACTATTGAAAAGTCGTTAAGGACAAGTGTCTTGCTCATGAACACCTCGACACATAGCCGGGGCCGGGAATAAAACCTGGAGTCTTTTGTTTCCCAGGCGGCCTGGCCTCTCTACCCATTCAGCTATGGCCACCTGCTTTAGATTTTTGGATTGAATAGGTTGACAGTTTAAAATGACAGCAGTACGTTTAAAGAAAAAAGGGGAAAAAGCCAAATGGATAATCACAAAATTGTGGTCCATAAAATTTCAAACATCAGGATAAACAACAGTGCAACAAACGATTAAAAAATATATATATTTTTTTTCATCCCACGATTTTGTAACACATTTTTTCACTCAGTGCCAATTGTCTAGGTAATCCTGGGCGCTACACTCCCTCTGCCAGCCTAGGGAGAGCCTAGAGCCGAGCTAATGCCTCCTTCATTGCATGAGAGCTAGCAAGCCGCTTCTTATCACCTGACAGGGGGGAGGTTCCCTGGTTATACGTAGCGCGTGGAAGGAACACGTTATTCCAACCAGTTCCTTTCCCCTCCATCAGGCGCCCCGGCTGACCAGGGGGAGGCAGTATAGTAAAAAAAACATTTCAAAATAAATATGTAGATTAAAGTCCAAAGCTGATATAAGGTGTACGATATCAACAATTTAAAATAGATCTTCGGCATGTGTTCTCAGTTGATATTCATCCATGCTGTGACTGGTTGTGAAACGACTACTCAGATTTTTGGTGTTGGCAAAAACAATGCTTTCCATAATCTTGTAAAAAGAGACCCTGTCCTTTGGTCTTGTGGGCGGCCATTTGTTGTAAATGTAATTTAGCAAAATGGGACAACACCTTTGTGTATTTATTTATTTGGGGGGGGGGGGGCAGCAACTATATAGTATTGAACTGAGATGAGTGGAGTGGAAGATTTTCTCACTATGCTTCTTCAGTCACAGTATTGAAAATGCACCCTAGCCAATAGATTACTCGCTAGAGAACTTAAAATGTTGGGAACAGTAAACAGCAAAGACCAGCAATATTCAAAGTGTACAAATCCCTCTAAAAATCTCTAAATTGATTCAAAGACACCATGACAACTTTATAGCTGTTTAGGAATGCATTACAAATCTCAGTGGGACTATTTAGGGAACCCTTCAAAGAGCCTTCAGTGTTGCCACAGGATATTAAAAACAAAATATGTGTACTGTAGACAAAGTTACACGCATCCCTACTACTTGGATCTGTTTGGGAGCTTTCTGCTAACGATCTAAACTGTATATGAAAATGATCTCTCTCGAATTAGATTCCAATGTAACTATTTTTTAACAAGACAAGGTCTTGCAAACTCATAGGACTTCGTCCGTTTGTAAGATTTCATATCGTTAACAATTATCTCGCATCATTGCAAGCAATCTACCTTTTTATTTAATTGGAGTTTGAAGTTTGTTTTCTTCACAAGACAAGTTTAAAGGAGTAGTAAAAAATGTCATCAATTACACACCCCATGAAGCAGTTTGTTTTTCTTTTTTGTAGGGATGTCCCGATCCGATCACGTGATCGGGGATCGGGGCCGATCACGTCATTTTCAAAAGATCGGAATCGGCAAAAAAAGATCGGGGATCGGGGGGAAAAAAAATATATTCATTTTTTTTTAAATATTTTATTAATAAAATATTTTTATTATTGTATTTAACGTTCTTAAAGTCATCATTAACAGCGTCATATGGAGAAGTGTTCTCCCTCGGTAAAACACCTCGTAATGAGAAGTCTCTCTCGTCTCTGTCTGTAAACGTGTTGTATCTGCAGGCTGAGCTCTCCAGCCCTCCCCTCTCCACACACGCGCGCACACACACGCACACACACACACACACACACACACAGTAGCCCCGTGGCGTTCATAGAGGGAGACGCACACAGGAGGAGTAGCGCTGGTCGTCAACGTTTTAAAACATCTTGGATAGACCACTGGAATAATAACTGATCATCTTACATCTCAAATAGTCTACTACTAACCTTTGTTGCTGTTGTCATCTCAAATTGACCAGCCAAACTAAAATCCACCATTTTAGAGAGTTGCTCCAACTTCCTTGGATTAGATAAGAGTGATCAGATGCGATGCGTTTTCAACACAAATGCGCATATTATTGCCAGTCAGCTGTGTAAGCTGGTTAATGATGGCTCGTTGAGGCTGTATGCGCGTTTGACCACATAGCAATCAACATCACTAATTAATGTCAGCTGTGTGTGTGTGTGTGTGTGTGTGTGTGTGTGTGTGTGTGTGTGTGTGTGTGTGTGTGTGTGTGTGTGTGTGTGTGTGTGTGTGTGTGTGTGTTTAATGTCCAACTGAATGTTTTCTGTAGTGTAGATCAGGGGTCTTCAACGTTTTCAGGCCAAGGACCCCCTAGCTGAGAGAGAGATGAAACAGGGACCCCCTACTCTATATTGTATATAAATGTGTTTCAGATAAACTTTTGCTGCTCTTTTTTCCCTCTACACACCTACTGTATAACTCTTTAGCAGATCTACAAGTAGCAGATCTACAAGCTCACAACGCCTCGCGCTGCGAGGCATTGTGAGCTTGTAGATCGGCTATTTTTGGCTAAAGTTCTCCTCAGAAAAGCGATGCTAGGGTTCAAGTGGTTAATGTAAAAACAAATAATCATATCACACAAAGATTTGGGGGACCCCCTGTAGTAACTCTGAGGACCCCCCCAGACCCCCTGTTGAAGACCCCTGGTGTAGATATCAAGTAATTCCCTGTAGAGCAGGGGTCTTCAACAGGGGGTCGGGGACCCCTAGGGGGTTCTCAGAGTTACTACAGGGGGGTCTCCAAATCTTTGCGTGATAGGACCTTTTTATTTTATTTACATTAACCACATGAACCCTAATATCCCTATATTCTGAGGGGAACTTTAGAAGAGGTAGAGGGGAAAAGAGCAGACCAAGTACAGAGCCTAGGCTCAACTTTACTAAGTACTGAGAGTTTGACATGTCTGATAAATACACTGATGATAGTGCTGTTAAACAAGTCTATGGAGCTATCTATAAAATCTATGAAAAGGTTTAATCTGCAACACAAATTATACAATATGTATTGGGGGTCCCTGCTTCATCTCTCCCTTAGCTAAGGGGTCCTTGACCTAAAAAACCTTGGGGACCCCTGCTGTAGTAATCAGAGTAGACCCTCTCCCTCACGCTAAACTTAAATGACTTCTAAGTTCCACTTCTCCCCAAAGTGACAACTTTATTTTCCATCCTGAATGACAAGTCTAATATTATTATTGTATTTTGGCTATGTGCGATAACTGCAAGCCAATGTTCAGAGATTCAGTATTTGTCTTCATTTCTTTAATTAACATTTATTTTGTTGGCAATAATTCAACTGTCAGCCAGTGTTTTGAGACATATTGTCTTTTATTGCTACAAAATAAATGATAAAAATAAATTCTACATGCATAAATTATAATATATATTTTTTTAAATGAAAAGATCGGATCGGGAAAGATCGGGATCGGCAAATACTCAAAATCAAAAGATCGGGATCGGATCGGGAGCAAAAAAACGTGATCGGGACATCCCTACTTTTTTGGCGCATTCCTAAGCCAATAATTTTATTACTGGCGGAAAGATGCTAATGTAGGAGACATCAAATCATCAAATTACTGGCTCAGGAATGTGTCAAAAACAAAAAAATCTCCACGAATTCAAAGCTTCATGGGGTGTGTAATTGATGGAAAATAAGTCTTTAAAAATATATATATATTCCTTTAAGACAATACATGAGACCAATCTACCTTTTTAACGCACTTGCAATTTTCACCAACACACTAATGCCTGTCGGCCTGCCCGCCTATCGGTTGGTCTGTTGGTCAGCCTGCCTGAGCCCCACAAGACTAGTCCCCAAGTTCTGCACTGATGCCACCACCTGCCAGCTACACCCGAACACAAGCTCAATAGCATTGGCTGAGGACGATGCACACTGACACATCTATACCACAATGTAAGGTCCTTCCGGAGCTAGAGAGGCTTGGTTCTTTGCCAACAGCAGCAGCAGCATTTTAATTTTTCAAACGTGTTTAGGGTCTGTCAATGGCATAGCGGTTCATTAAGACACTCATCTCACCATAGTATACTGTGGACATATTGTTTAACACTTTAAGAGGTATATATAAACAAAGAAGTGCACAGAGGAGGGTACTCAATAAAAGTTTACAATCATCACTCCATAGATAAACCCTGGTGAACTCATATTATGTGAGAAGGAAGAGACGTCCCAAGACTAGCATTAAAACCAAAGCCTTTCTGTTGGTTCGGCTGCAGAAGCCTTGACGGGGTGAGAGTTCAGCCTTTCATGGGTCATTACTTGGAGCCGGTGAAAGAAAAGCACAGATCACACACACAACATCCCTCAGAGGATATTTCTCTACCTCAACAGCTCCCCTCACATAATTCCATGTGTCTTTATAATGCAGCTGACTCTCTTCTTCTCTGTTCTCATCCTTTACAACACACAATGCTTCTAAATCGACTCAGAGACAGCAACATTAATAGTCATGAAAAATGTGAACTTTTGTGCTTAATACCTCTCAACCATTGACAGTAATCTCCCCCAGGTCATTAAAAATGGAGGACCTTTCTGTTCAATGGCTGTTACACATCAATTATTAAGATAAGCAAGGTGTTTCACTTGCCTACAGTGTAGTCTGTAGTATGTGTATACTGTTGTGCATAGCGTGTGCGTGTGCGTGTGTGTGTGTGTGTGTGTGTGTGTGTGTGTGTGTGTGTGTGTGTGCATGTGCGTGTGTGTGTGTGTGTGCGTGTTTGTCTGCATGCAATTTCTTTTTTTAACCATGCCTCCTTAACCACTTAAACCCCAACATCCGTATTGCGGGGAAAAGCTTTCGCTGAAAATAAAAGATTGACAAGCTCACAATGCGTCGCGCTGCGACACTAACATAGAGAGCCCTGAGGGACAATCATATGGCGTTCAAGTGGTTAACCATGCACATGAAACAGTGATTTTATACCTGCTGCTCTTTGATGTGATTGTATACCTGCTGCTCTATTTTTCATTGCTTTAAGCACCGTAACAATGCACATGAAACTGTGATTACCGTACCTGCTGCTATTTCTATATGCTGGATATGTTTACCAAAGGCAGGAGAATAATTGCCTCCCATAGTGCCATTTATCCATTGCTAGCCTATTTTTCAATCATGCACCTTATCCCTTTCTTTTCTTTCTTCTCTTTCCCTAACTCCCCCTGTGAGTGCGAATGTTGAGCGCTTGCGCAAAAAAATATTTCACCCATTCTGTTACAACACGTCCTGTAATCGTGTGATGTGACAATAAATTGTTGATTCTGGATTCTGATTCTTTGGGTCAGTGTGTGTGGGATGTGCGGAGCTGAGTTTATGCATTTGTGAGACGATGGTCCCGTTTATATTGCCAAAGTTGAGATGGAAGACGTCGAGTGGAGTAGACACAGTTTGGAAATATATCTCAAAATCTAGTAAATGTATAGTTATATATTCAAGTAGGCTGCATGTATTCAAGTAAGTCAGATAATGCTTTATAAAATAATCTAATATTTTTTATCAATTTAGCCGATATATTGTTTATTATAATGTAGTGATAAAAATGTGACCACTTTAATCACAAACAGCTATTCATTTTTTTTGGCTAATTAAATAATTACAAATCTCAGTGGGACTATTAGGGAACTCTTTGAGGAGCCTTCACTTTCATTTTTATTACAAATTGTTAACTGAGAATGTTTTGCATGCTTAGCTTGTACCTTATTCAGATATCTTCATTATTCATTGCCTGTGTTCATGTGTGCCGTGTTGTCATAAATTAATTGTTGCAGGTGTTGTTCATTATTTCATTAGTCCTGCTTCCATTCACCGACACACTAAAATCCTCAGTGTTAAATTATCAATTTGTTACTCAGAGAGTATGCAAATGGCACCAAATGTGGACCCTTACAGTATATTTGGTGCCATTTTGCATACTCTCAGAGTTAAATTGACACTGAGGATTTTACTAGGACCTGTAAGTGTTTGCACAATGGCCCATTTCAGAGAGAGGTAATAACAGGGTGCATGGTAATGACTAAAGCCTGACACAACACCATTATGCACTAAGAACAAGACCGTTGAATTGGTTTTCACTTAGTCCACTTTGTGATGGTGAATAGAAAATAAATCAAAGAGTTATACAATAAAACCACATCACGTGGTATCACAAAATAAAATGCGTTGCCCCAGAGCAAGTGAACTGGAGAGGATTCAGCATCTTGCTTGAGGACACTTTGACAAAACACTAAAGGACTGCTTGTCTTGTACATTGGGGTTAGTTGTAATTGTAAATGACACTCACTGTTAGTGTTACCATGCAGACCATAGTTCCCCCTCAGAGATACCGTATACTAGGCATGTAACCATTCACTCGACTCAACATACGATTCGAATTTTAATTATTTCTCTTACACAAATCCAGTATTTTTTACAATACTGTGTTTTCTCTTATCCTCTTTTCAATACTAGCAAATGACTGAAAACTCTCTTTTTTTAATCAATTCTCTTACAAAGATCCTGTATTTTCTTCTTTTTAGCGGCGCTAGCCGCTCTATACCTTTAGGTATAGAGCGGATATTAGCCCTCTATACCTGGCTTTTGCGTCAACGTTCTGATTGGTCAGGTCCGTCAACGTTCTGATTGGTCAGGCTCGCCAACGTTCTGATTGGTCAGGTCCGTCAACGTTCTGATTGGTCAGGCTCGCCAACGTTCTGATTGGTCAGGTCCGTCAACGTTCTGATTGGTCAGGCTCGCCAACGTTCTGATTGGTCAGGTCCGTCAACGTTCTGATTGGTCAGGTCCGTCAACGTTCTGATTGGTCACTATTCATGACATCACTATGTTACTATTCATGACATCACTATGATGTCATGAATATAGAATTAGATGTCTATATAACTGGAAGCCTTGAAGCCTTGAAGCCTTGAAATAAATGTACAGAGATTTAATATTGTTTCTCTAGTAGAAACACATATCTATGACAAAATATATCAAAGGCGCCGCTACCTTCACACAGGTGTGATTTTTTTCCTGCTGTTTGCATCGTGTTACATTTTTTATTAATCGATTTTAATTGTCAGCAATCGATTTTAATTGTCAGCAATCGATTTTAATTGATTTACGATCATTACATGCCTACCATATACTGATTCTAGTTGGACCTCAAAGTTAAACGGACAGAAAGAGTATTTAGCATGAGCGACCGCCCCGTCCCCGCGTCCATTGAGTTCAATGGACAGATGGTGCCATCTAGAGAGGTTTTCAGCAATTACTTTCAATGGTGTGACGTGACGTTCTCTTTCTACATTGTTTATATACGTCATTATAGTGACACTCTTAGGGGAAATCATGTCTTAAGACTTATTTGTTTCAATTTCCAACACTACCAGGAATGCTAAACATGTCTCAGGATACTAACTATGGGCATAGTTACAGTTTGGGGATTGACTGTGCATGAAAGAAAAAGGGTGAAATCTTGACATCTTTACAACAGTGGTTCTCACACTTTTTTTGTCTCAGGTCACCCCTGTAAAAAACATATTCATCCACGGCCAGGGTTGCCAGATCTGCTTATTACAATTTCCCTGCCAGATTTTATTTGAAAATAGACGATCTACAATGAGCTTGCAGATCTGCTATTTTCAAATAGCTGATTTATATGTTAAAGTGCTCATGTAACCCATAGTCGCTTCTTTTGGGCTGGTTTTCCTAGACCTGGTTGCTTGTTTCTCTCACAGAATCTGGTAACACTCCACGGCACCCCTTAATTACATTAGTTACTTTATAGCACCTTATATTTGTGTCCTATTGCGGTACATAAATATGTAAATCTTTCCCCCTAAGATACAGTATGTCATGGTGAAAGAATATCTGTTTCCATTTTAGGACAGATTGAAAATAACTTTGTACGTGACATTCAACACACTTGAACCCCAGCATCCCTATTCAGGGAGGAACATTTGCCAAACATAGCTCCCGTTGTGAGCTTACATCTGCTATGTTTGATGTCTGATGATTTGAGGTACCTGAAGATCAAAAAAGAACACACCAAGTGCAGTGCAACTCAGGTCTGTTTTACTAAGTATAGAGAGTTTTTTTTTAAATCAAAGTATTCTGCGGCACCCACTTTGAGAAACCCTGCTGTGCAGTACAGTATTTACTCGACTTTATTAAGTAGATATTGTGCAGATATTGTGCACAAGTCTCCAGGAGGGAACTTGTCAATAGGGAACTATACAGCTAGATCTTTATTCCTAAACCAGGAAACAGAGATACTTAAGTAAAAGTATCAATACTGCAGTGTAGAAGTAAAAAGAATTCAAAATTTACTTGAGTAAAAGTACAAAAGTATTGGTATCAAAATGTACTTAAAGTACAAAAGTAAAAGTACTCATCAGGCAGAATGTCCTATTTCAAGTTTTCAAATGTGTACAAATCAAGGTCATAATGCGTCGCATTGCGACGCATTGTATATGACCAGACCACCACTGGATATGATATACAGTATGGCATGCATTGAGAGGATATATAATAATCGCCATTGGACTGACAAGAACCCTCTTTGCCAAAGTGGCACTTTTATCGTAAAGCACCCAATGGCCATACGTAGTCATCTGTCTGATCAATCTCCATCTGGTGCTCTGATACATGCAATATGCTTGCCTTTGTTGAGTGTGTGATGATCATAAGGTGGTGTTTTTGCGTATGGGCCTTGCGTCAGCACTTGTGTCTCTTTTTTGACACAGCCTGCTGACTGTGTGTGGTGAGTGAGCCTGTATATCTAGAGTGAAGTGAGCTTAGCACAGCTGTCCCAGTCATGCATCATTCTCCTGGTCACAGCCTCCTCCATTTTATCCATCTGGCTCTGGGCCTCTGTGTGTGTGTGTCTCTTTGTGTGTGTGTGTGTGTGTGTGTGTGTGTGTGTGTGTGTGTGTGTGTGTGTGTGTGTGTGTGTGTGTGTGTGTGTGTGTGTGTGTGTGTGTGTGTGTGTGTGTGTGTCTCTGTGCGCGCGCATGCTCATGCATGTGAGTGAGTGAGTGTGAGAGAGAGAGAGGGTGGGATTCTAGACAGACAGACAGACAGACAGACAGACAGACAGACAGACAGATAGACAGATAGATAGATAGATAGATTCATTTCATTGCAAAAATTCAAACCAGCATTTCTCTGTCTCATCATCAGCAAGACCCAGAATGGAAAAAGCCTGAGTGGAACCTTTGCGTTGTATGTGCTGTGCGTGCCGTGCACAGCTGTGCATCCATCTGCACATCCCTCTCCACCCCTACCAAGTTACGGAGCTGATGAAGTGCATTCTGAACAGAGTGACAGCGTGAACTTCCCCAACACTGAGCTAAAAGCTGACTGACTGAGTGAAGTGAATCAAGGCACCTCCTCGGCCACAGGAACTAATGCATGCTGAGACTTTACATACAGTATACTAAAAGCTGTAAAATGTGGAGAAAACAGGGTTGAGTTTGCACAAAGATGAGTATTGTTTCAAAGAGAGTGGCTGACGCAAGTGGATGTGGGTGAATTTGGGTTAACCCATTAAGACTTGTGCCAGGGACCTCCCCAGAAGAGAAGATTTGTGTTAAAAAAGTCAAATTATTCAACATTCAACACTTTCAAGATTTTTCAAACACTTCCACGATTTTTCCCAAAAGAATTGCAGATGCACAAGCTTGCAGCGCCGCACGAAGTGACGCACTGTGAGCTTGTAGATCTGCTATTTTTGAATAGCCAACGCTCATATCTAAAACATTACGGATGCTGTCCCGGTCTTAATGGGTTAAGAAAGTACAGAAGTGTCGAATGTGCAGTGCATTACAGATGAAAGTGACAGTGTAGGATAAACAAAAACTCTAGCCTGGGGTTTACTGCACTTTCAGAGACATCTTATAAGACTCCATGGAATAATGCTATTTGAAGAAACCAAGGACAATATCCAGCCTGGTCGACAGAGAAACCGTCACTGCACATTTCTGTGCAAAAGTGTAAAAATGCAAACTTGACGTGTTTTTATCCCAAACATATTGCATGTCGACTCAAGAAAAAAGAAATGAGAGCATTTTTTGACTATGTGTCACGTTGGTCACTTATAGAAGCGACTTGCACCACTTAACACGGAATAAAATAAGTGTGTTTGTCAAGTGCCTAAAAAACCTGAGTTCTATATAGTTTTTTTTTTGACCAGCTAAGAATAACTTAGCTTTAGATCATTTTTCAAAATGAAATGGTGAATTGCACCTTAATGTTTTTGCATTCTATCCTTGGCCGAAGTGTCATTATGCACAGCACAATCCCAAGTGTTGATTTAAAGCTGCAATCGGTAAACTTGATGTCCTACCCGGAATTCAAGCCCCCATGTTTCCCATGTGGGAGACAAAGCTACTTAATATATAAGTAGATTAATTAATTAATAAAACAATTAAAATGTTCACCAGTAATGACATTCCCAAAATAGTGATGCCAGGGTTAACATAAGGTCCGGACTGCAGCTTTAAAATAAAAAATGGCCAACACACTACCAGAATTTATTTTGGTCCATTTTTCTCTCAGGGTTTATAGGCCCTTCATCTTCCTTGGAGCAAAGCAATAATTCAGAGCACGCAGTAGCAGCACACAATGAACTAATTTGGCATAAAATGAAAAGGTTGAGAGAGTTTTCATCTAGGTGTTAAAAATAGCTACAATAGCTAAAATAGCTAGAGTAGTGCAATGCAAGGTGCAACATTCATGTTCATTACACTATGACAGCAGCAGGCAGCATGGCAATGGCATCAATCTCAAACGGTCGCCTGAGCCAAGCTGATAGAGACTCTGGAGAGAGAACATCTACTCATTGCCGTTCATTGCTGTTAGTTATTGAACCATTTAACGTATTCATTAATTATGAAACACGCTCTTAATTTCAGGCTGTAAGCCTATGTGAATTAATGTAAGTACATAAATGTTCCGACAAGGAGCAGTTTTCCATTGGGGATTGGCTTTTAAAGTCTGTGTGGAAAAGTAAGAGTAGCATTACGGTACTTGAATGTCATGTTTTCACAGAAAACTCCTAATCTCCAACCCAGAAACGAGGGGACACGGAATTAGCTAAATGGAGAGGAGCGATTTTTGTATGGTGTCTTAACAGTAGGTCCAGCAATCACATGTATGCAAAGCACCACTTGAGTGTTACATAGCAGAGCTGTTTAGTAAATAGAAAATAAATGTTCATGTCGGGATACCAGTTTCATCCTATCAGCAGAGAGAACTCCTACATACAGTACAGGATAAAGAAGTTAAATTGAAAGTGACAAAAACTAAAACCGTCACACATAATCAGCATCACGTTGTGTTGCATTCGTTTTTTTCTTTCTGTAGAAGAGAATATGACACGTTAAAAAATATATATTGTTTACTTGAACAAAAATGTTAATTAACCAAGACAAGGACACAGCCGGTTGTATAGAATGTCACTCTATTGAGAGAAGACATGGTAACGAAAAATGGTGTACAGGGTGTTCTCTGAGCTTACAATGGAAAATGCACACTGCTTTATGCAGAAACATTATCATCTGTATTTATGCAGACGTCACGAAACATAAAGAAAGACAGAATTATTATACAAACAATTTGTTATCACGGACACGATCGTGTCCGATTGTCCTGCTGAAGTGGTCATCGTATCACATTGGAGACGTCTCAAGGCGCCCTGGGTCAGATGTTGTTAGGACATTTCAGTCAAATTCAGTCAACAGAGATATGCTTTCTGTGTCAAGGTAATCTCTCAGATTACAGATTCAGAGCTCTGCAGCTGAATCTGTCGTCAACTCCTATTACAACGTGTATTAGTGAGTTGTTGTTATTAGGCATGAAAACAAAGGAGCACCACCGGAAGAGGAGGGCTGAAGGAGAGTAAATAAGGATAAGGATAATTCCTTTTAACAGGTCGTTCATGAAAGTCCTTGCGGTCTTGTTTCCAATGAGAACCTGTGAGCAATTAGGGTTTAAGAGTCTTGCTCAGGGACAAATTTCACTTCATCGACACATATGCTGATCTGGCCTGGAGTCGAACCTGGGGCAACCAGGGCCTCTGGCTCCCTAGGCGGGCTCACTAACCATTCAGCTATGGCCGCCAGAGTAAACGGGCTGACATCCGGTCTCTACACGGGGAATTAGGCGGTGCCCCCAGGGGCAAATTATTTTTTTCTTCAGATTGGTGTCAAGGTGACATGAGCATGGCAGTTCAAATGGGCCATTACATGAATCATCAGAAATAGCCCAGGGTGACATGGCTACTACAATCATACAAAATAATACGTAAGAAATGAACTCAATATTAATCAGTACAGCGTTGTCAGTTCTTAGTTGTTTCATCAAACAAACTAAATTATAATACACACTGATAACCAATGTCACCAGATCACCTAAAGAATCTCGCCAATGTTTCAGACGGAGTGTGACGTGCTTTAAGAGATTAAGAGAAGAAGGTGGGGATGGATCGGCCACACGCTCCGGAAGCCAATACCAACATCATGAGACAAGCCCTTAGATGGAACCCGCAAGGCACAAGAAAAGAGGGGAAGGCCAAAGAACACCTGGCGCAAGGACCTTGAGACTGACATCAAGCAGTGTGGACTGACATGGAAACAGCTGGAAAAGTAGGCCCAGGATAGAGGACTCTGGCGGACTGAAGTCAACGGTCTATGCTCTGTGAAAAGGAATGAATAGACATAAGTAAGTAAGTGACGTGCTTCAGTGGGATCGGTGCTACTTCTTGGTACCGCCACAGAATTAATTCAATTTTCTCCAAACACAGACATTACCAAGTCTAATCGCCTGTGGGCCCCTTATGTTAAGAAATTAAGTCCAAACCAGGGATGGATTAAGATACATGGAGGACCCTGGACAATTACCTTTTAGCCCCCACCCCTATCTAATCAAGCTACTCAAACTACCGTCCCAATTTACATTACAGTATATTGCCAAATTTCCCCACAGGGATAAAGTATTATCTCATCTTATTCAACTTTTGTATGCCTGTTCAATGCCAAGATAAAGATATTTACTGTAAGTTAACAATAGATTTGCAAGGAGGCAGTGGAGAACTGAAGCAAAAATAGATCCTACTTTGTTTAATGACTAGACAGTAAAGTAGCAGACGCTTTGGCCTTGAGGAACAGCAATATTATAATATTTTTTACCCCCCCATCTCTCTCTCTCTCTCTCTCTCTCTCTCTCTCTCTCTCTCTCTCTCTCTCTCTCTCTCTCTCTCTCTCTCTCTCTCTCTCTCTCTCTCTCTCTCTCTCTCTCTCTCTCTCTCTCTCTCTCTCTCTCTCTCTCTCTCTCTCTCTCTCTCTCTCTCTCTCTCTCTCTCTCTCTCTCTCTCTCTCTGCAAGTTTCTTACCCTGAAATAGAGGACCTGTATCTGTACTTGTATTTGTATTTTTTGTGTCCATTGTCAAGAATTTCTAAAAAAAAATCACCTAAGAGGCCTTTTTTAAAATGTCTTCTAATACTAACTTGACATTGCTCCCTTTATCGGTCTCTCTCCCTTTCATTGTCTTTATGGCTTGGTATTGTTGATTCGGAGAGATTCTGTGAGTCAGTGGGTAAACAACTGTTACTGTCACTCTCTCTGAACCAAAATAACCAGCAGTCAAACTCCTTCTAGAAACAACAGCTCAAGGCAGCAGAGACATAATAGACCGAGACAGAGTAAACTCCAAAACAACCAAAAAGGACGCATAAACTGTCATATTCAGAAAACAGACCCTTTTCTGACTCTGCTGAAAACGAGTGTTTGCAATAACACGGAAGGAGGACAGGCGATTAATGAGGCATTATTGGCTGTAAGAAACCCAAGAGCCAAAGGTTATAGGATTATAGAAGGAAACACCAATAACACAAATTGTATGAAGGTACATTGAAAATGGGACCACTTCTACCATTTTCAACCTTCTCTTCATATAATTGTCCTCACTAATGCTCATTATAAGATGTCACCATTCTGTCGACTTGTTCTGTGTCTCAGGGGTGTGCTGTATCCTTTGTATTTTGAACTTGGGGGTTCACACCTGCCTACCAATGGCATCATCAGTGGTGATTCCAGCTAATGGAAACTACAGCCTTTGTCTTCCTGGAAAGTTAACACGCTGCAATAGAAGCCAATTCAAGCCATTGTTCTTGAATCTTGCATAAAAATAAATGAAAGAGTTGCTTGAAATTACCATTACAAACAAGATAGCCATTTAATAGTTTGTTTATTTCTATTGGACAAGCATTTATAATGTATATTTATATTTTAGACATTTCAACTACATTCTGATTATTTAAATATCGTAGATCAGATGCTAGATAGATACTACAGTAGATACTTTATTACTCTTACTCAAGTAATTATTTGGATGACTACTTTTACTACTTGAGTCATTATTTTTTAAATAAGACAACTTTTACTTGAGTACAGTTTATGCTCTACACATCCATGTAGTGGATATCTATCAGATCCACGAAATTGAAAAGATGCCATGTGTTTTTGTTGTCGTTGTTGTCGTTTGTTTCTGTTCAGGAAAAATAATCAGATTTGTGTCACATATCGCACACACGTGTCACACGTCAAATTATTTAGTTCACTTGCACCTGCAGTGTGAATATAGCCTCGGTCATAGTGAAACCTCAGTAATAGCTAAGAATGACACCTGATTGAAGGTTAGACAAACACAACAAACATCAATAAAACTGTTCTAAGCTCACCTCAAAACATAAAAAATCGTAATCATACAAAGTGGGATTTGTAGCATTGATGCCAAATCTAGTAAAGGTGTTTTTGAGAAGATGGTAATGATAAGTGGTTGAAAACCACTTATCATTACCAGAAAAGGGCTCTGGTCGTGGCCCAAATCAGCCAATTGATTGCTGTGGCAACCCCAGTCTAAGCTTGATTTGGCAAATTCCCCACACCTGTTTAATTCCCCACACCTGCTATTTGATTACTTCACAGCTGCCATTTACTTCACAGTCCACTTTTCACAGTCTGTGAGACATTCTCCACAGACACTGCACAAGGACTTTCCAGAACGGCCGATCCCCCCGATATGCCACACTTTTGGCCATATACGTATGGGCATAAAAGGGATAGACAGACAGATACAGAGATCTCCATGTATGGCCATAAAAGAGACACAGGCAGACAGACAGATACAGAGATCTTCATATATGGGCAGAAAAGGGACACAGACAGAAGGCGGTTACAATGGGTACTCTGTCAACGGGTATAACAGGTATTGCATAACAAGGTGGGCCATGCATTCCCTGTTTGCAAAGTTCCCAAATTGCATCGTTCCCAAGTAGGCCCGGTGGGCACTTGTCTAATTGAGATGATAACATTTACTAGCAATGTTTATAAAGCCTGGTAGGTAAGGTTGGCACAATTCAACTGATGACTTCAAATGGTATCCAGACTGAATGCAGAGTGATTGTTGCTTGTTTTCGCTCCAGCTAATCCATGAAATATTCTTCCTTTGTATTTCTCTTTCTTTTGTCTAATCACATTGCTCAGCATTTTAAGCAATGTCTGTATTTGTAGAATGCCAATGTTCAAAGTGCTTAAGTTACACTTCCAAATTCATTTGTCATGAATACCTCTTTATTTAGAAGGTGTCAGTGTCTTCTTTCTGTGCCAAGAGTCCATCATTTAAGAAGATAAAGACAAAAGGTCAAACATATTAACTCAGTCATCATGTTTCATAAAGGAGAGTTCATCATTTCAGAAGTGAGGGGGACCGATTTGATTGTCCTCCTAACTTCTGAGAGGGACATACATTTTTGTCCAGTGATGTGAAAACATATTTTGGACACGTGTGCAGGTATTCATGGTAAACGGAGTGTCTTTTTTTTAAATGATAGAAAATACCCTGTAGTTCAAAGAAGCTTTGTGTGTGAAGGAGAAAAGGACATGAAAGAATAATTACTGTGTGGGCAAACGTTAGGAGACGTAGGAGGAAGTGTAGGGATTAGGGGGCTAGAGATTAGCAGACGTAGGCCAGCAATTTACAGTCCCACCAGAGATAGTCAGCATCAGCCTTTACTGACCTGGTACTGTGGTTCAACGCTCAGTGAACTCTGCGTACATAACAAAGTTCACTTTTCCGTGCAGATGCAGTAAAAGCAAAAAATGCTTAGAAACACAAAGGTCTACACAAAGGGGGAAAAAACACAGTACTTTGTGGGAGGTGGATGTCTTGGATTTTGAAGATACAGTATGTCCCGGATTAGACGGATTTGTAGTCAGAGACCACAAATCTCCCAGAACCCAATAGCAGACAGACGGTGCGTTTTAACAGCGGGCAACTCTCGGGCGATGCCGGGCAACATCGCCCAAAAGATAATGAAAGTCTAGAGAGCCGGCGATCGGGCGAAGTGGGCGGGGGGGGCGATGAAAGATGTATTTTCTTTATCTTTTTGGACGATGTCCCCCAGTATCGCCCGCTGTTAAAACGCACCGTCAGGAATAGTTTCTTTCCCCGTGCTGTTAACCAACTGAACTCTGCCACTCATACTGTCCCTCAACTTAATGTCTTGCACTTTAGTAAACTGAATTTGTCATTTGCACTTGACTTTAACATTTGTATTGTTATACACTATATTGTGATATATACATTTCAATGCTTATTGTTGTCTCCACCAGGAGACTATGTTTTCACTTTCCGTCCCCCCCCCCCCTCGGCCAAGCTAACATTGGTCAAGCCTCACGTGACACGTGACAATACGTTGAAAGAGTGTGCTCTGATTGGCTAGTGAGACGCATGACGTATAGCGGCCTATAAATAGATGTGTCACTTTGAAAGAGTGTGTCTCTTTCAAAGTGAGGTAAGACAGGAATAATCACAAAATGGCTGAGAAATGGCGGAGCAATACATTATGTAGACACACTGGTGTCATCACAATACGTAATATAAATAGCTTAGACAGGATTAATCAATATTTGCTGGCGGAGACTTGTGCTCCGAGGAGCACATTTTCTAGTTTTAACATTTTAATTACTTTGCTCGCACTGCACTTATGGGGGTTGCAAAATTCTCTTTTCATTGTATATGTTCCTGAGCATTTTACAATGACAGTAGTATAGAATGCAATTGCATTGTCGTGACCTGTATTAATGTACAATTATCCTCTACCGCTTATCCGGAGTCGGGTCGCAGAGGTAACTTGCCTTTCGCAGGCCACATTAGCTAACTCTAACTGGGGGATCCCAAGGCGTTCACAGGACAGCATTGAAATATAATCCCCCATCTGGTCTTTGGTCTGCCCCGTTGATAAATAAAACACGGCTAGGGGTACCTGATATTGTCTGGGTTCCTGTGAGAGCTTTGTAATGTTGATGTAGGTGCAGTTTAATTTCATTTATTGCTTATTATTACAGGGGCAGTGCACAATTAAAAAGTAATTGCACCAGTGTTAGCTAGCAGCTAATTTACATCTGTCGTCCCTTGGCAGGTTGACAAAAAACAACCAAAACAGAAAATACACTACAAAAACAGCACAATACATAACAGCACAACAGTGTTTGTAGTGTATTTCTCAGCGGCTGCCCCCTCACTATGGAACTCACTCCCAGCTCACATCA